>NW_027327726.1:300334-600669 GCF_047675955.1 Chlorocebus sabaeus
TGTGGAATTGGCAAAGGGATATTTGGAAGCCCATAGAGGGCTATGGTGAAAAAGGAAATATCTTCCGTTCAAAACTGGAAAGAAGCTTTCTGAGAAACTGCTCTGTGTTCTGTTAATTCATCTCACAGAGTTACATCTTTCAATTCAAGAAGCCTTTCGCTAAGGCTGTTCTTGTGGAATTGGCAAAGGGATATTTGGAAGCCCATAGAGGGCTATGGTGAAAAAGGAAATACCTTCCGTTCAAAACTGGAAAGAAGCTTTCTGAGAAACTGCTCTGTGTTCTGTTAATTCATCTCACAGAGTTACATCTTTCCCTTCTAGAAGCCTTTCGCTAAGGCTGTTCTTGTGGAATTGGCAAAGGGATATTTGGAAGCCCATAGAGGGCTACGGTGAAAAAGGAAATATCTTCCGTTCAAAACTGGAAAGAAGCTTTCTGAGAAACTGCTCTGGGTTCTGTTAATTCATCTCACAGAGTTACATCTTTCAATTCAAGAAGTCTTTCGCTAAGGCTGTTCTTGTGGAATTGGCAAAAGGATATTTGGAAGCCCCTAGAGGGCTATGGTGAAAAAGGAAATATCTTCCGTTTAAAACTGGAAAGAAGCTTTCTGAGAAACTGCTCTGTGTTCTGTTAATTCATCTGACAGAGTTATATCTTTCCCTTCAAGAAATCTTTCGCTAAGGCTATTCTTGTGGAATTGGCAAAGGGATATTTGGAAGCCCATAGAGGGCTTTGGTGAAAAAGGAAATATCTTCCGTTCAAAACTGGAAAGAAGCTTTCTGAGAAACTTCTCTGTGTTCTGTTAATTCATCTCACAGAGTTACATCTTTCCCTTCAAGAAGCCTTTCGCTAAGGCTGTCGTTGTGGAATTGGCAAACGGATATTTGGAAGCCCATAGTGGGCTATGGTGGAAAAGGAAATATCTTCCGTTCCAAACTGGAAAGAAGCTTTATGAGAAACTGCTCTGTGTTCTGTTAATTCATCTCACAGAGTTACATCTTTCCCTTCAAGAAGCCTTTCGCTAAGGCTGTTCTTGTGGAATTGGCAAAGTGATATTTGGAAGCCCATAGAGGGCTATGGTGAAAAAGGAAATATCTTCCGTTCAAAACTGGAAAGAAGCTTTCTGAGAAACTGCTCTGTGTTCTGTTAATTCATCTCACAGAGTTACATCTTTCCCTTCAAGAAGCCTTTCGCTAAAGCTGTTCTTGTGGAACTGGCAAAGGGATATTTGGAAGCATATAGAGGGCTATGGTGAAAAAGGAAATATCTTCCGTTCAAAACTGGAAAGAAGCTTTCTGAGAAACTGCTCTGTGTTCTGTTAATTCATTTCACAGAGATACATCTTTCCCTTCTAGAAGCCTTTCGCTAAGGCTGTTCTTGTGGAATTGGCAAAGGGATATTTGGAAGCCCATAGAGGGCTATGGTGAAAAAGGAAATATCTTCCGTTCAAAACTGGAAAGAAGCTTTCTGAGAAACTGCTCTGTGTTCTGTTAATTCATCTCACAGAGTTACATCTTTCCCTTCAAGAAGCCTTTCGCTAAGGCTATTCTTGTGGAATTGGCAAAGGGATATTTGGAAGCCCATAGAGGGCTATGGTGAAAAAGGAAATATCTTCCGTTCAAAACTGGAAAGAAGCTTTCTGAGAAACTGCTCTGTGTTCTGTTAATTCATCTCACAGAGTTACATCTTTCCCTTCAAGAAGCCTTTCGCTAAGGCTGTTCTTGTGGAATTGGCAAAGGGATATTTGGAAGCCCATAGAGGGCTATGGTAAAAAATGAAATATCTTCCGTTCAAAACTGGAAAGAAGCTTTCTGAAAAACTGCTGTGTGTTCTGTTAACTCATCTCACAGAGTTACATCCTTCCTTTCAAGAAGCCTTTCGCTAAGACTGCTCTTGTGGAATTGGCAAAGAGATATTTGGAGGCCCATAGAGGGCTATGGTGAAAAAGGAAATATCTTCCGTTCAAAACCGGAAAGAAGCTTTCTGAGAAACTGCTCTGTGTTCTGTTAACTCATCTCACAGAGTTACATCTTTCCCTTCAAGAAGCCTTTCGCTAAGGCTCTTCTTGTGGAATTGGCAAAGGGATATTTGGAAGCCCTTAGAAGGCTATGGTGAAAAAGGAAATATCTTCCGTTCAAAAATGGAAAGAAGCTTTCTGAGAAACTGCTCTGTGTTCTGTTAATTCATCTCACAGAGTTACATCTTTCCCTTCAAGAAGCCTTTCGCTAAGGCTGTTCTTGTGGAATTGGCAAAGAGATATTTGGAAGCCCATAGAGGGCTATGGTGAAAAAGGAAATATCTTCCGTTCAAAACTGGAAAGAAGCTTTCTGAGAAACTGCTTTATGTTCTGTTAATTCATCTCACAGAGTTACATCTTTCCCTTCAAGAAGCCTTTCGCTAAGGCTGTCGTTGTGGAATAGGCAAACGGATATTTGAAAGCCCATAGAGGGCTATGGTGAAAAAGGAAATATCTTCCGTTCAAAACTGTAAAGAAGCTTTCTGAGAAACTGCTCTGTGTTCTGTTAATCCATCTCACAGAGTTACATCTTTCCCTTCAAGAAGCCTTTCGTTAAGGGTGTTCTTGTGGAATTGGCAAAGAGATATTTGGAAGCCCATAGAGGGCTATGGTGAAAAAGGAAATATCTTCCGTTCAAAACTGGAAAGAAGCTTTCTGAGAAACTGCTTTATGTTCTTTTAATTCATCTCACAGAGTTACATCTTTCCCTTCAAGAAGCCTTTCGCTAAGGCTGTTCTTGTGGAATTGGCAAAGGGATATTTGGAAGCCCATAGAGGGCTCTGGTGAAAAAGGAAATATCTTCCGTTCAAAACTGGAAAGAAGCTTTCTGAGAAACTGCTTAGTGTTCTGTTAATTCATCTCACAGAGTTACATCTTTCCCTTCAAGAAGCCTTTCGCTAAGGGTGTCGTTGTGGAATAGGCAAACGGATATTTGGAAGCCCATAGAGGGCTATGGTGGAAAAGGAAATATCTTCCGTTCAAAACTGGAAAGAAGCTTTCTGAGAAACTGCTCTGTGTTCTGTTAATTCATCTCACAGAGTTACATCTTTCCCTTCAAGAAGCCTTTCGCTAAGGCTGTCGTTGTGGAATAGGCAAAGGGATATTTGAAAGCCCATAGAGGGCTATGGTGAAAAAGGAAATATCTTCCGTTCAAAACTGTAAAGAAGCTTTCTGAGAAACTGCTCTGTGTTCTGTTAATTCATCTCACAGAGTTACATCTTTCCCTTCAAGAAGCCTTTCGTTAAGGGTGTTCTTGTGGAATTGGCAAAGAGATATTTGGAAGCCCATAGAGGGCTATGGTGAAAAAGGAAATATCTTCCGTTCAAAACTGGAAAGAAGCTTTCTGAGAAACTGCTTTATGTTCTTTTAATTCATCTCACAGAGTTACATCTTTCCCTTCAAGAAGCCTTTGGCTAAGGCTTTTCTTGTGGAATTGGCAAACGGATATTTGGAAGCCCATAGAGGGCTATGGTGAAAAAGGAAATATCTTCCGTTCAAAACTGGAAAGAAGCTTTCTGAGAAACTGCTCAGTGTTCTGTTAATTCATCTCACAGAGTTACATCTTTCCCTTTAAGAAGCCTTTCGCTAAGGGTGTTCTTGTGGAATTGGCAAAGAGATATTTGGAAGCCCATAGAGGGCTATGGTGAAAAAGGAAATATCGTCCGTTCAAAACTGGAAAGAAGCTTTCTGAGAAACTGCTTTATGTTCTGTTAATTCATCTCACAGAGTTACATCTTTCCCTTCAAGAAGCCTTTCGCTAAGGCTGTTCTTGTGGAATTGGCAAACGGATATTTGGAAGCCCATAGAGGGCAATGGTGAAAAAGGAAATATCTTCCGTTCAAAACTGGAAAGAAGCTTTCTGAGAAACTGCTCTGTGTTCTGTTAATTCATCTCACAGAGTTACATCTTTCCCTTCAAGAAGCCTTTCGCTAAGGCTGTTCTTGTGGAATTGGCAAAGAGATATTTGGAAGCCCATAGAGGGCTATGGTGAAAAAGGAAATATCTTCCGTTCAAAACTGGAAAGAAGCTTTCTGAGAAACTGCTCTGTGTTCTGTTAATTCATCTCACAAAGTTACATCTTTCAATTCACGAAACCTTTCGCTAAGGGTGTTCCTCTGGAATTGGCAAAGGGATATTTGGAAGCCCATAGAGGGCTACGGTGAAAAAGGAAATATCTTCCGTTCAAAACTGGAAAGAAGCTTTCTGAGAAACTGCTCTGTGTTCTGTTAATTCATCTCACAGAGTTACATCTTTCCCTTCAAGAAGCCTTTCGCTAAGGCTGTTCTTGTGGAATTGGCAAAGGGATATTTGGAAGCCCCTAGAGGGCTATGGTGAAAAAGGAAATATCTTCCGTTCAAAACTGGAAAGAAGCGCTCTGAGAAACTGCTCTGTGTTCTGTTAATACATCTCACAGAGTTACATCTTTCCCTTCAAGAAGCCTTTCGCTAAGGCTGTTCTTGTGGAATTGGCAAAGGGATATTTGGAAGCCCATAGAGGGCTATGGTGAAAAAGGAAATATCTTCCGTTCAAAACTGGAAAGAAGCTTTCTGAGAAACTGCTCTGTGTTCTGTTAATTCATCTCACAGAGTTACATCTTTCAATTCAAGAAGCCTTTCGCTAAGGCTGTTCTTGTGGAATTGGCAAAGGGATATTTGGAAGCCCATAGAGGGCTATGGTGAAAAAGGAAATACCTTCCGTTCAAAACTGGAAAGAAGCTTTCTGAGAAACTGCTCTGTGTTCTGTTAATTCATCTCACAGAGTTACATCTTTCCCTTCTAGAAGCCTTTCGCTAAGGCTGTTCTTGTGGAATTGGCAAAGGGATATTTGGAAGCCCATAGAGGGCTACGGTGAAAAAGGAAATATCTTCCGTTCAAAACTGGAAAGAAGCTTTCTGAGAAACTGCTCTGGGTTCCGTTAATTCATCTCACAGAGTTACATCTTTCAATTCAAGAAGTCTTTCGCTAAGGCTCTTCTTGTGGAATTGGCAAAAGGATATTTGGAAGCCCCTAGAGGGCTATGGTGAAAAAGGAAATATCTTCCGTTCAAAACTGGAAAGAAGCTTTCTGAGAAACTGCTCTGTGTTCTGTTAATTCATCTCACAGAGTTATATCTTTCCCTTCAAGAAGTCTTTCGCTAAGGCTGCTCTTGTGGAATTGGCAAAGGGATATTTGGAAGCCCATAGAGGGCTTTGGTGAAAAAGGAAATATCTTCCGTTCAACACTGGAAAGAAGCTTTCTGAGAAACTTCTCTGTGTTCTGTTAACTGATCTCACAGAGTTACATCTTTCCCTTCAGGAAGCCTTTCGCTAAGGCTGTTCTTGTGGAATTGGCAAACGGATATTTGGAAGCCCTTAGAAGGCTATGGTGAAAAAGGAAATATCTTCCGTTCAACACTGGAAAGAAGCTTTCTGAGAAACTGCACTGTGTTCTGTTAATTCATCTCACAGAGTTACATCTTTCCCTTCAAGAAGCCTTTCGCTAAGGCTGTTCTTGTGGAATTGGCAAAGAGGTATTTGGAAGCCCATAGAGGGCTATGGTGAAAAAGGAAATATCTTCCGTTCAAAACTGGAAAGAAGCTTTCTGAGAAACTGCTTTATGTTCTGTTAATTCATCTCACAGAGTTACATCTTTCCCTTCAAGAAGCCTTTCGCTAAGGCTGTCGTTGTGGAATTGGCAAACGGATATTTGGAAGCCCATAGTGGGCTACGGTGGAAAAGGAAATATCTTCCGTTCCAAACTGGAAAGAAGCTTTCTGAGAAACTGCTATGTGTTCTGTTAATTCATCTCACAGAGTTACATCTTTCCCTTCAAGAAGCCTTTCGCTAAGGCTGTTCTTGTGGAATTGGCAAAGTGATATTTGGAAGCCCATAGAGGGCTATGGTGAAAAAGGAAATATCTTCCGTTCAAAACTGGAAAGAAGCTTTCTGAGAAACTGCTCTGTGTTCTGTTAATTCATCTCACAGAGTTACATCTTTCCCTTCAAGAAGCCTTTCGCTAAGGCTGTTCTTGTGGAACTGGCAAAGGGATATTTGGAAGCATATAGAGGGCTATGGTGAAAAAGGAAATATCTTCCGTTCAAAACTGGAAAGAAGCTTTCTGAGAAACTGCTCTGTGTTCTGTTAATTCATGTCACAGAGTTACATCTTTCCCTTCTAGAAGCCTTTCGCTAAGGCTGTTTTTGTGGAATTGGCAAAGGGATATTTGGAAGCCCATAGAGGGCTATGGTGAAAAAGGAAATATCTTCCGTTCAAAACTGGAAAGAAGCTTTCTGAGAAACTGCTCTGTGTTCTGTTAATTCATCTCACAGAGTTACATCTTTCCCTTCAAGAAGCCTTTCGCTAAGGCTGTTCTTGTGGAATTGGCAAAGAGATATTTGGAAGCCCATAGAGGGCTATGGTGAAAAAGGAAATATCTTCCGTTCAAAACTGGAAAGAAGCTTTCTGAGAAACTGCTTTATGTTCTGTTAATTCATCTCACAGAGTTACATCTTTCCCTTCAAGAAGCCTTTCGCTAAGGCTGTCGTTGTGGAATAGGCAAACAGATATTTGAAAGCCCATAGAGGGCTATGGTGAAAAAGGAAATATCTTCCGTTCAAAACTGTAAAGAAGCTTTCTGAGAAACTGCTCTGTGTTCTGTTAATCCATCTCACAGAGTTACATCTTTCCCTTCAAGAAGCCTTTCGTTAAGGGTGTTCTTGTGGAATTGGCAAAGAGATATTTGGAAGCCCATAGAGGGCTATGGTGAAAAAGGAAATATCTTCCGTTCAAAACTGGAAAGAAGCTTTCTGAGAAACTGCTTTATGTTCTTTTAATTCATCTCACAGAGTTACATCTTTCCCTTCAAGAAGCCTTTCGCTATGGCTTTTCTTGTGGAATTGGCAAACGGATATTTGGAAGCCCATAGAGGGCTATGGTGAAAAAGGAAATACCTTCCGTTCAAAACTGGAAAGAAGCTTTCTGAGAAACTGCTCTGTGTTCTGTTAATTCATCTCACAGAGTTACATCTTTCCCTTCTAGAAGCCTTTCGCTAAGGCTGTTCTTGTGGAATTGGCAAAGGGATATTTGGAAGCCCATAGAGGGCTACGGTGAAAAAGGAAATATCTTCCGTTCAAAACTGGAAAGAAGCTTTCTGAGAAACTGCTCTGGGTTCTGTTAATTCATCTCACAGAGTTACATCTTTCAATTCAAGAAGTCTTTCGCTAAGGCTGTTCTTGTGGAATTGGCAAAAGGATATTTGGAAGCCCCTAGAGGGCTATGGTGAAAAAGGAAATATCTTCCGTTTAAAACTGGAAAGAAGCTTTCTGAGAAACTGCTCTGTGTTCTGTTAATTCATCTGACAGAGTTATATCTTTCCCTTCAAGAAATCTTTCGCTAAGGCTGCTCTTGTGGAATTGGCAAAGGGATATTTGGAAGCCCATAGAGGGCTTTGGTGAAAAAGGAAATATCTTCCGTTCAAAACTGGAAAGAAGCTTTCTGAGAAACTTCTCTGTGTTCTGTTAACTGATCTCACAGAGTTACATCTTTCCCTTCAGGAAGCCTTTCGCTAAGGCTGTTCTTGTGGAATTGGCAAACGGATATTTGGAAGCCCTTAGAAGGCTATGGTGAAAAAGGAAATATCTTCCGTTCAAAACTGGAAAGAAACTTTCTGAGAAACTGCTCTGTGTTCTGTTAATTCATCTCACAGAGTTACATCTTTCCCTTCAAGAAGCCTTTCGCTAAGGCTGTTCTTGTGGAATTGGCAAAGAGATATTTGGAAGCCCATAGAGGGCTATGGTGAAAAAGGAAATATCTTCCGTTCAAAACTGGAAAGAAGCTTTCTGCGAAACTGCTTTATGTTCTGTTAATTCATCTCACAGAGTTACATCTTTCCTTTCAAGAAGCCTTTCGCTAAGGCTGTCGTTGTGGAATTGGCAAACGGATATTTGGAAGCCCATAGTGGGCTATGGTGGAAAAGGAAATATCTTCCGTTCCAAACTGGAAAGAAGCTTTATGAGAAACTGCTCTGTGTTCTGTTAATTCATCTCACAGAGTTACATCTTTCCCTTCAAGAAGCCTTTCGCTAAGGCTGTTCTTGTGGAATTGGCAAAGTGATATTTGGAAGCCCATAGAGGGCTATGGTGAAAAAGGAAATATCTTCCGTTCAAAACTGGAAAGAAGCTTTCTGAGAAACTGCTCTGTGTTCTGTTATTTCATCTCACAGAGTTACATCTTTCCCTTCAAGAAGCCTTTCGCTAAAGCTGTTCTTGTGGAACTGGCAAAGGGATATTTGGAAGCATATAGAGGGCTATGGTGAAAAAGGAAATATCTTCCGTTCAAAACTGGAAAGAAGCTTTCTGAGAAACTGCTCTGTGTTCTGTTAATTCATTTCACAGAGTTACATCTTTCCCTTCTAGAAGCCTTTCGCTAAGGCTGTTCTTGTGGAATTGGCAAAGGGATATTTGGAAGCCCATAGAGGGCTATGGTGAAAAATGAAATATCTTCCGTTCAAAACTGGAAAGAAGCTTTCTGAAAAACTGCTGTGTGTTCTGTTAACTCATCTCACAGAGTTACATCCTTCCTTTCAAGAAGCCTTTCGCTAAGACTGCTCTTGTGGAATTGGCAAAGAGATATTTGGAGGCCCATAGAGGGCTATGGTGAAAAAGGAAATATCTTCCGTTCAAAACCGGAAAGAAGCTTTCTGAGAAACTGCTCTGTGTTCTGTTAACTCATCTCACAGAGTTACATCTTTCCCTTCAAGAAGCCTTTCGCTAAGGCTCTTCTTGTGGAATTGGCAAAGGGATATTTGGAAGCCCTTAGAAGGCTATGGTGAAAAAGGAAATATCTTCCGTTCAAAAATGGAAAGAAGCTTTCTGAGAAACTGCTCTGTGTTCTGTTAATTCATCTCACAGAGTTACATCTTTCCCTTCAAGAAGCCTTTCGCTAAGGCTGTTCTTGTGGAATTGGCAAAGAGATATTTGGAAGCCCATAGAGGGCTATGGTGAAAAAGGAAATATCTTCCGTTCAAAACTGGAAAGAAGCTTTCTGAGAAACTGCTTTATGTTCTGTTAATTCATCTCACAGAGTTACATCTTTCCCTTCAAGAAGCCTTTCGCTAAGGCTGTCGTTGTGGAATAGGCAAACGGATATTTGAAAGCCCATAGAGGGCTATGGTGAAAAAGGAAATATCTTCCGTTCAAAACTGTAAAGAAGCTTTCTGAGAAACTGCTCTGTGTTCTGTTAATCCATCTCACAGAGTTACATCTTTCCCTTCAAGAAGACTTTCGTTAAGGGTGTTCTTGTGGAATTGGCAAAGAGATATTTGGAAGCCCATAGAGGGCTATGGTGAAAAAGGAAATATCTTCCGTTCAAAACTGGAAAGAAGCTTTCTGAGAAACTGCTTTATGTTCTTTTAATTCATCTCACAGAGTTACATCTTTCCCTTCAAGAAGCCTTTCGCTATGGCTTTTCTTGTGGAATTGGCAAACGGATATTTGGAAGCCCATAGAGGGCTATGGTGAAAAAGGAAATATCTTCCGTTCAAAACTGGAAAGAAGCTTTCTGAGAAACTGCTCTGTGTTCTGTTAATTCATCTCACAGAGTTACATCTTTCCCTTCAAGAAGCCTTTCGCTAAGGGTGTTCTTGTGGAATTGGCAAAGAGATATTTGGAAGCCCATAGAGGGCTATGGTGAAAAAGGAAATATCGTCCGTTCAAAACTGGAAAGAAGCTTTCTGAGAAACTGCTTTATGTTCTGTTAATTCATCTCACAGAGTTACATCTTTCCCTTCAAGAAGCCTTTCGCTAAGGCTGTTCTTGTGGAATTGGCAAACGGATATTTGGAAGCCCATAGAGGGCAATGGTGAAAAAGGAAATATCTTCCGTTCAAAACTGGAATAAGCTTTCTTAGAAACTGCTCTGTGTTCTGTTAATTCATCTCACAGAGTTACATCTTTCCCTTCAAGAAGCCTTTCGCTAAGGCTGTTCTTGTGGAATTGGAAAGAGATATTTGGATGCCCATAGAGGGCTATGGTGAAAAAGGAAATATCTTCCGTTCAAAACTGGAAAGAAGCTTTCTGAGAAACTGCTCTGTGTTCTGTTAATTCATCTCACAAAGTTACATCTTTCAATTCACGAAACCTTTCGCTAAGGGTGTTCCTCTGGAATTGGCAAAGGGATATTTGGAAGCCCATAGAGGGCTATGGTGAAAAAGGAAATATCTTCCATTCAAAACTGGAAAGAAGCTTTCTGAGAAACTGCTCTGTGTTCTGTTAATTCATCTCACAGAGATACATCTTTCCCTTCAAGAAGCCTTTCGCTAAGGCTGTTCTTGTGGAATTGACAAAGGGATATTTGGAACCCCATAGAGGGCTATGGTGAAAAAGGAAATATCTTCCGTTCAAAACTGGAAGGAAGGTTTCTGAGAAACTGCTCTGTGTTCTGTTAATTCATCTCACAGAGTTACATCTTTCAATTCAAGAAGCCTTTCGCTAAGGCTGTTCTTGTGGAATTGGCAAAGGGATATTTGGAAGCCCATAGAGGGCTATGGTGAAAAAGGAAATATCTTCCGTTCAAAACTGGAAAGAAGCTTTCTGAGAAACTGCTCTGTGTTCTGTTAATTCATCTCACAGAGTTACATCTTTCCCTTCTAGAAGCCTTTCGCTAAGGCTATTCTTGTGGAATTGGCAAGGGGATATTTGGAAGCCCATAGCGGGCTATGGTGATAAAGGAAATATCTTCCGTTCAAAACTGGAAAGAAGCTTTCAGAGAAACTGCTCTGTGTTCTGTTAATTCACCTCACAGAGTTACATCTTTCCCTTCTAGAAGCCTTTCGCTAAGGCTGTTCTTGTGGAATTAGCAAAGGGATATTTGGAAGCCCTTAGAGGGCTATGGTGAAAAAGGAAATATCTTCCGTTCAAAACTGGAAAGAAGCTTTCTGAGAAACTGCTCTGTGTTCTGTTAATTCATCTCACAGAGTTACATCTTTCCCTTCAAGAAGCCTTTCGCTAAGGCTGTTCTTGTGGAATTGGCAAAGGGATATTTGGAAGCCCATAGAGGGCAATGGTGAAAAAGGAAATATCTTCCGTTCAAAACTGGAAAGAAGCTTTCTGAGAAACTGCTTAGTGTTCTGTTAATTCATCTCACAGAGTTACATCTTTCCCTTCAAGAAGCCTTTCGCTAAGGGTGTCGTTGTGGAATAGGCAAACGGATATTTGGAAGCCCATAGAGGGCTATGGTGGAAAAGGAAATATCTTCCGTTCAAAACTGGAAAGAAGCTTTCTGAGAAACTGCTTTATGTTCTGTTAATTCATCTCACAGAGTTACATCTTTCCCTTCAAGAAGCCTTTCGCTAAGGCTGTCGTTGTGGAATAGGCAAACGGATATTTGAAAGCCCATAGAGGGCTATGGTGAAAAAGGAAATATCTTCCGTTCAAAACTGTAAAGAAGCTTTCTGAGAAACTGCTCTGTGTTCTGTTAATTCATCTCACAGAGTTACATCTTTCCCTTCAAGAAGCCTTTCGTTAAGGGTGTTCTTGTGGAATTGGCAAAGAGATATTTGGAAGCCCATAGAGGGCTATGGTGAAAAAGCAAATATCTTCCGTTCAAAACTGGAAAGAAGCTTTCTGAGAAACTGCTTTATGTTCTTTTAATTCATCTCACAGAGTTACATCTTTCCCTTCAAGAAGCCTTTGGCTAAGGCTTTTCTTGTGGAATTGGCAAACGGATATTTGGAAGCCCATAGAGGGCTATGGTGAAAAAGGAAATATCTTCCGTTCAAAACTGGAAAGAAGCTTTCTGAGAAACTGCTCTGTGTTCTGTTAATTCATCTCACAGAGTTACATCTTTCCCTTCAAGAAGCCTTTCGCTAAGGGTGTTCTTGTGGAATTGGCAAAGAGATATTTGGAAGCCCATAGAGGGCTATGGTGAAAAAGGAAATATCGTCCGTTCAAAACTGGAAAGAAGCTTTCTGAGAAACTGCTTTATGTTCTGTTAATTCATCTCACAGAGTTACATCTTTCCCTTCAAGAAGCCTTTCGCTAAGGCTGTTCTTGTGGAATTGGCAAACGGATATTTGGAAGCCCATAGAGGGCAATGGTGAAAAAGGAAATATCTTCCGTTCAAAACTGGAAAGAAGCTTTCTGAGAAACTGCTCTGTGTTCTGTTAATTCATCTCACAGAGTTACATCTTTCCCTTCAAGAAGCCTTTCGCTAAGGCTGTTCTTGTGGAATTGGCAAAGAGATATTTGGAAGCCCATAGAGGGCTATGGTGAAAAAGGAAATATCTTCCGTTCAAAACTGGAAAGAAGCTTTCTGAGAAACTGCTCTGTGTTCTGTTAATTCATCTCACAAAGTTACATCTTTCAATTCACGAAACCTTTCGCTAAGGGTGTTCCTCTGGAATTGGCAAAGGGATCTTTGGAAGCCCATAGAGGGCTATGGTGAAAAAGGAAATATCTTCCGTTCAAAACTGGAAAAAAGCTTTCTGAGAAACTGCTCTGTGTTCTGTTAATTCATCTCACAGAGTTACATCTTTCCCTTCAAGAAGCCTTTCGCTAAGGCTGTTCTTGTGGAATTGGCAAAGGGATATTTGGAAGCCCCTAGAGGGCTATGGTGAAAAAGGAAATATCTTCCGTTCAAAACTGGAAAGAAGCGCTCTGAGAAACTGCTCTGTGTTCTGTTAATACATCTCACAGAGTTACATCTTTCCCTTCAAGAAGCCTTTCGCTAAGGCTGTTCTTGTGGAATTGGCAAAGGGATATTTGGAAGCCCATAGAGGGCTACGGTGGAAAAGGAAATATCTTCCGTTCCAAACTGGAAAGAAGCTTTCTGAGAAACTGCTCTGTGTTCTGTTAATTCATCTCACAGAGTTACATCTTTCCCTTCAAGAAGCCTTTCGCTAAGGCTGTTCTTGTGGAATTGGCAAAGTGATATTTGGAAGCCCATAGAGGGCTATGGTGAAAAAGGAAATATCTTCCGTTCAAAACTGGAAAGAAGCTTTCTGAGAAACTGCTCTGTGTTCTGTTAATTCATCTCACAGAGTTACATCTTTCCCTTCAAGAAGCCTTTCGCTAAGGCTGTTCTTGTGGAACTGGCAAAGGGATATTTGGAAGCATATAGAGGGCTATGGTGAAAAAGGAAATATCTTCCGTTCAAAACTGGAAAGAAGCTTTCTGAGAAACTGCTCTGTGTTCTGTTAATTCATGTCACAGAGTTACATCTTTCCCTTCTAGAAGCCTTTCGCTAAGGCTGTTTTTGTGGAATTGGCAAAGGGATATTTGGAAGCCCATAGAGGGCTATGGTGAAAAAGGAAATATCTTCCGTTCAAAACTGGAAAGAAGCTTTCTGAGAAACTGCTCTGTGTTCTGTTAATTCATCTCACAGAGTTACATCTTTCCTTTCAAGAAGCCTTTCGCTAAGGCTGTTCTTGTGGAATTGGCAAAGGGATATTTGGAAGCCCATAGAGGGCTATGGTGAAAAAGGAAATATCTTCCGTTCAAAACTGGAAAGAAGCTTTCTGAGAAACTGCTCTGTGTTTTGTTAATTCATCTCACAGAGTTACATCTTTCCCTTCAAGAAGCCTTTCGCTAAGGCTGTTCTTGTGGAATTGGCAAAGGGATATTTGGAAGCCCATAGAGGGCTATGGTGAAAAAGGAAATATCTTCCGTTCAAAACTGGAAAGAAGCTTTCTGAGAAACTGCTCTGTGTTCTGTTAATTCATTTCACAGAGTTACATCTTTCCCTTCAAGAAGCCTTTCGCTAAGGCTGTTCTTGTGGAATTGGCAAAGGGATATTTGGAAGCCCATAGAGGGCTATGGTGAAAAAGGGAATATCTTCCGTTCATAACTGGAACGAAGCTTTCTGAGAAACTGCTCTGTGTTCTGTTAATTCATCTCACAGAGTTACATCTTTCCCTTCAAGAAGCCTTTCGCTAAGGCTGTTCTGGTGGAATTGGCAAAGGGATATTTGGAAGCCCATAGAGGGCTATGGTGAAAAAGGAAATATCTTCCGTTCAAAACTGGAAAGAAGCTTTCTGAGAAACTGCTCTGTGTTCTGTTAATTCATCTCACAGAGTTACATCTTTCCCTAAAGAAGCCTTTCGCTAAGGCTGTTCTTGTGGAATTGGCAAAGGGATATTTGGAAGCCCATAGAGGGCTATGGTGAAAAAGGAAATATCTTCCGTTCAAAACCGGAAAGAACCTTTCTGAGAAACTGCTCTGTGTTCTGTTAATTCATCTCACAGAGTTACATCTTTCCCTTCAAGAAGCCTTTCGCTAAGGCTGTTCTTGTGGAATTGGCAAAGGGATATTTGGAAGCCCATAGAGGGCTATGGTGAAAAAGGAAATATCTTCCGTTCAAAACTGGAAAGAAGCTTTCTGAGAAACTGCTCTGTGTTCTGTTAATTCATCTCACAGAGTTACATCTTTCCCTTCTAGAAGCCTTTCGCTAAGGCTGTTCTTGTGGAATTGGCAAAGGGATATTTGGAAGCCCATAGAGGGCTATGGTGAAAAAGGAAATATCTTCCGTTCAAAACTGGAAAGAAGCTTTCTGAGAAACTGCTCTGTGTTCTGTTAATTCATCTCACAGAGTTACATCTTTCCCTTCAAGAAGCCTTTCGCTAAGGCTGTTCTTGTGGAATTGGCAAAGGGATATTTGGAAGCCCATAGAGGGCTATGGTGAAAAAGGAAATATCTTCCGTTCAAAACTGGAAAGAAGCTTTCTGAGAAACTGCTGTGTGTTCTGCTAACTCATCTCACAGAGTTACGTCCTTCCTTTCAAGAAGCCTTTCGCTAAGACTGTTCTTGTGGAATAGGCAAAGAGATATTTGGAAGCCCATAGAGGGCTATGGTGAAAAAGGAAATATCTTGCGTTCAAAACTGGAAAGAAGCTTTCTGAGAAACTGCTCTGTGTTCTGTTAACTCATCTCACAGAGTTACATCTTTCCCTTCAGGAAGCCTTTCGCTAAGGTTGTTCTTGTGGAATTGGCAAAGGGATATTTGGAAGCCCTTAGAAGGCTATGGTGAAAAAGGAAATATCTTCCGTTCAAAACTGGAAAGAAGCTTTCTGAGAAACTGCTCTGTGTTCTGTTAATTCATCTCACAGAGTTACATCTTTCCCTTCAAGAAGCCTTTCGCTAAGGCTGTTCTTGTGGAATTGGCAAAGAGATATTTGGAAGCCCATAGAGGGCTATGGTGAAAAAGGAAATATCTTCCGTTCAAAACTGGAAAGAAGCTTTCTGAGAAACTGCTCTGTGTTCTGTTAATTCATCTCACAGAGTTACATCTTTCTCTTCAAGAAGCCTTTCGCTAAGGCTGTTCTTGTGGAATTGGCAAAGGGATATTTGGAAGCCCATAGAGGGCTATGGTGAAAAAGGAAATATCTTCCGTTCAAAACTGGAAAGAAGCTTTCTGAGAAACTGCTCTGTGTTCTCTTAACTCATCTCACAGAGTTACATCTTTCCCTTCAAGAAGCCTTTCGCTAAGGCTGTTCTTGTGGAATTGGCAAAGGGATATTTGGAAGCCCAAAGGCGGCTATGGTGAAAAAGGAAATATCTTCCGTTCAAAACTGGAAAGAGGCTTTCTGAGAAACTGCTGTGTGTTCTGTTAACTCATCTCACAGAGTTACATCCTTCCTTTCAAGAAGCCTTTCGCTAAGACTGTTCTTGTGGAATAGGCAAAGAGATATTTTTAAGAACATAGAGGGCTATGGTGAAAAAGGAAATATCTTCCGTTCAAAACTGGAAAGAAGCTTTCTGAGAAACTGCTCTGTGTTCTGTTAACTCATCTCATAGACTTACATCTTTCCCTTCAGGAAGCCTTTCGCTAAGGTTGTTCTTGTGGAATTGGCAAAGGGATATTTGGAAGCCCTTAGAAGGCTATGGTGAAAAAGGAAATATCTTGCGTTCAAAACTGGAAAGAAGCTTTCTGAGAAACTGCTCTGTGTTCTGTTAATTCATCTCACAGAGTTACATCTTTCCCTTCAAGAAGCCTTTCGCTAAGGCTGTTCTTGTGGAATTGGCAAAGAGATATTTGGAAGCCGATAGAGGGCTCTGGTGAAAAAGGAAATATCTTCCGTTCAAAATTGGAAAGAAGCTTTTTGAGACACTGCTCTGTGTTCTGTTAATTCATCTCACAGAGTTACATCTTTCTCTTCAAGAAGCCTTTCGCTAAGGCTGTTCTTGTGGAATTGGCAAAGGGATATTTGGAAGCCCATAGAGGGCTATGGTGAAATAGGAAATATCTTCCGTTCAAAACTGGAAAGAAGCTTTCTGAGAAACTGCTCTGTGTTCGTTAATTCATTTCACAGAGTTACATCTTTCCCTTCAAGGAGCCTTTCGCTAAGGCTGTTCTTGTTTAATTGGCAAAGGGATATTTGGAAGCCCATAGAGGGCTATGGTGAAAAAGGGAATATCTTCCGTTCAAAACTGGAAAGAAGCTTTCTGAGGAACTGCTCTGTGTTCTGTTAATTCATCTCACAGAGTTACATCTTTCCCTTCAAGAAGCCTTTCGCTAAGGCTGTTCTGGTGGAATTGGCAAAGGGATATTTGGAAGCCCATAGAGGGCTATGGTGAAAAAGGAAATATCTTCCGTTCAAAACTGGAAACAAGCTTTCTGAGAAACTGCTTTGTGTACTGTTAATTCATCTCACAGAGTTACATCTTTCCCTTCAAGAAGCCTTTCGCTAAGGCTGTTCTTGTGGAATTTGCAAAGAGATATTTGGAAGCCCATAGAGGGCTATGGTGAAAAAGGAAATATCTTCCGTTCAAAACTGGAAAGAAGCTTCCTGAAAAACTGCTTTGTGTTCTGTTAATTCACCTCACAGAGTTACATCTTTCCCTTCAGAATCCTTTCGCTAAGGCTGTTCTTGTGGAATTGGCAAAGGGATATTTGGAAGCCCATAGAGGGCTATGGTGAAAAAGGAAATATCTTCCGTACAAAACTGGAAAGAAGCTTTCTGAGAAACTGCTCTGTGTTCTGTTAATTCATCTCACAGAGTTACATCTTTCCCTTCAAGAAGCCTTTCGCTAAGGCTGTTCTTGTGAAATTGCCAAAGGGATATTTGGAAGCGCATAGAGGGCTATGGTGAAAAATGAAATATCTTCCGTTCAAAACTGGAAAGAAGCTTTCTGAGAAACTGCTGTGTGTTCTGTTAACTCATCTCATAGAGTTACATCCTTCCTTTCAAGAAGCCTTTCGCTAAGACTGTTCTTGTGGAATTGGCAAAGAGATATTTGGAGGCCCATAGAGGGCTATGGTGAAAAAGGAAATATCTTCCGTTCAAAACTGGAAAGAAGCTTTCTGAGAAACTGCTCTGTGTTCTGTTAATTCATCTCACAGAGTTACATCTTTCAATTCAAGAATCCTTTCGCTAAGGCTGTTCTTGTGGAATTGGCAAAGGGATATTTGGAAGCCCATAGAGGGCTATGGTGAAAAAGGAAATATCTTCCGTTCAAAACTGGAAAGAAGCTTTCTGAGAAACTGCTCTGTGTTCTGTTAATTCATCTCACAGAGTTACATCTTTCCCTCAAGAAGCCTTTCGCTAAGGCTGTTCTTGTGGAATTGGCAAAGGGATATTTGGAAGCCCATAGAGGGCTATGGTGAAAAAGGAAATATCTTCCGTTCAAAACTGGAAAGAACCTTTCTGAGAAACTGCTCTGTGTTCTGTTAATTCATCTCACAGAATTACATCTTTCCCTTCAAGAAGCCTTTCGCTAAGGCTGTTCTTGTGGAATTGGCAAAGGGATATTTGGAAGCCCATAGAGGGCTATGGTGAAAAAGGAAATATCTTCCGTTCAAAACTGGAAAGAAGCTTTCTGAGAAACTGCTCTGTGTTCTGTTAATTCATCTCACAGAGTTACATCTTTCCCTTCTAGAAGCCTTTCGCTAAGGCTGTTCTTGTGGAATTGGCAAAGGGATATTTGGAAGCCCATAGAGGGCTAGGGTGAAAAAGGAAATATCTTCCGTTCAAAACTGGAAAGAAGCTTTCTGAGAAACTGCTCTGTGTTCTGTTAATTCATCTCACAGAGTTACATCTTTCCCTTCAAGAAGCCTTTCGCTAAGGCTGTTCTTGTGGAATTGGCAAAGGGATATTTGGAAGCCCATAGAGGGCTATGGTGAAAAAGGAAATATCTTCCGTTCAAAACTGGAAAGAAGCTTTCTGAGAAACTGCTCTGTGTTCTGTTAATTCATCTCACAGAGTTACATCTTTCAATTCAAGAATCCTTTCGCTAAGGCTGTTCTTGTGGAATTGGCAAAGGGATATTTGGAAGCCCATAGAGGGCTATGGTGAAAAAGGAAATATCTTCCGTTCAAAACTGGAAAGAGCCTTTCTGAGAAACTGCTCTGTGTTCTGTTAATTCATCTCACAGAGTTACATCTTTCCCTTCAAGAAGCCTTTCGCTAAGTCTGTTCTTGTGGAATTGGCAAAGGGATATTTGGAAGCCCATAGAGGGCTAGGGTGAAAAAGGAAATATCTTCCGTTCAAAACTGGAAAGAAGCTTTCTGAGAAACTGCTCTGTGTTCTGTTAATTCATTTCACAGAGTTACATCTTTCCCTTCTAGAAGCCTTTCGCTAAGGCTGTTCTTGTGGAATTGGCAAAGGGATATTTGGAAGCCCATAGAGGGCTATGGTGGAAAAGGAAATATCTTCCGTTCAAAACTGGAAAGAAGCTTTCTGAGAAACTGCTGTGTGTTCTGTTAACTCATCTCACAGAGTTACATCCTTCCTTTCAAGAAGCCTTTCGCTAAGACTGTTCTTGTGGAATAGGCAAAGAGATATTTGGAAGCCCATAGAGGGCTATGGTGAAAAAGGAAATATCTTCCGTTCAAAACTGGAAAGAAGCTTTCTGAGAAACTGCTCTGTGTTCTGTTAATTCATCTCACAGAGTTACATCTTTCAATTCAAGAATCCTTTCGCTAAGGCTGTTCTTGTGGAATTGGCAAAGGGATATTTGGAAGCCCATAGAGGGCTATGGTGAAAAAGGAAATATCTTCCGTTCAAAACTGGAAAGAAGCTTTCTGAGAAACTGCTCTGTGTTCTGTTATTTCATCTCACAGAGTTACATCTTTCCCTCAAGAAGCCTTTCGCTAAGGCTGTTCTTGTGGAATTGGCAAAGGGATATTTGGAAGCCCATAGAGGGCTATGGTGAAAAAGGAAATATCTTCCGTTCAAAACTGGAAAGAGCCTTTCTGAGAAACTGCTCTGTGTTCTGTTAATTCATCTCACAGAGTTACATCTTTCCCTTCAAGAAGCCTTTCGCTAAGGCTGTTCTTGTGGAATTGGCAAAGGGATATTTGGAAGCCCATAGAGGGCTATGGTGAAAAAGGAAATATCTTCCGTTCAAAACTGGAAAGAAGCTTTCTGAGAAACTGCTCTGTGTTCTGTTAATTCATTACACAGAGTTACATCTTTCCCTTCTAGAAGCCTTTCGCTAAGGCTGTTCTTGTGGAATTGGCAAAGGGATATTTGGAAGCCCATAGAGGGCTATGGTGAAAAAGGAAATATCTTCCGTTCAAAACTGGAAAGAAGCTTTCTGAGAAACTGCTCTGTGTTCTGTTAATTCATCTCATAGAGTTACATCTTTCCCTTCAAGAAGCCTTTCGCTAAGGCTGTTCTTGTGGAATTGGCAAAGGGATATTTGGAAGCCCATAGAGGGCTATGGTGAAAAAGGAAATATCTTCCGTTCAAAACTGGAAAGAAGCTTTCTGAGAAACTGCTGTGTGTTCTGTTAACTCATCTCACAGAGTTACATCCTTCCTTTCAAGAAGCCTTTCGCTAAGACTGTTCTTGTGGAATAGGCAAAGAGATATTTGGAAGCCCATAGAGGGCTATGGTGAAAAAGGAAATATCTTCCGTTCAAAACTGGAAAGAAGCTTTCTGAGAAACTGCTCTGTGTTCTGTTAACTCATCTCACAGAGTTACATCTTTCCCTTCAGGAAGCCTTTCGCTAAGGTTGTTCTTGTGGAATTGGCAAAGGGATATTTGGAAGCCCTTAGAAGGCTATGGTGAAAAAGGAAATATCTTGCGTTCAAAACTGGAAAGAAGCTTTCTGAGAAACTGCTCTGTGTTCTGTTAATTCATCTCACAGAGTTACATCTTTCCCTTCAAGAAGCCTTTCGCTAAGGCTGTTCTTGTGGAATTGGCAAAGAGATATTTGGAAGCCCATAGAGGGCTATGGTGAAAAAGGAAATATCTTCCGTTCAAAACTGGAAAGAAGCTTTCTGAGAAAGTGCTCTGTGTTCTGTTAATTCATCTCACAGAGTTACATCTTTCCTTTCAAGAAGCCTCTCGCTAAGGCTGTTCTTGTGGAATTGGCAAAGGGATATTTGGAAGCGCATAGAGGACTATGGTGAAAAATGAAATATCTTCCGTTCAAAACTGGAAAGAAGCTTTCTGAGAAAGTGCTGTGTGTTCTGTTAACTCATCTCACAGAGTTACATCCTTCCTTTCAAGAAGCCTTTCGCTAAGACTGTTCTTGTGGAATTGGCAAAGAGATATTTGGAAGCCCATAGAGGGCTATGGTGAAAAAGGAAATATCTTCCGTTCAAAACCGGAAAGAAGCTTTCTGAGAAACTGCTCTGTGTTCTGTTAACTCATCTCACAGAGTTACATCTTTCCTTTCAAGAAGCCTTTCGCTAAGGCTCTTCTTGTGGAATTGGCAAAGGGATATTTGGAAGCCCTTAGAAGGCTATGGTGAAAAAGGAAATATCTTCCGTTCAAAACTGGAAAGAAGCTTTCTGAGAAACTGCTCTGTGTTCTGTTAATTCATCTCACAGAGTTACATCTTTCCCTTCAAGAAGCCTTTCGCTAAGGGTGTTCTTGTGGAATTGGCAAAGAGATATTTGGAAGCCCATAGAGGGCTATGGTGAAAAAGGAAATATCTTCCGTTCAAAACTGGAAAGAAGCTTTCTGAGAAACTGCTTTATGTTCTGTTAATTCATCTCACAGAGTTACATCTTTCCCTTCAAGAAGCCTTTCGCTAAGGCTGTTCTTGTGGAATTGGCAAACGGATATTTGGAAGCCCATAGAGGGCTATGGTGAAAAAGGAAATATCTTCCGTTCAAAGCTGGAAAGAAGCTTTCTGAGAAACTGCTCTGTGTTCTGTTAATTCATCTCACAGAGTTACATCTTTCCCTTCAACAAGCCTTTCGCTAAGGCTGTTCTTGTGGAATTGGCAAAGAGATATTTGGAAGCCCATAGAGGGCTATGGTGAAAAAGGAAATATCTTCCGTTCAAAACTGGAAAGAAGCTTTCTGAGAAACTGTTCTGTGTTCTGTTAATTCATCTCACAGAGTTACATCTTTCAATTCAGGAAACCTTTCGCTAAGGGTGTTCTTGTGGAATTGGCAAAGGGATATTTGGAAGCCCATAGAGGGCTATGGTGAAAAAGGAAATATCTTCCGTTCAAAACTGGAAAGAAGCTTTCTGAGAAACTGCTGTGTGTTCTGTTAACTCATCTCACAGAGTTACATCCTTCCTTTCAAGAAGCCTTTCGCTAAGACTGTTCTTGTGGAATAGGCAAAGAGATATTTGGAAGCCCATAGAGGGCTATGGTGAAAAAGGAAATATCTTCCGTTCAAAACTGGAAAGAAGCTTTCTGAGAAACTGCTCTGTGTTCTGTTAATTCATCTCACAGAGTTACATCTTTCAATTCAAGAATCCTTTCGCTAAGGCTGTTCTTGTGGAATTGGCAAAGGGATATTTGGAAGCCCATAGAGGGCTATGGTGAAAAAGGAAATATCTTCCGTTCAAAACTGGAAAGAAGCTTTCTGAGAAACTGCTCTGTGTTCTGTTATTTCATCTCACAGAGTTACATCTTTCCCTCAAGAAGCCTTTCGCTAAGGCTGTTCTTGTGGAATTGGCAAAGGGATATTTGGAAGCCCATAGAGGGCTATGGTGAAAAAGGAAATATCTTCCGTTCAAAACTGGAAAGAGCCTTTCTGAGAAACTGCTCTGTGTTCTGTTAATTCATCTCACAGAGTTACATCTTTCCCTTCAAGAAGCCTTTCGCTAAGGCTGTTCTTGTGGAATTGGCAAAGGGATATTTGGAAGCCCATAGAGGGCTATGGTGAAAAAGGAAATATCTTCCGTTCAAAACTGGAAAGAAGCTTTCTGAGAAACTGCTCTGTGTTCTGTTAATTCATTACACAGAGTTACATCTTTCCCTTCTAGAAGCCTTTCGCTAAGGCTGTTCTTGTGGAATTGGCAAAGGGATATTTGGAAGCCCATAGAGGGCTATGGTGAAAAAGGAAATATCTTCCGTTCAAAACTGGAAAGAAGCTTTCTGAGAAACTGCTCTGTGTTCTGTTAATTCATCTCATAGAGTTACATCTTTCCCTTCAAGAAGCCTTTCGCTAAGGCTGTTCTTGTGGAATTGGCAAAGGGATATTTGGAAGCCCATAGAGGGCTATGGTGAAAAAGGAAATATCTTCCGTTCAAAACTGGAAAGAAGCTTTCTGAGAAACTGCTGTGTGTTCTGTTAACTCATCTCACAGAGTTACATCCTTCCTTTCAAGAAGCCTTTCGCTAAGACTGTTCTTGTGGAATAGGCAAAGAGATATTTGGAAGCCCATAGAGGGCTATGGTGAAAAAGGAAATATCTTCCGTTCAAAACTGGAAAGAAGCTTTCTGAGAAACTGCTCTGTGTTCTGTTAACTCATCTCACAGAGTTACATCTTTCCCTTCAGGAAGCCTTTCGCTAAGGTTGTTCTTGTGGAATTGGCAAAGGGATATTTGGAAGCCCTTAGAAGGCTATGGTGAAAAAGGAAATATCTTGCGTTCAAAACTGGAAAGAAGCTTTCTGAGAAACTGCTCTGTGTTCTGTTAATTCATCTCACAGAGTTACATCTTTCCCTTCAAGAAGCCTTTCGCTAAGGCTGTTCTTGTGGAATTGGCAAAGAGATATTTGGAAGCCCATAGAGGGCTATGGTGAAAAAGGAAATATCTTCCGTTCAAAACTGGAAAGAAGCTTTCTGAGAAAGTGCTCTGTGTTCTGTTAATTCATCTCACAGAGTTACATCTTTCCTTTCAAGAAGCCTCTCGCTAAGGCTGTTCTTGTGGAATTGGCAAAGGGATATTTGGAAGCGCATAGAGGACTATGGTGAAAAATGAAATATCTTCCGTTCAAAACTGGAAAGAAGCTTTCTGAGAAAGTGCTGTGTGTTCTGTTAACTCATCTCACAGAGTTACATCCTTCCTTTCAAGAAGCCTTTCGCTAAGACTGTTCTTGTGGAATTGGCAAAGAGATATTTGGAAGCCCATAGAGGGCTATGGTGAAAAAGGAAATATCTTCCGTTCAAAACCGGAAAGAAGCTTTCTGAGAAACTGCTCTGTGTTCTGTTAACTCATCTCACAGAGTTACATCTTTCCTTTCAAGAAGCCTTTCGCTAAGGCTCTTCTTGTGGAATTGGCAAAGGGATATTTGGAAGCCCTTAGAAGGCTATGGTGAAAAAGGAAATATCTTCCGTTCAAAACTGGAAAGAAGCTTTCTGAGAAACTGCTCTGTGTTCTGTTAATTCATCTCACAGAGTTACATCTTTCCCTTCAAGAAGCCTTTCGCTAAGGGTGTTCTTGTGGAATTGGCAAAGAGATATTTGGAAGCCCATAGAGGGCTATGGTGAAAAAGGAAATATCTTCCGTTCAAAACTGGAAAGAAGCTTTCTGAGAAACTGCTTTATGTTCTGTTAATTCATCTCACAGAGTTACATCTTTCCCTTCAAGAAGCCTTTCGCTAAGGCTGTTCTTGTGGAATTGGCAAACGGATATTTGGAAGCCCATAGAGGGCTATGGTGAAAAAGGAAATATCTTCCGTTCAAAGCTGGAAAGAAGCTTTCTGAGAAACTGCTCTGTGTTCTGTTAATTCATCTCACAGAGTTACATCTTTCCCTTCAACAAGCCTTTCGCTAAGGCTGTTCTTGTGGAATTGGCAAAGAGATATTTGGAAGCCCATAGAGGGCTATGGTGAAAAAGGAAATATCTTCCGTTCAAAACTGGAAAGAAGCTTTCTGAGAAACTGTTCTGTGTTCTGTTAATTCATCTCACAGAGTTACATCTTTCAATTCAGGAAACCTTTCGCTAAGGGTGTTCTTGTGGAATTGGCAAAGGGATATTTGGAAGCCCATAGAGGGCTATGGTGAAAAAGGAAATATCTTCCGTTCAAAACTGGAAAGAAGCTTTCTGAGAAACTGCTCTGTGTTCTGTTAATTCATCTCACAGAGTTACATCTTTCCCTTCAAGAAGCCTTTCGCTAAGGCTGTTCTTGTGGAATTGGCAAAGGGATATTTGGAAGCCCCTAGAGGGCTATGGTGAAAAAGGAAATATCTTCCGTTCAAAACTGGAAAGAAGCTTTCTGAGAAACTGCTCTGTGTTCTGTTAATACATCTCACAGAGTTACATCTTTCCCTTCAAGAAGCCTTTCGCTAAGGCTGTTCTTGTGGAATTGGCAAAGGGATATTTGGAAGCCCATAGAGGGCTATGGTGAAAAAGGAAATATCTTCCGTTCACAACTGGAAAGAAGCTTTCTGAGAAACTGCTCTGTGTTCCGTTAATTCATCCCACAGAGTTACATCTTTCAATTCAAGAAGCCTTTCGCTAAGGCTGTTCTTGTGGAATTGGCAAAGGGATGTTTGGAAGCCCATAGAGGGCTATGGTGAAAAAGGAAATACCTTCCGTTCAAAACTTTAAAGAAGCTTTCTGAGAAACTGCTCTGTGTTCTCTTAATTCATCTCACAGAGTTACATCTTTCCCTTCTAGAAGCCTTTCGCTAAGGCTGTTCTTGTGGAATTGGCAAAGGGATATTTGGAAGCCCATAGAGGGCTATGGTGAAAAAGGAATTATCTTCCGTTCAAAACTGGAAAGAATCTTTCTGAGAAACTGCTCTGTGTTCTGTTAATTCATCTCACAGAGTTACATCTTTCCCTTCAAGAAGCCTTTCGCTAAGGCTGTTCTTGTGAAATTGACAAAGGGATATTTGGAATCCCATAGAGGGCTATGGTGAAAAAGGAAATATCTTCCGTTCAAAACTGGAAAGAAGCTTTCTGAGAAACTGCTCTGTGTTCTGTTAATTCATCTCACAGAGTTACATCTTTCAATTCAAGAATCCTTTCGCTAAGGCTGTTCTTGTGGAATTGGCAAAGGGATATTTGGAAGCCCATATAGGGCTATGGTGAAAAAGGAAATATCTTCCGTTCAAAACTGGAAAGAATCTTTCTGAGAAACTGCTCTGTGTTCTGTTAATTCATCTCACAGAGTTACATCTTTCCCTTCAAGAAGCCTTTCGCTAAGGCTGTTCTTGTGGAATTGGCAAAGAGATATTTGGAAGCCCATAGAGGGCTATGGTGAAAAAGGAAATATCTTCCGTTCAAAACTGGAAAGAAGCTTTCTGAGAAACTGCTGTGTGTTCTGTTAACTCATCTCACAGAGTTACATCCTTCCTTTCAAGAAGCCTTTCGCTAAGACTGTTCTTGTGGAATAGGCAAAGAGATATTTGGAAGCCCATAGAGGGCTATGGTGAAAAAGGAAATATCTTCCGCTCAAAACTGGAAAGAAGCTTTCTGAGAAACTGCTCTGTGTTCTGTTAACTCATCTCACAGAGTTACATCTTTCCCTTCAGGAAGCCTTTCGCTAAGGTTGTTCTTGTGGAATTGGCAAAGGGATATTTGGAAGCCCTTAGAAGGCTATGGTGAAAAAGGAAATATCTTCCGTTCAAAACTGGAAAGAAGCTTTCTGAGAAACTGCTCTGTGTTCTGTTAATTCATCTCACAGAGTTACATCTTTCCCTTCAAGAAGCCTTTCGCTAAGGCTGTTCTTGTGGAATTGGCAAAGAGATATTTGGAAGCCCATAGAGGGCTATGGTGAAAAAGGAAATATCTTCCGTTCAAAACTGGAAAGAAGCTTTCTGAGAAACTGCTCTGTGTTCTGTTAACTCATCTCACAGAGTTACATCTTTCCCTTCAGGAAGCCTTTCGCTAAGGTTGTTCTTGTGGAATTGGCAAAGGGATATTTGGAAGCCCTTAGAAGGCTATGGTGAAAAAGGAAATATCTTCCGTTCAAAACTGGAAAGAAGCTTTCTGAGAAACTGCTCTGTGTTCTGTTAATTCATCTCACAGAGTTACATCTTTCCCTTCAAGAAGCCTTTCGCTAAGGCTGTTCTTGTGGAATTGGCAAAGAGATATTTGGAAGCCCATAGAGGGCTATGGTGAAAAAGGAAATATCTTCCGTTCAAAACTGGAAAGAAGCTTTCTGAGAAACTGCTCTGTGTTCTGTTAATTCATCTCACAGAGTTACATCTTTCTCTTCAAGAAGCCTTTCGCTAAGGCTGTTCTTGTGGAATTGGCAAAGGGATATTTGGAAGCCCATAGAGGGCTATCGTGAAAAAGGAAATATATTCCGTTCAAAACTGGAAAGAAGCTTTCTGAGAAACTGCTCTGTGTTCTCTTAACTCATCTCACAGAGTTACATCTTTCCCTTCAAGAAGCCTTTCGCTAAGGCTGTTCTTGTGGAATTGGCAAAGGGATATTTGGAAGCCCAAAGGCGGCTATGGTGAAAAAGGAAATATCTTCCGTTCAAAACTGGAAAGAAGCTTTCTGAGAAACTGCTGTGTGTTCTGTTAACTCATCTCACAGAGTTACATCCTTCCTTTCAAGAAGCCTTTCGCTAAGACTGTTCTTGTGGAATAGGCAAAGAGATATTTTTAAGAACATAGAGGGCTATGGTGAAAAAGGAAATATCTTCCGTTCAAAACTGGAAAGAAGCTTTCTGAGAAACTGCTCTGTGTTCTGTTAATTCATCTCACAGAGTTACATCTTTCACTTCTAGAAGCCTTTCGCTAAGGCTATTCTTGTGGAATTGGCAAGGGGATATTTGGAAGCCCATAGAGGGCTATGGTGAAAAAGGAAATATCTTCCGTTCAAAACTGGAAAGAAGCTTTCTAAGAAACTGCTCTGTGTTCTGCTAATTCATCTCACAGAGTTACATCTTTCCCTTCTAGAAGCCTTTCGCTAAGGCTGTTCTTGTGGAATTGGCAAAGGGATATTTGGAAGCCCATAGAGGGCTATGGTGAAAAAGGAAATATCTTCCGTTCAAAACTGGAAAGAAGCTTTCTAGAAACTGCTCTGTGTTCTGTTAATTCATCTCACAGAGTTACATCTTCCCCTTCAAGAAGCCTTTCGCTAAGGCTGTTCTTGTGGAATTGGCAAAGGGATATTTGGAAGCCCATAGAGGGCTATGGTGAAAAAGGAAATATCTTCCGTTCAAAACTGGAAAGAAGCTTTCTGAGAAACTGCTCTGTGTTCTCTTAACTCATCTCACAGAGTTACATCTTTCCCTTCAAGAAGCCTTTCGCTAAGGCTGTTCTTGTGGAATTGGCAAAGGGATATTTGGAAGCCCAAAGGCGGCTATGGTGAAAAAGGAAATATCTTCCGTTCAAAACTGGAAAGAAGCTTTCTGAGAAACTGCTGTGTGTTCTGTTAACTCATCTCACAGAGTTACATCCTTCCTTTCAAGAAGCCTTTCGCTAAGACTGTTCTTGTGGAATAGGCAAAGAGATATTTTTAAGAACATAGAGGGCTATGGTGAAAAAGGAAATATCTTCCGTTCAAAACTGGAAAGAAGCTTTCTGAGAAACTGCTCTGTGTTCTGTTAACTCATCTCATAGACTTACATCTTTCCCTTCAGGAAGCCTTTCGCTAAGGTTGTTCTTGTGGAATTGGCAAAGGGATATTTGGAAGCCCTTAGAAGGCTATGGTGAAAAAGGAAATATCTTGCGTTCAAAACTGGAAAGAATCTTTCTGAGAAACTGCTCTGTGTTCTGTTAATTCATCTCACAGAGTTACATCTTTCCCTTCAAGAAGCCTTTCGCTAAGGCTGTTCTTGTGGAATTGGCAAAGAGATATTTGGAAGCCGATAGAGGGCTCTGGTGAAAAAGGAAATATCTTCCGTTCAAAATTGGAAAGAAGCTTTCTGAGACACTGCTCTGTGTTCTGTTAATTCATCTCACAGAGTTACATCTTTCTCTTCAAGAACCCTTTCGCTAAGGCTGTTCTTGTGGAATTGGCAAAGGGATATTTGGAAGCCCATAGAGGGCTATGGTGAAAAAGGAAATATCTTCCGTTCAAAACTGGAAAGAAGCTTTCTGAGAAACTGCTCTGTGTTCCGTTAATTCATTTCACAGAGTTACATCTTTCCCTTCAAAAAGCCTTTCGCTAAGGCTGTTCTTGTGGAATTGGCAAAGGGATATTTGGAAGCCCATAGAGGGCTATGGTGAAAAAGGGAATATCTTTGGTTCAAAACTGGAAAGAAGCTTTCTGAGGAACTGCTCTGTGTTCTGTGAATTCATCTCACAGAGTTACATCTTTCCCTTCAAGAAGCCTTTCGCTAAGGCTGTTCTGGTGGAATTGGCAAAGGGATATTTGGAAGCCCATAGAGGGCTATGGTGAAAAAGGAAATATCTTCCGTTCAAAACTGGAAACAAGCTTTCTGAGAAACTGCTTTGTGTACTGTTAGTTCATCTCACAGAGTTACATCTTTCCCTTCAAGAAGCTTTTCGCTAAGGCTGTTCTTGTGGAATTGGCAAAGAGATATTTGGAAGCCCATAGAGGGCTATGGTGTAAAAGGAAATATCTTCCGTTCAAAACTGGAAAGAAGCTTTCTGAGAAACTGCTCTGTGTTCTGTTAATTCATCTCACAGAGTTACATCTTTCCCTTCAAGAAGCCTTTCGCTAAGGCTGTTCTTGTGGAATTGGCAAAGGGATATTTGGAAGCCCATAGAGGGCTATGGTGAAAAAGGAAATATCTTCCGTTCAAAACTGGAAAGAAGCTTTCTGAGAAACTGCTCTGTGTTCTGTTAATTCATCTCACAGAGTTACATCTTTCAATTCAAGAATCCTTTCGCTAAGGCTGTTCTTGTGGAATTGGCAAAGGGATATTTGGAAGCCCATAGAGGGCTATGGTGAAAAAGGAAATATCTTCCGTTCAAAACTGGAAAGAAGCTTTCTGAGAAACTGCTCTGTGTTCTGTTAATTCATCTCACAGAGTTACATCTTTCCCTCAAGAAGCCTTTCGCTAAGGCTGTTCTTGTGGAATTGGCAAAGGGATATTTGGAAGCCCATAGAGGGCTATGGTGAAAAAGGAAATATCTTCCGTTCAAAACTGGAAAGAGCCTTTCTGAGAAACTGCTCTGTGTTCTGTTAATTCATCTCACAGAGTTACATCTTTCCCTTCAAGAAGCCTTTCGCTAAGGCTGTTCTTGTGGAATTGGCAAAGGGATATTTGGAAGCCCATAGAGGGCTATGGTGAAAAAGGAAATATCTTCCGTTCAAAACTGGAAAGAAGCTTTCTGAGAAACTGCTCTGTGTTCTGTTAATTCATTTCACAGAGTTACATCTTTCCCTTCTAGAAGCCTTTCGCTAAGGCTGTTCTTGTGGAATTGGCAAAGGGATATTTGGAAGCCCATAGAGGGCTATGGTGAAAAAGGAAATATCTTCCGTTCAAAACTGGAAAGAAGCTTTCTGAGAAACTCCTCTGTGTTCTGTTAATTCATCTCACAGAGTTACATCTTTCCCTTCAAGAAGCCTTTCGCTAAGTCTGTTCTTGTGGAATTGGCAAAGGGATATTTGGAAGCCCATAGAGGGCTATGGTGAAAAAGGAAATATCTTCCGTTCAAAACTGGAAAGAAGCTTTCTGAGAAACTGCTGTGTGTTCTGTTAACTCATCTCACAGAGTTACATCCTTCCTTTCAAGAAGCCTTTCGCTAAGACTGTTCTTGTGGAATAGGCAAAGAGATATTTGGAAGCCCATAGAGGGCTATGGTGAAAAAGGAAATATCTTCCGTTCAAAACTGGAAAGAAGCTTTCTGAGAAACTGCTCTGTGTTCTGTTAATTCATCTCACAGAGTTACATCTTTCAATTCAAGAATCCTTTCGCTAAGGCTGTTCTTGTGGAATTGGCAAAGGGATATTTGGAAGCCCATAGAGGGCTATGGTGAAAAAGGAAATATCTTCCGTTCAAAACTGGAAAGAAGCTTTCTGAGAAACTGCTCTGTGTTCTGTTAATTCATCTCACAGAGTTACATCTTTCCCTCAAGAAGCCTTTCGCTAAGGCTGTTCTTGTGGAATTGGCAAAGGGATATTTGGAAGCCCATAGAGGGCTATGGTGAAAAAGGAAATATCTTCCGTTCAAAACTGGAAAGAGCCTTTCTGAGAAACTGCTCTGTGTTCTGTTAATTCATCTCACAGAGTTACATCTTTCCCTTCAAGAAGCCTTTCGCTAAGGCTGTTCTTGTGGAATTGGCAAAGGGATATTTGGAAGCCCATAGAGGGCTATGGTGAAAAAGGAAATATATTCCGTTCAAAACTGGAAAGAAGCTTTCTGAGAAACTGCTTTGTGTTCTGTTAATTCATCTCACAGAGTTACATCTTTCCCTTCAAGAAGCCTTTCGCTAAGGCTGTTCTTGTGGAATTGGCAAAGAGATATTTGGAAGCCCATAGAGGGCTATGGTGAAAAAGGAAATATCTTCCGTTCAAAACTGGAAAGAAGCTTTCTGAGAAACTGCTCTGTGTTTTGTTAATTCATCTCACAGAGTTACATCTTTCCCTTCTAGAAGCCTTTCGCTAAGGCTGTTCTTGTGGAATTGGCAAAGGGATATTTGGAAGCCCATAGAGGGCTATGGTGAAAAAGGAAATATCTTCCGTTCAAAACTGGAAAGAAGCTTTCTGAGAAACTGCTCTGTGTTCTGTTAATTCATCTCACAGAGTTACATCTTTCCCTTCAAGAAGCCTTTCGCTAAGGCTGTTCTTGTGGAATTGGCAAAGGGATATTTGGAAGCCCATAGAGGGCTATGGTGGAAAAGGAAGTATCTTCCGTTCAAAAATGGAAAGAAGCTTTCTGAGAAACTGCTGTGTCTTCTGTTAACTCATCTCACAGGGTTACATCCTTCCTTTCAAGAAGCCTTTCGCTAAGAATGTTCTTGTGGAATTGGCAAAGAGATATTTGGAAGCCCATAGAGGGCTATGGTGAAAAAGGAAATATCTTCCGTTCAAAACCGGAAAGAAGCTTTCTGAGAAACTGCTCTGTGTTCTGTTAACTCATATCACAGAGTTACATCTTCCCTTTCAAGAAGCCTTTCGCTAAGGCTCTTCTTGTGGAATTGGCAAAGGGATATTTGGAAGCCCTTAGAAGGCTATGGTGAAAAAGGAAATATCTTCCGTTCAAAACTGGAAAGAAGCTTTCTGAGAAACTGCTCTGTGTTCTGTTAATTCATCTCACAGAGTTACATCTTTCCCTTCAAGAAGCCTTTCGCTAAGGGTGTTCTTGTGGAATTGGCAAAGAGATATTTGGAAGCCCATAGAGGGCTATGGTGAAAAAGGAAATATCTTCCGTTCAAAACTGGAAAGAAGCTTTCTGAGAAACTGCTTTATGTTCTGTTAATTCATCTCACAGAGTTACATCTTTCCCTTCAAGAAGCCTTTCGCTAAGGCTGTTCTTGTGGAATTGGCAAAGAGATATTTGGAAGCCCATAGAGGGCTATGGTGAAAAAGGAAATATCTTCCGTTCAAAACTGGAAAGAAGCTTTCTGAGAAACTGCTCTGTGTTCTGTTAATTCATCTCACAGAGTTACATCTTTCCCTTCAAGAAGCCTTTCGCTAAGGCTGTTCTTGTGGAATTGGCAAAGAGATATTTGGAAGCCCATAGAGGGCTATGGTGAAAAAGGAAATATCTTCCTTTCAAAACTGGAAAGAAGCTTTCTGAGAAACTGCTCTGTGTTCTGTTAATTCATCTCACAGAGTTACATCTTTCAATTCAGGAAACCTTTCGCTAAGGGTGTTCTTGTGGAATTGGCAAAGGGATATTTGGAAGCCCATAGAGGGCTATGGTGAAAAAGGAAATATCTTCCGTTCAAAACTGGAAAGAAGCTCTCTGAGAAACTGCTCTGTGTTCTGTTAATTCATCTCACAGAGTTACATCTTTCCCTTCAAGAAGCCTTTCGCTAAGGGTGTTCTTGTGGAATTGGCAAAGGGATATTTGGAAGCCCCTAGAGGGCTATGGTGAAAAAGGAAATATCTTCCGTTCAAAACTGAAAAGAAGCTTTCTGAGAAACTGCTCTGTGTTCTGTTAATACATCTCACAGAGTTACATCTTTCCCTTCAAGAAGCCTTTCGCTAAGGCTGTTCTTGTGGAATTGGCAAAGAGATATTTGGAAGCCCATAGAGGGCTATGGTGAAAAAGGAAATATCTTCCGTTCAAAACTGGAAAGAAGCTTTCTGAGAAACTGCTCTGTGTTTTGTTAATTCATCTCACAGAGTTACATCTTTCCCTTCTAGAAGCCTTTCGCTAAGGCTCTTCTTGTGGAATTGGCAAAGGGATATTTGGAAGCCCATAGAGGGCTATGGTGAAAAAGGAAATACCTTCCGTTCAAAACTGGAAAGAAGCTTTCTGAGAAACTGCTCTGTGTTCTGTTAATTCATCTCACAGAGTTACATCTTTCCCTTCAAGAAGCCTTTCGCTTAGGCTGTTCTTGTGGAATTGGCAAAGGGATATTTGGAAGCCCATAGAGGGCTATGGTGAAAAAGGAAATATCTTCCGTTCAAAACTGGAAAGAAGCTTTCTGAGAAACTGCTCTGTGTTCTCTTAACTCATCTCACAAAGTTACATCTTTCCCTTCAAGAAGCCTTTCGCTAAGGCTGTTCTTGTGGAATTGGCAAAGGGATATTTGGAAGCCCAAAGAAGGCTATGGTGAAAAAGGAAATATCTTCCGTTCAAAACTGGAAAGAAGCTTTCTGAGAAACTGCTCTGTGTTCTGTTAATTCATCTCACAGAGTTACATCTTTCCCTTCAAGAAGCCTTTCGCTAAGGCTGTTCTTGTGGAATTGGCAAAGGGATATTTGGAATCCCATAGAGGGCTATGGTGAAAAAGGAAATATCTTCCGTTCAAAACTGGAAAGAAGCTTTCTGAGAAACTGCTCTGTCTTCTGTTAATTCATTTCACAGAGTTACATCTTTCCCTTCTAGAAGCCTTTCGCTAAGGCTGTTCTTGTGGAATTGGCACATTGATATTTGGAAGCCCATAGAGGGCTATGGTGAAAAAGGAAATATCTTCCGTTCAAAACTGGAAAGAAGCTTTCTGAGAAACTGCTCTGTGTTCTGTTAATTCATCTCACAGAGTTACATCTTTCCCTTCAAGAAGCCTTTCGCTAAGGCTGTTCTTGTGGAATTGGCAAAGGGATATTTGGAAGCCCATAGAGGGCTATGGTGAAAAAGGAAATATCTTCCGTTCAAAACTGGAAAGAAGCTTTCTGAGAAACTGCTCTGTGTTCTGTTAATTCATCTCACAGAGTTACATCTTTCCCTTCAAGAAGCCTTTCGCTAAGGCTGTTCTTGTGGAATTGGCAAAGGGATATTTGGAAGCCCATAGAGGGCTATGGTGGAAAAGGAAATATCTTCCGTTCAAAACTGGAAAGAAGCTTTCTGAGAAACTGCTGTGTGTTCTGTTAACTCATCTCACAGAGTTACATCCTTCCTTTCAAGAAGCCTTTCTCTAAGACTGTTCTTGTGGAATAGGCAAAGAGATATTTGGAAGCCCATAGAGGGCTATGGTGAAAATGGAAATATCTTCCGTACAAAACTGGAAAGAAGCTTTCTGAGAAACTGCTCTGTGTTCTGTTAACTCATCTCATAGAGTTACATCTTTCCCTTCAGGAAGCCTTTCGCTAAGGTTGTTCTTGTGGAATTGGCAAAGGGATATTTGGAAGCCCTTAGAAGGCTATGGTGAAAAAGGAAATATCTTCCGTTCAAAACTGGAAAGAAGCTTTCTGAGAAAGTGCTCTGTGTTCTGTTAATTCATCTCACAGAGTTACATCTTTCCCATCAAGAAGCCTTTCGCTATGGCTGTTCTTGTGGAATTGGCAAAGGGATATTTGGAAGCGCATAGAGGACTATGGTGAAAAATGAAATATCTTCCGTTCAAAACTGGAAAGAAGCTTTCTGAGAAACTGCTGTGTGTTCTGTTAACTCATCTCACAGAGTTACATCCTTCCTTTCAAGAAGCCTTTCGCTAAGACTGTTCTTGTGGAATTGGCAAAGAGATATTTGGAAGCCCATAGAGGGCTATGGTGAAAAAGGAAATATCTTCCGTTCAAAACCGGAAAGAAGCTTTCTGAGAAACTGCTCTGTGTTCTGTTAACTCATCTCACAGAGTTACATCTTTCCTTTCAAGAAGCCTTTCGCTAAGGCTCTTCTTGTGGAATTGGCAAAGGGATATTTGGAAGCCCTTAGAAGGCTATGGTGAAAAAGGAAATATCTTCCGTTCAAAACTGGAAAGAAGCTTTCTGAGAAACTGCTCTGTGTTCTGTTAATTCAACTCACAGAGTTACATCTTTCCCTTCAAGAAGCCTTTCGCTAAGGGTGTTCTTGTGGAATTGGCAAAGAGATATTTGGAAGCCCATAGAGGGCTATGGTGAAAAAGGAAATATCTTCCGTTCAAAACTGGAAAGAAGCTTTCTGAGAAACTGCTCTGTGTTCTGTTAATTCATCTCACAGAGTTACATCTTTCAATTCAGGAAACCTTTCGCTAAGGGTGTTCTTGTGGAATTGGCAAAGGGATATTTGGAAGCCCATAGAGGGCTATGGTGAAAAAGGAAATATCTTCCGTTCAAAACTGGAAAGAAGCTTTCTGAGAAACTGCTCTGTGTTCTGTTAATTCATCTCACAGAGTTACATCTTTCCCTTCAAGAAGCCTTTCGCTAAGGCTGTTCTTGTGGAATTGGCAAAGGGATATTTGGAAGCCCCTAGAGGGCTATGGTGAAAAAGGAAATATCTTCCGTTCAAAACTGGAAAGAAGCTTTCTGAGAAACTGCTCTGTGTTCTGTTAATACATCTCACAGAGTTACATCTTTCCCTTCAAGAAGCCTTTCGCTAAGGCTGTTCTTGTGGAATTGGCAAAGGGATATTTGGAAGCCCATAGAGGGCTATGGTGAAAAAGGAAATATCTTCCGTTCAAAACTGGAAAGAAGCTTTCTGAGAAACTGCTCTGTGTTCCGTTAATCCATCCCACAGACTTACATCTTTCAATTCAAGAAGCCTTTCGCTAAGGCTGTTCTTGTGGAATTGGCAAAGGGATGTTTGGAAGCCCATAGAGGGCTATGGTGAAAAAGGAAATACCTTCCGTTCAAAACTTTAAAGAAGCTTTCTGAGAAACTGCTCTGTGTTCTCTTAATTCATCTCACAGAGTTACATCTTTCCCTTCTAGAAGCCTTTCGCTAAGGCTGTTCTTGTGGAATTGGCAAAGGGATATTTGGAAGCCCATAGAGGGCTATGGTGAAAAAGGAATTATCTTCCGTTCAAAACTGGAAAGAATCTTTCTGAGAAACTGCTCTGTGTTCTGTTAATTCATCTCACAGAGTTACATCTTTCCCTTCAAGAAGCCTTTCGCTAAGGCTGTTCTTGTGAAATTGACAAAGGGATATTTGGAAGCCCATAGAGGGCTATGGTGAAAAAGGAAATATCTTCCGTTCAAAACTGGAAAGAAGCTTTCTGAGAAACTGCTCTGTGTTCTGTTAATTCATCTCACAGAGTTACATCTTTCAATTCAAGAATCCATTCGCTAAGGCTGTTCTTGTGGAATTGGCAAAGGGATATTTGGAAGCCCATATAGGGCTATGGTGAAAAAGGAAATATCTTCCGTTCAAAACTGGAAAGAAGCTTTCTGAGAAACTGCTCTGTGTTCTGTTAATTCATCTCACAGAGTTACATCTTTCCCTTCAAGAAGCCTTTCGCTAAGGCTGTTCTTGTGGAATTGGCAAAGAGATATTTGGAAGCCCATAGAGGGCTATGGTGAAAAAGGAAATATCTTCCGTTCAAAACTGGAAAGAACCTTTCAGAGAAACTGCTCTGTGTTCTGTTAATTCATCTCACAGAGTTACATCTTTCCCTTCAAGAAGCCTTTCGCTAAGGCTGTTCTTGTGGAATTGGCAAAGGGATATTTGGAAGCCCATAGGGGGCTATGGTGAAAAAGGAAATATCTTCCGTTCAAAACTGGAAAGAAGCTTTCTGAGAAACTGCTCTGTGTTCTGTTAATTCATCTCACAGAGTTACATCTTTCAATTCAAGAAGTCTTTCGCTAAGGCTGTTCTTGTTGAATTGGCAAAGGGATATTTGGAAGCCCATAGAGGGCTATGGTGAAAAAGGAAATATCTTCCGTTCAAAACTGGAAAGAAGCTTTCTGAGAAACTGCTCTGTGTTCTGTTAATTCATTTCACAGAGTTACATCTTTCCCTTCTAGAAGCCTTTCGCTAAGGCTGTTCTTGTGGAATTGGCAAAGGGATATTTGGAAGCCCATATAGGGCTATGGTGAAAAAGGAAATATCTTCCGTTCAAAACTGGAAAGAAGCTTTCTGAGAAACTGCTCTGTGTTCTGTTAATTCATCTCACAGAGTTACATTTTTCAATTCAAGAAGCCTTTCGCTAAGGCTGTTCTTGTGGAATTGGCAAAGAGATATTTGGAAGCCCATAGAGGGCTATGGTGAAAAAGGAAATATCTTCCGTTCAAAACTGGAAAGAAGCTTTCTGAGAAACTGCTCTGTGTTCTGTTAATTCATCTCACAGAGTTACATCTTTCTCTTCAAGAAGCCTTTCGCTAAGGCTGTTCTGGTGGAATTGGCAAAGGGATATTTGGAAGCCCATAGAGGGCTATGGTGAAAAAGGAAATATATTCCGTTCAAACCTGGAAAGAAGCTTTCTGAGAAACTGCTCTGTGTTCTGTTAATTCATCTCACAGAGTTACATCTTTCCCTTCAAGAAGCCTTTCGCTAAGGCTGTTCTTGTGAAATTGGCAAAGAGATATTTGGAAGCCCATAGAGGGCTATGGTGAAAAAGGAAATATCTTCCGTTCAAAACTGGAAAGAAGCTTTCTGAGAAACTGCTCTGTGTTCTGTTAATTCATCTCACAGAGTTACATCTTTCAATTCAAGAAGCCTTTCGCTAAGGCTGTTCTTGTGGAATTGGCAAAGGGATATTTGGAAGCCCATAGAGGGCTATGGTGAAAAAGGAAATATCTTCGGTTCAAAACTGGAACTAAGCTTTCTGAGAAACTGCTCTGTGTTCTGTTAATTCATCTCACAGAGTTACATCTTTCCCTTCAAGAAGCCTTTCGCTAAGGCTGTTCTTGTGGAATTGGCAAAGGGATATTTGGAAGCCCATAGAGGGCTATGGGGAAAAAGGAAATATCTTCCGTTCAAAACTGGAAAGAAGCTTTCTGAGAAACTGCTCTGTGTTCTGTTAATTCATCTCACAGAGTTACATCTTTCAATTCAAGAAGCCTTTCGCTAAGGCTGTTCTTGTGGAATTGGCAAAGGGATATTTAGAAGCCCATAGAGGGCTATGGTGAAAAAGGAAATATCTTCCGTTCAAAACTGGAAAGAAGCTTTCTGAGAAACTGCTCTGTGTTCTGTTAATTCATCTCACAGAGTTACATCTTTCACTTCTAGAAGCCTTTCGCTAAGGCTATTCTTGTGGAATTGGCAAGGGGATATTTGGAAGCCCATAGAGGGCTATGGTGAAAAAGGAAATATCTTCCGTTCAAAACTGGAAAGAAGCTTTCTAAGAAACTGCTCTGTGTTCTGTTAATTCATCTCACAGAGTTACATCTTTCCCTTCTAGAAGCCTTTCGCTAAGGCTGTTCTTGTGGAATTGGCAAAGGGATATTTGGAAGACCATAGAGGGCTATGGTGAAAAAGGAAATATCTTCCGTTCAAAACTGGAAAGAAGCTTTCTAGAAACTGCTCTGTGTTCTGTTAATTCATCTCACAGAGTTACATCTTCCCCTTCAAGAAGCCTTTCGCTAAGGCTGTTCTTGTGGAATTGGCAAAGGGATATTTGGAAGCCCATAGAGGGCTATGGTGAAAAAGGAAATATCTTCCGTTCAAAACTGGAAAGAAGCTTTCTGAGAAACTGCTTAGTGTTCTGTTAATTCATCTCACAGAGTTACATCTTTCCCTTCAAGAAGCCTTTCGCTAAGGCTGTCGTTGTGGAATAGGCAAACGGATATTTGGAAGCCCATAGAGGGCTATGGTGGAAAAGGAAATATCTTCCGTTCAAAACTGGAAAGAAGCTTTCTGAGAAACTGCTCTGTGTTCTGTTAATTCATCTCACAGAGTTACGTCTTTCCCTTCAAGAAGCCTTTCGCTAAGGCTGTTCTTGTGGAATTGGCAAAGGGATATTTGGAAGCGCATAGAGGGCTATGGTGAAAAAGGAAATATCTTCCGTTCAAAACTGGAAAGAAGCATTCCGAGAAACTGCTGTGTGTTCTGTTAACTCATCTCACAGAGTTACATCCTTCCTTTCAAGAAGCCTTTCGCTAAGACTGTTCTTGTGGAATAGGCAAAGAGATATTTGGAAGCCCCTAGAGGGCTATGGTGAAAAAGGAAATATCTTCCGTTCAAAACTGGAAAGAAGCTTTCTGAGAAACTGCTCTGTGTTTTGTTAACTCATCTCACAGAGTTACATCTTTCCCTTCAGGAAGCCTTTCGCTAAGGTTGTTCTTGTGGAATTGGCAAAGGGATATTTGGAAGCCCTTAGAAGGCTATGGTGAAAAAGGAAATATCTTCCGTTCAAAACTGGAAAGAAGCTTTCTGAGAAACTGCTCTGTGTTCTGTTAATTCATCTCACAGAGTTACATCTTTCCCTTCAAGAAGCCTTTCGCTAAGGCTGTTCTTGTGGAATTGGCAAAGAGATATTTGGAAGCCCATAGAGGGCTATGGTGAAAAAGGAAATATCTTCCGTTCAAAACTGGAAAGAAGCTTTCTGAGAAACTGCTCTGTGTTCTGTTAATTCATCTCACAGAGTTACATCTTTCTCTTCAAGAAGCCTTTCGCTAAGGCTGTTCTTGTGGAATTGGCAAAGGGATATTTGGAAACCCATAGAGGGCTATGGTGAAAAAGGAAATATATTCCGTTCAAAACTGGAAAGAAGCTTTCTGAGAAACTGCTTTGTGTTCTGTTAATTCATCTCACAGAGTTACATCTTTCCCTTCAAGAAGCCTTTCGCTAAGGCTGTTCTTGTGGAATTGGCAAAGAGATATTTGGAAGCCCATAGAGGGCTATGTTGAAAAAGGAAATATCTTCCGTTCAAAACTGGAAAGAAGCTTTCTGAGAAACTGCTCTGTGTTCTGTTAATTCATCTCACAGAGTTACATCTTTCAATTCAAGAAGCCTTTCGCTAAGGCTGTTCTTGTGGAATTGGCAAAGGGATATTTGGAAGCCCATAGAGGGCTATGGTGAAAAAGGAAATATCTTCCGTTCAAAACTGGAAAGAAGCTTTCTGAGAAACTGCTCTGTGTTCTGTTAATTCATCTCACAGAGTTACATCTTTCCCTTCAAGAAGCCTTTCGCTAAGGCTGTTCTTGTGGAATTGACAAAGGGATATTTGGAACCCCATAGAAGGCTATGGTGAAAAAGGAAATATCTTACGTTCAAAACTGGAAGGAAGGTTTCTGAGAAACTGCTCTGTGTTCTGTTAATTCATCTCACAGAGTTACATCTTTCCCTTCAAGAAGCATTTCGCTAAGGCTGTTCTGGTGGAATTGGAAAAGGGATATTTGGAAGCCCATAGAGGGCTATGGTGAAAAAGGAAATATCTTCCGTTCAAAACTGGAAACAAGCTTTCTGAGAAACTGCTTTGTGTTCTGTTAATTCATCTCACAGAGTTACATCTTTCCCTTCAAGAAGCCTTTCGCTAAGGCTGTTCTTGTGGAATTGGCAAAGAGATATTTGGAAGTCCATAGAGGGCTATGGTGAAAAAGGAAATATCTTCCGTTCAAAACTGGAAAGAAGCTTTCTGAGAAACTGCTTTGTGTTCTGTTAATTCATCTCACAGAGTTACATCTTTCCCTTCAAGAAGCCTTTCGCTAAGTCTGTTCTTGTGGAATTGGCAAAGAGATATTTGGAAGCCCATAGAGGGCTATGGTGAAAAAGGAAATATCTTCCGTTCAAAACCGGAAAGAAGCTTTCTGAGAAACTGCTCTGTGTTCTGTTAACTCATCTCACAGAGTTACATCTTTCCCTTCAAGAAGCCTTTCGCTAAGGCTCTTCTTGTGGAATTGGCAAAGGGATATTTGGAAGCCCTTAGAAGGCTATGGTGAAAAAGGAAATATCTTCCGTTCAAAACTACAAAGAAGCTTTCTGAGAAACTGCTCTGTGTTCTGTTAATTCATCTCACAGAGTTACATCTTTCCCTTCAAGAAGCCTTTCGCTAAGGCTGTTCTTGTGGAATTGGCAAAGGGATATTTGGAAGCCCATAGGGGGCTATGGTGAAAAAGGAAATATCTTCCGTTCAAAACTGGAAAGAAGCTTTCTGAGAAACTGCTCTGTGTTCTGTTAATTCATCTCACAGAGTTACATCTTTCAATTCAAGAAGTCTTTCGCTAAGGCTGTTCTTGTTGAATTGGCAAAGGGATATTTGGAAGCCCATAGAGGGCTATGGTGAAAAAGGAAATATCTTCCGTTCAAAACTGGAAAGAAGCTTTCTGAGAAACTGCTCTGTGTTCTGTTAATTCATTTCACAGAGTTACATCTTTCCCTTCTAGAAGCCTTTCGCTAAGGCTGTTCTTGTGGAATTGGCAAAGGGATATTTGGAAGCCCATAGAGGGCTATGGTGAAAAAGGAAATATCTTCCGTTCAAAACTGGAAAGAAGCTTTCTGAGAAACTGCTCTGTGTTCTGTTAATTCATCTCACAGAGTTACATCTTTCAATTCAAGAAGACTTTCGCTAAGGCTGTTCTTGTGGAATTGGCAAAGGGATATTTGGAAGCCCATAGAGGGCTATGGTGAAAAAGGAAATATCTTCCGTTCAAAACTGGAAAGAAGCTTTCTGAGAAACTGCTCTGTGTTCTGTTAATTCATCTCACAGAATTACATCTTTCAATTCAAGAAGCCTTTCGCTAAGGCTGTTCTTGTGGAATTGGCAAAGGGATATTTGGAAGCCCATAGAGGGCTATGGTGAAAAAGGAAATATCTTCCGTTCAAAACTGGAAAGAAGCTTTCTGAGAAACTGCTGTGTGTTCTGTTAACTCATCTCACAGAGTTACATCCTTCCTTTCAAGAAGCCTTTCGCTAAGACTGTTCTTGTGGAATAGGCAAAGAGATATTTGGAAGCCCATAGAGGGCTATGGTGAAAAAGGAAATATCTTCCGTTCAAAACTGGAAAGAAGCTGTCTGAGAAACTGCTTTATGTTCTGTTAATTCATCTCACAGAGTTACATCTTTCCCTTCAAGAAGCCTTTCGCTAAGGCTGTCGTTGTGGAATTGGCAAACGGATATTTGGAAGCCCGTAGAGGACTATGGTGAAAAAGGAATTATCTTCCGTTCAAAACTGGAAAGAAGCTTTCTGAGAAACTGCTCTGTGTTCTGTTAATTCATCTCACAGAGTTACATCTTTCCCTTCAAGAAGCCTTTCGCTAAGGCTGTTCTTGTGGAATTGGCAAAGGGATATTTGGAAGCCCATAGAGGGCTATGGTGAAAAAGGAAATATCTTCCGTTCAAAACTGGAAAGAAGCTTTCTGAGAAACTGCTCTGTGTTCTGTTAATTCATCTCACAGAGTTACATCTTTCAATTCAGGAAACCTTTCGCTAAGGGTGTTCTTGTGAAATTGGCAAAGGGATGTTTGGAAGCCCATAGAGGGCTATGGTGAAAAAGGAAATATCTTCCGTTCAAAACTGGAAAGAAGCTTTCTTAGAAACTGCTCTGTGTTCTGTTATTTCATCTCACAGAGTTACATCTTTCCCTTCAAGAAGCCTTTCGCTAAGGCTGTTCTTGTGGAATTGGCAAACGGATATTTGGAAGCCCATAGAGGGCTATGGTGAAAAAGGAAATACCTTCCGTTCAAAACTGGAAAGAAGCTTTCTGAGAAACTTCTCTGTGTTCTGTTAACTGATCTCACAGAGATACATCTTACCCTTCAAGAAGCCTTTCGCTAAGGCTGTTCTTGTGGAATTGGCAAAGGGATATTTGGAAGCCCTTAGAAGGCTATGGTGAAAAAGGAAATATCTTCCGTTCAAAACTGGAAAGAAGCTTTCTGAGAAACTGCTCTGTGTTCTGTTAATTCATCTCACAGAGTTACATCTTTCCCTTCAAGAAGCCTTTCGCTAAGGCTGTTCTTGTGGAATTGGCAAAGAGATATTTGGAAGCCCATAGAGGGCTATGGTGAAAAAGGAAATATCTTCCGTTCAAAACTGGAAAGAAGCTTTCTGAGAAACTGCTCTGTGTTCTGTTAATTCATATCACAGAGTTACATCTTTCCCTTCTAGAAGCCTTTCGCTAAGGCTGTTCTTGTGGAATTGGCAAAGGGATATTTGGAAGCCCCTAGAGGGCTATGGTGAAAAAGGAAATATCTTCCGTTCAAAACTGGAAAGAAGCTTTCTGAGAAACTGCTCTGTGTTCTGTTAATTCATCTCACAGAGTTACATCTTTCCCTTCAAGAAGCCTTTCGCTTAGGCTGTTCTTGTGGAATTGGCAAAGGGATATTTGGAAGCCCATAGAGGGCTATGGTGAAAAAGGAAATATCTTCCGTTCAAAACTGGAAAGAAGCTTTCTGAGAAACTGCTCTGTGTTCTCTTAACTCATCTCACAAAGTTACATCTTTCCCTTCAAGAAGCCTTTCGCTAAGGCTGTTCTTGTGGAATTGGCAAAGGGATATTTGGAAGCCCAAAGAAGGCTATGGTGAAAAAGGAAATATCTTCCGTTCAAAACTGGAAAGAAGCTTTCTGAGAAACTGCTCTGTGTTCTGTTAATTCATCTCACAGAGTTACATCTTTCCCTTCAAGAAGCCTTTCGCTAAGGCTGTTCTTGTGGAATTGGCAAAGGGATATTTGGAATCCCATAGAGGGCTATGGTGAAAAAGGAAATATCTTCCGTTCAAAACTGGAAAGAAGCTTTCTGAGAAACTGCTCTGTCTTCTGTTAATTCATTTCACAGAGTTACATCTTTCCCTTCTAGAAGCCTTTCGCTAAGGCTGTTCTTGTGGAATTGGCAAATTGATATTTGGAAGCCCATAGAGGGCTATGGTGAAAAAGGAAATATCTTCCGTTCAAAACTGGAAAGAAGCTTTCTGAGAAACTGCTCTGTGTTCTGTTAATTCATCTCACAGAGTTACATCTTTCCCTTCAAGAAGCCTTTCGCTAAGGCTGTTCTTGTGGAATTGGCAAAGGGATATTTGGAAGCCCATAGAGGGCTATGGTGAAAAAGGAAATATCTTCCGTTCAAAACTGGAAAGAAGCTTTCTGAGAAACTGCTCTGTGTTCTGTTAATTCATCTCACAGAGTTACATCTTTCCCTTCAAGAAGCCTTTCGCTAAGGCTGTTCTTGTGGAATTGGCAAAGGGATATTTGGAAGCCCATAGAGGGCTATGGTGGAAAAGGAAATATCTTCCGTTCAAAACTGGAAAGAAGCTTTCTGAGAAACTGCTGTGTGTTCTGTTAACTCATCTCACAGAGTTACATCCTTCCTTTCAAGAAGCCTTTCTCTAAGACTGTTCTTGTGGAATAGGCAAAGAGATATTTGGAAGCCCATAGAGGGCTATGGTGAAAATGGAAATATCTTCCGTACAAAACTGGAAAGAAGCTTTCTGAGAAACTGCTCTGTGTTCTGTTAACTCATCTCATAGAGTTACATCTTTCCCTTCAGGAAGCCTTTCGCTAAGGTTGTTCTTGTGGAATTGGCAAAGGGATATTTGGAAGCCCTTAGAAGGCTATGGTGAAAAAGGAAATATCTTCCGTTCAAAACTGGAAAGAAGCTTTCTGAGAAAGTGCTCTGTGTTCTGTTAATTCATCTCACAGAGTTACATCTTTCCCATCAAGAAGCCTTTCGCTATGGCTGTTCTTGTGGAATTGGCAAAGGGATATTTGGAAGCGCATAGAGGACTATGGTGAAAAATGAAATATCTTCCGTTCAAAACTGGAAAGAAGCTTTCTGAGAAACTGCTGTGTGTTCTGTTAACTCATCTCACAGAGTTACATCCTTCCTTTCAAGAAGCCTTTCGCTAAGACTGTTCTTGTGGAATTGGCAAAGAGATATTTGGAAGCCCATAGAGGGCTATGGTGAAAAAGGAAATATCTTCCGTTCAAAACCGGAAAGAAGCTTTCTGAGAAACTGCTCTGTGTTCTGTTAACTCATCTCACAGAGTTACATCTTTCCTTTCAAGAAGCCTTTCGCTAAGGCTCTTCTTGTGGAATTGGCAAAGGGATATTTGGAAGCCCTTAGAAGGCTATGGTGAAAAAGGAAATATCTTCCGTTCAAAACTGGAAAGAAGCTTTCTGAGAAACTGCTCTGTGTTCTGTTAATTCAACTCACAGAGTTACATCTTTCCCTTCAAGAAGCCTTTCGCTAAGGGTGTTCTTGTGGAATTGGCAAAGAGATATTTGGAAGCCCATAGAGGGCTATGGTGAAAAAGGAAATATCTTCCGTTCAAAACTGGAAAGAAGCTTTCTGAGAAACTGCTCTGTGTTCTGTTAATTCATCTCACAGAGTTACATCTTTCAATTCAGGAAACCTTTCGCTAAGGGTGTTCTTGTGGAATTGGCAAAGGGATATTTGGAAGCCCATAGAGGGCTATGGTGAAAAAGGAAATATCTTCCGTTCAAAACTGGAAAGAAGCTTTCTGAGAAACTGCTCTGTGTTCTGTTAATTCATCTCACAGAGTTACATCTTTCCCTTCAAGAAGCCTTTCGCTAAGGCTGTTCTTGTGGAATTGGCAAAGGGATATTTGGAAGCCCCTAGAGGGCTATGGTGAAAAAGGAAATATCTTCCGTTCAAAACTGGAAAGAAGCTTTCTGAGAAACTGCTCTGTGTTCTGTTAATACATCTCACAGAGTTACATCTTTCCCTTCAAGAAGCCTTTCGCTAAGGCTGTTCTTGTGGAATTGGCAAAGGGATATTTGGAAGCCCATAGAGGGCTATGGTGAAAAAGGAAATATCTTCCGTTCAAAACTGGAAAGAAGCTTTCTGAGAAACTGCTCTGTGTTCCGTTAATCCATCCCACAGACTTACATCTTTCAATTCAAGAAGCATTTCGCTAAGGCTGTTCTTGTGGAATTGGCAAAGGGATGTTTGGAAGCCCATAGAGGGCTATGGTGAAAAAGGAAATACCTTCCGTTCAAAACTTTAAAGAAGCTTTCTGAGAAACTGCTCTGTGTTCTCTTAATTCATCTCACAGAGTTACATCTTTCCCTTCTAGAAGCCTTTCGCTAAGGCTGTTCTTGTGGAATTGGCAAAGGGATATTTGGAAGCCCATAGAGGGCTATGGTGAAAAAGGAATTATCTTCCGTTCAAAACTGGAAAGAATCTTTCTGAGAAACTGCTCTGTGTTCTGTTAATTCATCTCACAGAGTTACATCTTTCCCTTCAAGAAGCCTTTCGCTAAGGCTGTTCTTGTGAAATTGACAAAGGGATATTTGGAAGCCCATAGAGGGCTATGGTGAAAAAGGAAATATCTTCCGTTCAAAACTGGAAAGAAGCTTTCTGAGAAACTGCTCTGTGTTCTGTTAATTCATCTCACAGAGTTACATCTTTCAATTCAAGAATCCATTCGCTAAGGCTGTTCTTGTGGAATTGGCAAAGGGATATTTGGAAGCCCATATAGGGCTATGGTGAAAAAGGAAATATCTTCCGTTCAAAACTGGAAAGAAGCTTTCTGAGAAACTGCTCTGTGTTCTGTTAATTCATCTCACAGAGTTACATCTTTCCCTTCAAGAAGCCTTTCGCTAAGGCTGTTCTTGTGGAATTGGCAAAGAGATATTTGGAAGCCCATAGAGGGCTATGGTGAAAAAGGAAATATCTTCCGTTCAAAACTGGAAAGAACCTTTCAGAGAAACTGCTCTGTGTTCTGTTAATTCATCTCACAGAGTTACATCTTTCCCTTCAAGAAGCCTTTCGCTAAGGCTGTTCTTGTGGAATTGGCAAAGGGATATTTGGAAGCCCATAGGGGGCTATGGTGAAAAAGGAAATATCTTCCGTTCAAAACTGGAAAGAAGCTTTCTGAGAAACTGCTCTGTGTTCTGTTAATTCATCTCACAGAGTTACATCTTTCAATTCAAGAAGTCTTTCGCTAAGGCTGTTCTTGTTGAATTGGCAAAGGGATATTTGGAAGCCCATAGAGGGCTATGGTGAAAAAGGAAATATCTTCCGTTCAAAACTGGAAAGAAGCTTTCTGAGAAACTGCTCTGTGTTCTGTTAATTCATTTCACAGAGTTACATCTTTCCCTTCTAGAAGCCTTTCGCTAAGGCTGTTCTTGTGGAATTGGCAAAGGGATATTTGGAAGCCCATATAGGGCTATGGTGAAAAAGGAAATATCTTCCGTTCAAAACTGGAAAGAAGCTTTCTGAGAAACTGCTCTGTGTTCTGTTATTTCATCTCACAGAGTTACATTTTTCAATTCAAGAAGCCTTTCGCTAAGGCTGTTCTTGTGGAATTGGCAAAGAGATATTTGGAAGCCCATAGAGGGCTATGGTGAAAAAGGAAATATCTTCCGTTCAAAACTGGAAAGAAGCTTTCTGAGAAACTGCTCTGTGTTCTGTTAATTCATCTCACAGAGTTACATCTTTCTCTTCAAGAAGCCTTTCGCTAAGGCTGTTCTGGTGGAATTGGCAAAGGGATATTTGGAAGCCCATAGAGGGCTATGGTGAAAAAGGAAATATATTCCGTTCAAACCTGGAAAGAAGCTTTCTGAGAAACTGCTCTGTGTTCTGTTAATTCATCTCACAGAGTTACATCTTTCCCTTCAAGAAGCCTTTCGCTAAGGCTGTCGTTGTGGAATAGGCAAACGGATATTTGGAAGCCCATAGAGGGCTATGGTGGAAAAGGAAATATCTTCCGTTCAAAACTGGAAAGAAGCTTTCTGAGAAACTGCTCTGTGTTCTGTTAATTCATCTCACAGAGTTACGTCTTTCCCTTCAAGAAGCCTTTCGCTAAGGCTGTTCTTGTGGAATTGGCAAAGGGATATTTGGAAGCGCATAGAGGGCTATGGTGAAAAAGGAAATATCTTCCGTTCAAAACTGGAAAGAAGCATTCCGAGAAACTGCTGTGTGTTCTGTTAACTCATCTCACAGAGTTACATCCTTCCTTTCAAGAAGCCTTTCGCTAAGACTGTTCTTGTGGAATAGGCAAAGAGATATTTGGAAGCCCCTAGAGGGCTATGGTGAAAAAGGAAATATCTTCCGTTCAAAACTGGAAAGAAGCTTTCTGAGAAACTGCTCTGTGTTTTGTTAACTCATCTCACAGAGTTACATCTTTCCCTTCAGGAAGCCTTTCGCTAAGGTTGTTCTTGTGGAATTGGCAAAGGGATATTTGGAAGCCCTTAGAAGGCTATGGTGAAAAAGGAAATATCTTCCGTTCAAAACTGGAAAGAAGCTTTCTGAGAAACTGCTCTGTGTTCTGTTAATTCATCTCACAGAGTTACATCTTTCCCTTCAAGAAGCCTTTCGCTAAGGCTGTTCTTGTGGAATTGGCAAAGAGATATTTGGAAGCCCATAGAGGGCTATGGTGAAAAAGGAAATATCTTCCGTTCAAAACTGGAAAGAAGCTTTCTGAGAAACTGCTCTGTGTTCTGTTAATTCATCTCACAGAGTTACATCTTTCTCTTCAAGAAGCCTTTCGCTAAGGCTGTTCTTGTGGAATTGGCAAAGGGATATTTGGAAACCCATAGAGGGCTATGGTGAAAAAGGAAATATATTCCGTTCAAAACTGGAAAGAAGCTTTCTGAGAAACTGCTTTGTGTTCTGTTAATTCATCTCACAGAGTTACATCTTTCCCTTCAAGAAGCCTTTCGCTAAGGCTGTTCTTGTGGAATTGGCAAAGAGATATTTGGAAGCCCATAGAGGGCTATGTTGAAAAAGGAAATATCTTCCGTTCAAAACTGGAAAGAAGCTTTCTGAGAAACTGCTCTGTGTTCTGTTAATTCATCTCACAGAGTTACATCTTTCAATTCAAGAAGCCTTTCGCTAAGGCTGTTCTTGTGGAATTGGCAAAGGGATATTTGGAAGCCCATAGAGGGCTATGGTGAAAAAGGAAATATCTTCCGTTCAAAACTGGAAAGAAGCTTTCTGAGAAACTGCTCTGTGTTCTGTTAATTCATCTCACAGAGTTACATCTTTCCCTTCAAGAAGCCTTTCGCTAAGGCTGTTCTTGTGGAATTGACAAAGGGATATTTGGAACCCCATAGAAGGCTATGGTGAAAAAGGAAATATCTTACGTTCAAAACTGGAAGGAAGGTTTCTGAGAAACTGCTCTGTGTTCTGTTAATTCATCTCACAGAGTTACATCTTTCCCTTCAAGAAGCATTTCGCTAAGGCTGTTCTGGTGGAATTGGAAAAGGGATATTTGGAAGCCCATAGAGGGCTATGGTGAAAAAGGAAATATCTTCCGTTCAAAACTGGAAACAAGCTTTCTGAGAAACTGCTTTGTGTTCTGTTAATTCATCTCACAGAGTTACATCTTTCCCTTCAAGAAGCCTTTCGCTAAGGCTGTTCTTGTGGAATTGGCAAAGAGATATTTGGAAGTCCATAGAGGGCTATGGTGAAAAAGGAAATATCTTCCGTTCAAAACTGGAAAGAAGCTTTCTGAGAAACTGCTTTGTGTTCTGTTAATTCATCTCACAGAGTTACATCTTTCCCTTCAAGAAGCCTTTCGCTAAGTCTGTTCTTGTGGAATTGGCAAAGAGATATTTGGAAGCCCATAGAGGGCTATGGTGAAAAAGGAAATATCTTCCGTTCAAAACCGGAAAGAAGCTTTCTGAGAAACTGCTCTGTGTTCTGTTAACTCATCTCACAGAGTTACATCTTTCCCTTCAAGAAGCCTTTCGCTAAGGCTCTTCTTGTGGAATTGGCAAAGGGATATTTGGAAGCCCTTAGAAGGCTATGGTGAAAAAGGAAATATCTTCCGTTCAAAACTACAAAGAAGCTTTCTGAGAAACTGCTCTGTGTTCTGTTAATTCATCTCACAGAGTTACATCTTTCCCTTCAAGAAGCCTTTCGCTAAGGCTGTTCTTGTGGAATTGGCAAAGGGATATTTGGAAGCCCATAGGGGGCTATGGTGAAAAAGGAAATATCTTCCGTTCAAAACTGGAAAGAAGCTTTCTGAGAAACTGCTCTGTGTTCTGTTAATTCATCTCACAGAGTTACATCTTTCAATTCAAGAAGTCTTTCGCTAAGGCTGTTCTTGTTGAATTGGCAAAGGGATATTTGGAAGCCCATAGAGGGCTATGGTGAAAAAGGAAATATCTTCCGTTCAAAACTGGAAAGAAGCTTTCTGAGAAACTGCTCTGTGTTCTGTTAATTCATTTCACAGAGTTACATCTTTCCCTTCTAGAAGCCTTTCGCTAAGGCTGTTCTTGTGGAATTGGCAAAGGGATATTTGGAAGCCCATAGAGGGCTATGGTGAAAAAGGAAATATCTTCCGTTCAAAACTGGAAAGAAGCTTTCTGAGAAACTGCTCTGTGTTCTGTTAATTCATCTCACAGAGTTACATCTTTCAATTCAAGAAGACTTTCGCTAAGGCTGTTCTTGTGGAATTGGCAAAGGGATATTTGGAAGCCCATAGAGGGCTATGGTGAAAAAGGAAATATCTTCCGTTCAAAACTGGAAAGAAGCTTTCTGAGAAACTGCTCTGTGTTCTGTTAATTCATCTCACAGAATTACATCTTTCAATTCAAGAAGCCTTTCGCTAAGGCTGTTCTTGTGGAATTGGCAAAGGGATATTTGGAAGCCCATAGAGGGCTATGGTGAAAAAGGAAATATCTTCCGTTCAAAACTGGAAAGAAGCTTTCTGAGAAACTGCTGTGTGTTCTGTTAACTCATCTCACAGAGTTACATCCTTCCTTTCAAGAAGCCTTTCGCTAAGACTGTTCTTGTGGAATAGGCAAAGAGATATTTGGAAGCCCATAGAGGGCTATGGTGAAAAAGGAAATATCTTCCGTTCAAAACTGGAAAGAAGCTGTCTGAGAAACTGCTTTATGTTCTGTTAATTCATCTCACAGAGTTACATCTTTCCCTTCAAGAAGCCTTTCGCTAAGGCTGTCGTTGTGGAATTGGCAAACGGATATTTGGAAGCCCGTAGAGGACTATGGTGAAAAAGGAATTATCTTCCGTTCAAAACTGGAAAGAAGCTTTCTGAGAAACTGCTCTGTGTTCTGTTAATTCATCTCACAGAGTTACATCTTTCCCTTCAAGAAGCCTTTCGCTAAGGCTGTTCTTGTGGAATTGGCAAAGGGATATTTGGAAGCCCATAGAGGGCTATGGTGAAAAAGGAAATATCTTCCGTTCAAAACTGGAAAGAAGCTTTCTGAGAAACTGCTCTGTGTTCTGTTAATTCATCTCACAGAGTTACATCTTTCAATTCAGGAAACCTTTCGCTAAGGGTGTTCTTGTGAAATTGGCAAAGGGATGTTTGGAAGCCCATAGAGGGCTATGGTGAAAAAGGAAATATCTTCCGTTCAAAACTGGAAAGAAGCTTTCTTAGAAACTGCTCTGTGTTCTGTTATTTCATCTCACAGAGTTACATCTTTCCCTTCAAGAAGCCTTTCGCTAAGGCTGTTCTTGTGGAATTGGCAAACGGATATTTGGAAGCCCATAGAGGGCTATGGTGAAAAAGGAAATACCTTCCGTTCAAAACTGGAAAGAAGCTTTCTGAGAAACTTCTCTGTGTTCTGTTAACTGATCTCACAGAGATACATCTTACCCTTCAAGAAGCCTTTCGCTAAGGCTGTTCTTGTGGAATTGGCAAAGGGATATTTGGAAGCCCTTAGAAGGCTATGGTGAAAAAGGAAATATCTTCCGTTCAAAACTGGAAAGAAGCTTTCTGAGAAACTGCTCTGTGTTCTGTTAATTCATCTCACAGAGTTACATCTTTCCCTTCAAGAAGCCTTTCGCTAAGGCTGTTCTTGTGGAATTGGCAAAGAGATATTTGGAAGCCCATAGAGGGCTATGGTGAAAAAGGAAATATCTTCCGTTCAAAACTGGAAAGAAGCTTTCTGAGAAACTGCTCTGTGTTCTGTTAATTCATATCACAGAGTTACATCTTTCCCTTCTAGAAGCCTTTCGCTAAGGCTGTTCTTGTGGAATTGGCAAAGGGATATTTGGAAGCCCCTAGAGGGCTATGGTGAAAAAGGAAATATCTTCCGTTCAAAACTGGAAAGAAGCTTTCTGAGAAACTGCTCTGTGTTCTGTTAATTCATCTCACAGAGTTACATCTTTCCCTTCAAGAAGCCTTTCGCTTAGGCTGTTCTTGTGGAATTGGCAAAGGGATATTTGGAAGCCCATAGAGGGCTATGGTGAAAAAGGAAATATCTTCCGTTCAAAACTGGAAAGAAGCTTTCTGAGAAACTGCTCTGTGTTCTCTTAACTCATCTCACAGAGTTACATCTTTCCCTTCAAGAAGCCTTTCGCTAAGGCTGTTCTTGTGGAATTGGCAAAGGGATATTTGGAAGCCCATAGAGGGCTATGGTGAAAAAGGGAATATCTTCCGTTCAAAACTGGAAAGAAGCTTTCTGAGAAACTGCTCTGTGTTCTGTTAATTCATCTCACAGAGTTACATCTTTCCCTTCAAGAAGCCTTTCGCTAAGGCTGTTCTTGTGGAATTGGCAAAGGGATATTTGGAAGCCCATAGAGGGCTATGGTGAAAAAGGAAATATCTTCCGTTCAAAACTGGAAAGAAGCTTTCTGAGAAACTGCTCTGTGTTCTGTTAATTCATCTCACAGAGTTACATCTTTCCCTTCAAGAAGCCTTTCGCTAAGGCTGTTCTGGTGGAATTGGCAAAGGGATATTTGGAATCCCACAGAGGGCTATGGTGAAAAAGAAAATATCTTCCGTTGAAAACTGGAAACAAGCTTTCTGAGAAACTGCTTTGTGTTCTGTTAATTCATCTCACAGAGTTACATCTTTCCCTTCAAGAATCCTCTCGCTAAGTCTGTTCTTGTGGAATTGGCAAAGGGATATTTGGAAGCCCATAGAGGGCTATGGTGAAAAAGGAAATATCTTCCGTTCAAAACAGGAAAGAAGCTTTCTGAGAAACTGCTCTGTGTTCTGTTAATTCATCTCACAGAGTTACATCTTTCCCTTCAAGAAGCCTTTCGCTAAGGCTGTTCTTGTGGAATTGGCAAAGGGATATTTGGAAGCGCATAGAGGGCTATGGTGAAAAATGAAATATCTTCCGTTCAAAATTGGAAAGAAGCTTTCTGAGAAACTGCTGTGTGTTCTGTTAAATCATCTCACAGAGTTACATCCTTCCTTTCAAGAAGCCTTTCGCTAAGACTGTTCTTGTGGAATAGGGAAAGAGATATTTGGAAGCCCATAGAGGGCTATGGTGAAAAAGGAAATATCTTCCGTTCAAAACCGGAATGAAGCTTTCTGAGAAACTGCTCTGTGTTCTGTTAACTCATCTCACAGAGTTACATCTTTCCCTTCAAGAAGCCTTTCGCTAAGGCTCTTCTTGTGGAATTGGCAAAGGGATATTTGGAAGCCCTTAGAAGGCTTTGGTGAAAAAGGAAATATCTTCCGTTCAAAACTGGAAAGAAGCTTTCTGAGAAACTGCTCTGTGTTCTGTTAATTCATCTCACAGAGTTACATCTTTCCCTTCAGGAAGCCTTTCGCTAAGGCTGTTCTTGTGGAATTGGCAAAGCGATATTTGGAAGCGCATAGAGGGCTAAGGTGAAAAATGAAATATCTTCCGTTCAAAACTGGAAAGAAGCTTTCTGAGAAACTGCTGTGTGTTCTGTTAACTCATCTCACAGAGTTACATCATTCCTTTCAAGAAGCCTTTCGCTAAGACTGTTCTTGTGGAATTGGCAAAGAGATATTTGGAAGCCCATAGAGGGCTATGGTGAAAAAGGAAATATCTTCCGTTCAAAACTGGAAAGAAGCTTTCTGAGAAACTGCTCTGTGTTCTGTTAATTCATCTCTCAGAGTTACATCTTTCAATTCAAGAATCCTTTCGCTAAGACTGTTCTTGTGGAATTGGCAAAGGGATATTTGGAAGCCCATAGAGGGCTATGGTGAAAAAGGAAATATCTTCCGTTCAAAACTGGAAAGAAGCTTTCTGAGAAACTGCTCTGTGTTCTGTTAATTCATCTCACAGAGTTACATCTTTCCCTAAAGAAGCCTTTCGCTAAGGCTGTTCTTGTGGAATTGGCAAAGGGATATTTGGAAGCCCTTAGAGGGCTATGGTGAAAAAGGAAATATCTTCCGTTCAAAACTGGAAAGAACCTTTCTGAGAAACTGCTCTGTGTTCTGTTAATTCATCTCACAGAGTTACATCTTTCCCTTCAAGAAGCCTTTCGCTAAGGCTGTTCTTGTGGAATTGGCAAAGGGATATTTGGAAGCCCATAGAGGGCTATGGTGAAAAAGGAAATATCTTCCGTTCATAACTGGAAAGAAGCTTTCTGAGAAACTGCTCTGTGTTCTGTTAATTCATTTCACAGAGTTACATCTTTCCCTTCTAGAAGCCTTTCGCTAAGGCTGTTCTTGTGGAATTGGCAAAGGGATATTTGGAAGCCCATAGAGGGCTATGGTGAAAAAGGAAATATCTTCCGTTCAAAACTGGAAAGAAGCATTCTGAGAAACTGCTCTGTGTTCTGTTAATTCATCTCACAGAGTTACATCTTTCCCTTCAAGAAGCCTTTCGCTAAGGCTGTTCTTGTGGAATTGGCAAAGGGATATTTGGAAGCCCATAGAGGGCTATGGTGAAAAAGGAAATATCTTCCGTTCAAAACTGGAAAGAAGCTTTCTGAGAAACTGCTCTGTGTTCCGTTAATTCATCCCACAGAGTTACATCTTTCAATTCAAGAACCCTTTCGCTAAGGCTGTTCTTGTGGAATTGGCAAAGGGATGTTTGGAAGCCCATAGAGGGCTATGGTGAAAAAGGAAATACCTTCCGTTCAAAACTTTAAAGAAGCTTTCTGAGAAACTGCTCTGTGTTCTCTTAATTCATCTCACAGAGTTACATCTTTCCCTTCTAGAAGCCTTTCGCTAAAGCTGTTCTTGTGGAATTGGCAAAGGGATATTTGGAAGCCCATAGAGGGCTATGGTGAAAAAGGAATTATCTACCGTTCAAAACTGGAAAGAATCTTTCTGAGAAACTGCTCTGTGTTCTGTTAATTCATCTCACAGAGTTACATCTTTCCCTTCAAGAAGCCTTTCGCTAAGGCTGTACTTGTGAAATTGACAAAGGGATATTTGGAAGCCCATAGAGGGCTATGGTGAAAAAGGAAATATCTTCCGTTCAAAACTGGAAAGAAGCTTTCTGAGAAACTGCTCTGTGTTCTGTTAATTCATCTCACAGAGTTACATCTTTCAATTCAAGAATCCTTTCTCTAAGGCTGTTCTTGTGGAATTGGCAAAGGGATATTTGGAAGCCCATATAGGGCTATGGTGAAAAAGGAAATATCTTCCGTTCAAAACTGGAAAGAAGCTTTCTGAGAAACTGCTCTGTGTTCTGTTAATTCATCTCACAGAGTTACATCTTTCCCTTCAAGAAGCCTTTCGCTAAGGCTGTTCTTGTGGAATTGGCAAAGAGATATTTGGAATCCCATAGAGGGCTATGGTGAAAAAGGAAATATCTTCCGTTCAAAACTGGAAAGAACCTTTCAGAGAAACTGCTCTGTGTTCTGTTAATTCATCTCACAGAGTTACATCTTTCCCTTCAAGAAGCCTTTCGCTAAGGCTGTTCTTGTGGAATTGGAAAAGGGATATTTGGAAGCCCATAGGGGGCTATGGTGAAAAAGGAAATATCTTCCGTTCAAAACTGGAAAGAAGCTTTCTGAGAAACTGCTTTGTGTTCTGTTAATTCATCTCACAGAGTTACATCTTTCAATTCAAGAAGTCTTTCGCTAAGGCTGTTCTTGTTGAATTGGCAAAGGGATATTTGGAAGCCCATAGAGGGCTATGGTGAAAAAGGAAATATCTTCCGTTCAAAACTGGAAAGAAGCTTTCTGAGAAACTGCTCTGTGTTCTGTTAATTCATTTCACAGAGTTACATCTTTCCCTTCTAGAAGCCTTTCGCTAAGGCTGTTCTTGTGGAATTGGCAAAGGGATATTTGGAAGCCCATAGAGGGCTATGGTGAAAAAGGAAATATCTTCCGTTCAAAACTGGAAAGAAGCTTTCTGAGAAACTGCTCTGTGTTCTGTTAATTCATCTCACAGAGTTACATCTTTCAATTCAAGAAGCCTTTCGCTAAGGCTGTTCTTGTGGAATTGGCAAAGGGATATTTGGAAGCCCATAGAGGGCTATGGTGAAAAAGGAAATATCTTCCGTTCAAAACTGGAAAGAAGCTTTCTGAGAAACTGCTCTGTGTTCTGTTAATTCATCTCACAGAATTACATCTTTCAATTCAAGAAGCCTTTCGCTAAGGCTGTTCTTGTGGAATTGGCAAAGGGATATTTGGAAGCCCATAGAGGGCTATGGTGAAAAAGGAAATATCTTCCGTTCAAAACTGGAAAGAAGCTTTCTGAGAAACTGCTGTGTGTTCTGTTAACTCATCTCACAGAGTTACATCCTTCCTTTCAAGAAGCCTTTCGCTAAGACTGTTCTTGTGGAATAGGCAAAGAGATATTTGGAAGCCCATAGAGGGCTATGGTGAAAAAGGAAATATCTTCCGCTCAAAACTGGAAAGAAGCTTTCTGAGAAACTGCTCTGTGTTCTGTTAACTCATCTCACAGAGTTACATCTTTCCCTTCAAGAAGCCTTTCGCTAAGGCTCTTCTTGTGGAATTGGCAAAGGGATATTTGGAAGCCCTTAGAAGGCTTTGGTGAAAAAGGAAATATCTTCCGTTCAAAACTGGAAAGAAGCTTTCTGAGAAACTGCTCTGTGTTCTGTTAATTCATCTCACAGAGTTACATCTTTCCCTTCAGGAAGCCTTTCGCTAAGGCTGTTCTTGTGGAATTGGCAAAGGGATATTTGGAAGCGCATAGAGGGCTAAGGTGAAAAATGAAATATCTTCCGTTCAAAACTGGAAAGAAGCTTTCTGAGAAACTGCTGTGTGTTCTGTTAACTCATCTCACAGAGTTACATCATTCCTTTCAAGAAGCCTTTCGCTAAGACTGTTCTTGTGGAATTGGCAAAGAGATATTTGGAGGCCCATAGAGGGCTATGGTGAAAAAGGAAATATCTTCCGTTCAAAACTGGAAAGAAGCTTTCTGAGAAACTGCTCTGTGTTCTGTTAATTCATCTCTCAGAGTTACATCTTTCAATTCAAGAATCCTTTCGCTAAGACTGTTCTTGTGGAATTGGCAAAGGGATATTTGGAAGCCCATAGAGGGCTATGGTGAAAAAGGAAATATCTTCCGTTCAAAACTGGAAAGAAGCTTTCTGAGAAACTGCTCTGTGTTCTGTTAATTCATCTCACAGAGTTACATCTTTCCCTAAAGAAGCCTTTCGCTAAGGCTGTTCTTGTGGAATTGGCAAAGGGATATTTGGAAGCCCTTAGAGGGCTATGGTGAAAAAGGAAATATCTTCTGTTCAAAACTGGAAAGAACCTTTCTGAGAAACTGCTCTGTGTTCTGTTAATTCATCTCACAGAGTTACATCTTTCCCTTCAAGAAGCCTTTCGCTAAGGCTGTTCTTGTGGAATTGGCAAAGGGATATTTGGAAGCCCATAGAGGGCTATGGTGAAAAAGGAAATATCTTCCGTTCATAACTGGAAAGAAGCTTTCTGAGAAACTGCTCTGTGTTCTGTTAATTCATTTCACAGAGTTACATCTTTCCCTTCTAGAAGCCTTTCGCTAAGGCTGTTCTTGTGGAATTGGCAAAGGGATATTTGGAAGCCCATAGAGGGCTATGGTGAAAAAGGAAATATCTTCCGTTCAAAACTGGAAAGAAGCATTCTGAGAAACTGCTCTGTGTTCTGTTAATTCATCTCACAGAGTTACATCTTTCCCTTCAAGAAGCCTTTCGCTAAGGCTGTTCTTGTGGAATTGGCAAAGGGATATTTGGAAGCCCATAGAGGGCTATGGTGAAAAAGGAAATATCTTCCGTTCAAAACTGGAAAGAAGCTTTCTGAGAAACTGCTGTGTGTTCTGCTAACTCATCTCACAGAGTTACATCCTTCCTTTCAAGAAGCCTTTCGCTAAGACTGTTCTTGTGGAATAGGCAAAGAGATATTTGGAAGCCCATAGAGGGCTATGGTGAAAAAGGAAATACCTTGCGTTCAAAACTGGAAAGAAGCTTTCTGAGAAACTGCTCTGTGTTCTGTTAACTCATCTCACAGAGTTACATCTTTCCCTTCAGGAAGCCTTTCGCTAAGGTTGTTCTTGTGGAATTGGCAAAGGGATATTTGGAAGCCCTTAGAAGGCTATGGTGAAAAAGGAAATAACTTCCGTTCAAAACTGGAAAGAAGCTTTCTGAGAAACTGCTCTGTGTTCTGTTAATTCATCTCACAGAGTTACATCTTTCCCTTCAAGAAGCCTTTCGCTAAGGCTGTTCTTGTGGAATTGGCAAAGAGATATTTGGAAGCCCATAGAGGGCTATGGTGAAAAAGGAAATATCTTCCGTTCAAAACTGGAAAGAAGCTTTCTGAGAAACTGCTCTGTGTTCTGTTAATTCATCTCACAGAGTTACATCTTTCAATTCAGGAAACCTTTCGCTAAGGGTGTTCTTGTGGAATTGGCAAAGGGATATTTGGAAGCCCATAGAGGTCTATGGTGAAAAAGGAAATATCTTCCGTTCAAAACTGGAAAGAAGCTTTCTGAGAAACTGCTCTGTGTTCTGTTAATTCATCTCACAGAGTTACATCTTTCCCTTCAAGAAGCCTTTCGCTAAGGCTGTTCTTGTGGAATTGGCAAAGGGATATTTGGAAGCCCCTAGAGGGCTATGGTGAAAAAGGAAATATCTTCCGTTCAAAACTGGAAAGAAGCTTTCTGAGAAACTGCTCTGTGTTCCGTTAATTCATCCCACAGAGTTACATCTTTCAATTCAAGAACCCTTTCGCTAAGGCTGTTCTTGTGGAATTGGCAAAGGGATGTTTGGAAGCCCATAGAGGGCTATGGTGAAAAAGGAAATACCTTCCGTTCAAAACTTTAAAGAAGCTTTCTGAGAAACTGCTCTGTGTTCTCTTAATTCATCTCACAGAGTTACATCTTTCCCTTCTAGAAGCCTTTCGCTAAAGCTGTTCTTGTGGAATTGGCAAAGGGATATTTGGAAGCCCATAGAGGGCTATGGTGAAAAAGGAATTATCTACCGTTCAAAACTGGAAAGAATCTTTCTGAGAAACTGCTCTGTGTTCTGTTAATTCATCTCACAGAGTTACATCTTTCCCTTCAAGAAGCCTTTCGCTAAGGCTGTACTTGTGAAATTGACAAAGGGATATTTGGAAGCCCATAGAGGGCTATGGTGAAAAAGGAAATATCTTCCGTTCAAAACTGGAAAGAAGCTTTCTGAGAAACTGCTCTGTGTTCTGTTAATTCATCTCACAGAGTTACATCTTTCAATTCAAGAATCCTTTCTCTAAGGCTGTTCTTGTGGAATTGGCAAAGGGATATTTGGAAGCCCATATAGGGCTATGGTGAAAAAGGAAATATCTTCCGTTCAAAACTGGAAAGAAGCTTTCTGAGAAACTGCTCTGTGTTCTGTTAATTCATCTCACAGAGTTACATCTTTCCCTTCAAGAAGCCTTTCGCTAAGGCTGTTCTTGTGGAATTGGCAAAGAGATATTTGGAATCCCATAGAGGGCTATGGTGAAAAAGGAAATATCTTCCGTTCAAAACTGGAAAGAACCTTTCAGAGAAACTGCTCTGTGTTCTGTTAATTCATCTCACAGAGTTACATCTTTCCCTTCAAGAAGCCTTTCGCTAAGGCTGTTCTTGTGGAATTGGAAAAGGGATATTTGGAAGCCCATAGGGGGCTATGGTGAAAAAGGAAATATCTTCCGTTCAAAACTGGAAAGAAGCTTTCTGAGAAACTGCTTTGTGTTCTGTTAATTCATCTCACAGAGTTACATCTTTCAATTCAAGAAGTCTTTCGCTAAGGCTGTTCTTGTTGAATTGGCAAAGGGATATTTGGAAGCCCATAGAGGGCTATGGTGAAAAAGGAAATATCTTCCGTTCAAAACTGGAAAGAAGCTTTCTGAGAAACTGCTCTGTGTTCTGTTAATTCATTTCACAGAGTTACATCTTTCCCTTCTAGAAGCCTTTCGCTAAGGCTGTTCTTGTGGAATTGGCAAAGGGATATTTGGAAGCCCATAGAGGGCTATGGTGAAAAAGGAAATATCTTCCGTTCAAAACTGGAAAGAAGCTTTCTGAGAAACTGCTCTGTGTTCTGTTAATTCATCTCACAGAGTTACATCTTTCAATTCAAGAAGCCTTTCGCTAAGGCTGTTCTTGTGGAATTGGCAAAGGGATATTTGGAAGCCCATAGAGGGCTATGGTGAAAAAGGAAATATCTTCCGTTCAAAACTGGAAAGAAGCTTTCTGAGAAACTGCTCTGTGTTCTGTTAATTCATCTCACAGAATTACATCTTTCAATTCAAGAAGCCTTTCGCTAAGGCTGTTCTTGTGGAATTGGCAAAGGGATATTTGGAAGCCCATAGAGGGCTATGGTGAAAAAGGAAATATCTTCCGTTCAAAACTGGAAAGAAGCTTTCTGAGAAACTGCTGTGTGTTCTGTTAACTCATCTCACAGAGTTACATCCTTCCTTTCAAGAAGCCTTTCGCTAAGACTGTTCTTGTGGAATAGGCAAAGAGATATTTGGAAGCCCATAGAGGGCTATGGTGAAAAAGGAAATATCTTCCGCTCAAAACTGGAAAGAAGCTTTCTGAGAAACTGCTCTGTGTTCTGTTAACTCATCTCACAGAGTTACATCTTTCCCTTCAAGAAGCCTTTCGCTAAGGCTCTTCTTGTGGAATTGGCAAAGGGATATTTGGAAGCCCTTAGAAGGCTTTGGTGAAAAAGGAAATATCTTCCGTTCAAAACTGGAAAGAAGCTTTCTGAGAAACTGCTCTGTGTTCTGTTAATTCATCTCACAGAGTTACATCTTTCCCTTCAGGAAGCCTTTCGCTAAGGCTGTTCTTGTGGAATTGGCAAAGGGATATTTGGAAGCGCATAGAGGGCTAAGGTGAAAAATGAAATATCTTCCGTTCAAAACTGGAAAGAAGCTTTCTGAGAAACTGCTGTGTGTTCTGTTAACTCATCTCACAGAGTTACATCATTCCTTTCAAGAAGCCTTTCGCTAAGACTGTTCTTGTGGAATTGGCAAAGAGATATTTGGAGGCCCATAGAGGGCTATGGTGAAAAAGGAAATATCTTCCGTTCAAAACTGGAAAGAAGCTTTCTGAGAAACTGCTCTGTGTTCTGTTAATTCATCTCTCAGAGTTACATCTTTCAATTCAAGAATCCTTTCGCTAAGACTGTTCTTGTGGAATTGGCAAAGGGATATTTGGAAGCCCATAGAGGGCTATGGTGAAAAAGGAAATATCTTCCGTTCAAAACTGGAAAGAAGCTTTCTGAGAAACTGCTCTGTGTTCTGTTAATTCATCTCACAGAGTTACATCTTTCCCTAAAGAAGCCTTTCGCTAAGGCTGTTCTTGTGGAATTGGCAAAGGGATATTTGGAAGCCCTTAGAGGGCTATGGTGAAAAAGGAAATATCTTCTGTTCAAAACTGGAAAGAACCTTTCTGAGAAACTGCTCTGTGTTCTGTTAATTCATCTCACAGAGTTACATCTTTCCCTTCAAGAAGCCTTTCGCTAAGGCTGTTCTTGTGGAATTGGCAAAGGGATATTTGGAAGCCCATAGAGGGCTATGGTGAAAAAGGAAATATCTTCCGTTCATAACTGGAAAGAAGCTTTCTGAGAAACTGCTCTGTGTTCTGTTAATTCATTTCACAGAGTTACATCTTTCCCTTCTAGAAGCCTTTCGCTAAGGCTGTTCTTGTGGAATTGGCAAAGGGATATTTGGAAGCCCATAGAGGGCTATGGTGAAAAAGGAAATATCTTCCGTTCAAAACTGGAAAGAAGCATTCTGAGAAACTGCTCTGTGTTCTGTTAATTCATCTCACAGAGTTACATCTTTCCCTTCAAGAAGCCTTTCGCTAAGGCTGTTCTTGTGGAATTGGCAAAGGGATATTTGGAAGCCCATAGAGGGCTATGGTGATAAAGGAAATATCTTCCGTTCAAAACTGGAAAGAAGCTTTCTGAGAAACTGCTGTGTGTTCTGCTAACTCATCTCACAGAGTTACATCCTTCCTTTCAAGAAGCCTTTCGCTAAGACTGTTCTTGTGGAATAGGCAAAGAGATATTTGGAAGCCCATAGAGGGCTATGGTGAAAAAGGAAATACCTTGCGTTCAAAACTGGAAAGAAGCTTTCTGAGAAACTGCTCTGTGTTCTGTTAACTCATCTCACAGAGTTACATCTTTCCCTTCAGGAAGCCTTTCGCTAAGGTTGTTCTTGTGGAATTGGCAAAGGGATATTTGGAAGCCCTTAGAAGGCTATGGTGAAAAAGGAAATAACTTCCGTTCAAAACTGGAAAGAAGCTTTCTGAGAAACTGCTCTGTGTTCTGTTAATTCATCTCACAGAGTTACATCTTTCCCTTCAAGAAGCCTTTCGCTAAGGCTGTTCTTGTGGAATTGGCAAAGAGATATTTGGAAGCCCATAGAGGGCTATGGTGAAAAAGGAAATATCTTCCGTTCAAAACTGGAAAGAAGCTTTCTGAGAAACTGCTCTGTGTTCTGTTAATTCATCTCACAGAGTTACATCTTTCAATTCAGGAAACCTTTCGCTAAGGGTGTTCTTGTGGAATTGGCAAAGGGATATTTGGAAGCCCATAGAGGTCTATGGTGAAAAAGGAAATATCTTCCGTTCAAAACTGGAAAGAAGCTTTCTGAGAAACTGCTCTGTGTTCTGTTAATTCATCTCACAGAGTTACATCTTTCCCTTCAAGAAGCCTTTCGCTAAGGCTGTTCTTGTGGAATTGGCAAAGGGATATTTGGAAGCCCCTAGAGGGCTATGGTGAAAAAGGAAATATCTTCCGTTCAAAACTGGAAAGAAGCTTTCTGAGAAACTGCTCTGTGTTCTGTTAATACATCTCACAGAGTTACATCTTTCCCTTCAAGAAGCCTTTCGCTAAGGCTGTTCTTGTGGAATTGGCAAAGGGATATTTGGAAGCCCATAGAGGGCTATGGTGAAAAAGGAAATATCTTCCGTTCAAAACTGGAAAGAAGCTTTCTGAGAAACTGCTCTGTGTTCCGTTAATTCATCCCACAGAGTTACATCTTTCAATTCAAGAAGCCTTTCGCTAAGGCTGTTCTTGTGGAATTGGCAAAGGGATGTTTGGAAGCCCATAGAGGGCTATGGTGAAAAAGGAAATACCTTCCGTTCAAAACTTTAAAGACGCTTTCTGAGAAACTGCTCTGTGTTCTCTTAATTCATCTCACAGAGTTACATCTTTCCCTTCTAGAAGCCTTTCGCTAAAGCTGTTCTTGTGGAATTGGCAAAGGGATATTTGGAAGCCCATAGAGGGCTATGGTGAAAAAGGAATTATCTTCCGTTCAAAACTGGAAAGAATCTTTCTGAGAAACTGCTCTGTGTTCTGTTAATTCATCTCACAGAGTTACATCTTTCCCTTCAAGAAGCCTTTCGCTAAGGCTGTTCTTGTGAAATTGACAAAGGGATATTTGGAAGCCCATAGAGGGCTATGGTGAAAAAGGAAATATCTTCCGTTCAAAACTGGAAAGAAGCTTTCTGAGAAACTGCTCTGTGTTCTGTTAATTCATCTCACAGAGTTACATCTTTCAATTCAAGAATCCTTTCTCTAAGGCTGTTCTTGTGGAATTGGCAAAGGGATATTTGGAAGCCCATATAGGGCTATGGTGAAAAAGGAAATATCTTCCGTTCAAAACTGGAAAGAAGCTTTCTGAGAAACTGCTCTGTGTTCTGTTAATTCATCTCACAGAGTTACATCTTTCCCTTCAAGAAGCCTTTCGCTAAGGCTGTTCTTGTGGAATTGGCAAAGAGATATTTGGAAGCCCATAGAGGGCTATGGTGAAAAAGGAAATATCTTCCGTTCAAAACTGGAAAGAACCTTTCAGAGAAACTGCTCTGTGTTCTGTTAATTCATCTCACAGAGTTACATCTTTCCCTTCAAGAAGCCTTTCGCTAAGGCTGTTCTTGTGGAATTGGCAAAGGGATATTTGGAAGCCCATAGGGGGCTATGGTGAAAAAGGAAATATCTTCCGTTCAAAACTGGAAAGAAGCTTTCTGAGAAACTGCTTTGTGTTCTGTTAATTCATCTCACAGAGTTACATCTTTCAATTCAAGAAGTCTTTCGCTAAGGCTGTTCTTGTTGAATTGGCAAAGGGATATTTGGAAGCCCATAGAGGGCTATGGTGAAAAAGGAAATATCTTCCGTTCAAAACTGGAAAGAAGCTTTCTGAGAAACTGCTCTGTGTTCTGTTAATTCATTTCACAGAGTTACATCTTTCCCTTCTAGAAGCCTTTCGCTAAGGCTGTTCTTGTGGAATTGGCAAAGGGATATTTGGAAGCCCATAGAGGGCTATGGTGAAAAAGGAAATATCTTCCGTTCAAAACTGGAAAGAAGCTTTCTGAGAAACTGCTCTGTGTTCTGTTAATTCATCTCACAGAGTTACATCTTTCAATTCAAGAAGCCTTTCGCTAAGGCTGTTCTTGTGGAATTGGCAAAGGGATATTTGGAAGCCCATAGAGGGCTATGGTGAAAAAGGAAATATCTTCCGTTCAAAACTGGAAAGAAACTTTCTGAGAAACTGCTCTGTGTTCTGTTAATTCATCTCACAGAATTACATCTTTCAATTCAAGAAGCCTTTCGCTAAGGCTGTTCTTGTGGAATTGGCAAAGGGATATTTGGAAGCCCATAGAGGGCTATGGTGAAAAAGGAAATATCTTCCGTTCAAAACTGGAAAGAAGCTTTCTGAGAAACTGCTGTGTGTTCTGTTAACTCATCTCACAGAGTTACATCCTTCCTTTCAAGAAGCCTTTCGCTAAGACTGTTCTTGTGGAATAGGCAAAGAGATATTTGGAAGCCCATAGAGGGCTATGGTGAAAAAGGAAATATCTTCCGCTCAAAACTGGAAAGAAGCTTTCTGAGAAACTGCTCTGTGTTCTGTTAACTCATCTCACAGAGTTACATCTTTCCCTTCAGGAAGCCTTTCGCTAAGGTTGTTCTTGTGGAATTGGCAAAGGGATATTTGGAAGCCCTTAGAAGGCTATGGTGAAAAAGGAAATATCTTCCGTTCAAAACTGGAAAGAAGCTTTCTGAGAAACTGCTCTGTGTTCTGTTAATTCATCTCACAGAGTTACATCTTTCCCTTCAAGAAGCCTTTCGCTAAGGCTGTTCTTGTGGAATTGGCAAAGAGATATTTGGAAGCCCATAGAGGGCTATGGTGAAAAAGGAAATATCTTCCGTTCAAAACTGGAAAGAAGCTTTCTGAGAAACTGCTCTGTGTTCTGTTAATTCATCTCACAGAGTTACATCTTTCTCTTCAAGAAGCCTTTCGCTAAGGCTGTTCTTGTGGAATTGGCAAAGGGATATTTGGAAGCCCATAGAGGGCTATGGTGAAAAAGGAAATATATTCCGTTCAAAACTGGAAAGAAGCTTTCTGAGAAACTGCTCTGTGTTCTGTTAATTCATCTCACAGAGTTACATCTTTCTCTTCAAGAAGCCTTTCGCTAAGGCTGTTCTTGTGGAATTGGCAAAGGGATATTTGGAAACCCATAGAGGGCTATGGTGAAAAAGGAAATATATTCCGTTCAAAACTGGAAAGAAGCTTTCTGAGAAACTGCTTTGTGTTCTGTTAATTCATCTCACAGAGTTACATCTTTCCCTTCAAGAAGCCTTTCGCTAAGGCTGTTCTTGTGGAATTGGCAAAGAGATATTTGGAAGCCCATAGAGGGCTATGTTGAAAAAGGAAATATCTTCCGTTCAAAACTGGAAAGAAGCTTTCTGAGAAACTGCTCTGTGTTCTGTTAATTCATCTCACAGAGTTACATCTTTCAATTCAAGAAGCCTTTCGCTAAGGCTGTTCTTGTGGAATTGGCAAAGAGATATTTGGAAGCCCATAGAGGGCTATGTTGAAAAAGGAAATATCTTCCGTTCAAAACTGGAAAGAAGCTTTCTGAGAAACTGCTCTGTGTTCTGTTAATTCATCTCACAGAGTTACATCTTTCAATTCAAGAAGCCTTTCGCTAAGGCTGTTCTTGTGGAATTGGCAAAGGGATATTTGGAAGCCCATAGAGGGCTATGGTGAAAAAGGAAATATCTTCCGTTCAAAACTGGAAAGAAGCTTTCTGAGAAACTGCTCTGTGTTCTGTTAATTCATCTCACAGAGTTACATCTTTCCCTTCAAGAAGCCTTTCGCTAAGGCTGTTCTTGTGGAATTGACAAAGGGATATTTGGAACCCCATAGAGGGCTATGGTGAAAAAGGAAATATCTTACGTTCAAAACTGGAAGGAAGGTTTCTGAGAAACTGCTCTGTGTTCTGTTAATTCATCTCACAGAGTTACATCTTTCCCTTCAAGAAGCATTTCGCTAAGGCTGTTCTGGTGGAATTGGAAAAGGGATATTTGGAAGCCCATAGAGGGCTATGGTGAAAAAGGAAATATCTTCCGTTCAAAACTGGAAACAAGCTTTCTGAGAAACTGCTTTGTGTTCTGTTAATTCATCTCACAGAGTTACATCTTTCCCTTCAAGAAGCCTTTCGCTAAGGCTGTTCTTGTGGAATTGGCAAAGAGATATTTGGAAGTCCATAGAGGGCTATGGTGAAAAAGGAAATATCTTCCGTTCAAAACTGGAAAGAAGCTTTCTGAGAAACTGCTTTGTGTTCTGTTAATTCATCTCACAGAGTTACATCTTTCCCTTCAAGAAGCCTTTCGCTAAGGCTGTTCTTGTGGAATTGGCAAAGGGATATTTGGAAGCCCATAGAGGGCTATGGTGAAAAAGGAAATATCTTCCGTTCAAAACTGGAAAGAAGCTTTCTGAGAAACTGCTCTGTGTTCTGTTAATTCATCTCACAGAGTTACATCTTTCCCTTCAAGAAGCCTTCCGCTAAGGCTGTTCTTGTGGAATTGGCAAAGGGATATTTGGAAGCGCATAGAGGGCTATGGTGAAAAATGAAATATCTTCCGTTCAAAACTGGAAAGAAGCTTTCTGAGAAACTGCTGTCTGTTCTGTTAACTCATCTCACAGAGTTACATCCTTCCTTTCAAGAAGCCTTTCGCTAAGTCTGTTCTTGTGGAATTGGCAAAGAGATATTTGGAAGCCCATAGAGGGCTATGGTGAAAAAGGAAATATCTTCCGTTCAAAACCGGAAAGAAGCTTTCTGAGAAACTGCTCTGTGTTCTGTTAACTCATCCCACAGAGTTACATCTTTCCCTTCAAGAAGCCTTTCGCTAAGGCTCTTCTTGTGGAATTGGCAAAGGGATATTTGGAAGCCCTTAGAAGGCTATGGTGAAAAAGGAAATATCTTCCGTTCAAAACTACAAAGAAGCTTTCTGAGAAACTGCTCTGTGTTCTGTTAATTCATCTCACAGAGTTACATCTTTCCCTTCAAGAAGCCTTTCGCTAAGGCTGTTCTGGTGGAATTGGCAAAGAGATATTTGGAAGCCCATAGAGGGCTATGGTGAAAAAGGAAATATCTTCCGTTCAAAACTGGAAAGAAGCTTTCTGAGAAACTGCTCTGTGTTCTGTTAATTCACCTCACAGAGTTACATCTTTCCCTTCAAGAAGCCTTTCGCTAAGGCTGTTCTTGTGGAATTGGCAAACGGATATTTGGAAGCCCATAGAGGGCTATGGTGAAAAAGGAAATATCTTCCGTTCAAAACTGGAAAGAAGCTTTCTGAGAAACTGCTCTGTGTTCTGTTAATTCATCTCACAGAGTTACATCTTTCCCTTCAAGAAGCCTTTCGCTAAGGCTGTTCTTGTGGAATTGGCAAAGGGATATTTGGAAGCCCATAGAGGGCTATGGTGAAAAAGGAAATATCTTCCGTTCAAAACTGGAAAGAAGCTTTCTGAGAAACTGCTCTGTGTTCTGTTAATTCATCTCACAGAGTTACATCTTTCAATTCAAGAAGCCTTTCGCTAAGGCTGTTCTTGTGGAATTGGCAAAGGGATATTTGGAAGCCCATAGAGGGCTATGGTGAAAAAGGAAATATCTTCCGTTCAAAACTGGAAAGAAGCTTTCTGAGAAACTGCTCTGTGTTCTGTTAATTCATTTCACAGAGTTACATCTTTCCCTTCAAGAAGCCTTTCGCTAAGGCTGTTCTTGTGGAATTGGCAAAGGGATATTTGGAAGCCCATAGAGGGCTATGGTGAAAAAGGGAATATCTTCCGTTCAAAACTGGAAAGAAGCTTTCTGAGAAACTGCTCTGTGTTCTGTTAATTCATCTCACAGAGTTACATCTTTCCCTTCAAGAAGCCTTTCGCTAAGGTTGTTCTGGTGGAATTGGCAAAGGGATATTTGGAAGCCCTTAGAGGGCTATGGTGAAAAAGAAAATATCTTCCGTTCAAAACTGGAAACAAGCTTACTGAGAAACTACTTTGTGTTCTGTTAATTCATCTCACAGAGTTACATCTTTCCCTTCAAGAAGCCTTTCGCTAAGGCTGTCGTTGTGGAATTGGCAAACGGATATTTGGAAGACCATAGAGGGCTATGGTGAAAAAGGAATTATCTTCCGTTCAAAATTGGAAAGAAGCTTTCTGAGAAACTGCTCTGTGTTCTGTTAATTCATCTCACAGAGTTACATCTTTCCCTTCAAGAAGCCTTTCGCTAAGGCTGTTCTTGTGGAATTGGCAAAGAGATATTTGGAAGCCCATAGAGGGCTATGTTGAAAAAGGAAATATCTTCCATTCAAAACTGGAAAGAAGCTTTCTGAGAAACTGCTCTGTGTTCTGTTAATTCATCTCACAGAGTTACATCTTTCAATTCAGGAAACCTTTCGCTAAGGGTGTTCTTGTGGAATTGGCAAAGGGATATTTGGAAGCCCATAGAGGGCTATGGTGAAAAAGGAAATATCTTCCGTTCAAAACTGGAAAGAAGCTTTCTGAGAAACTGCTTTGTGTTCTGTTAATTTATCTCACAGAGTTACATCTTTCCCTTCAAGAATCCTTTCGCTAAGGCTGTTCTTGTGGAATTGGCAAAGGGATATTTGGAAGCCCATAGAGGGCTATGGTGAAAAAGGAAATATCTTCCGTTCAAAACTGGAAAGAAGCTTTCTGAGAAACTGCTCTGTGTTCTGTTAATTCATCCCACAGAGTTACATCTTTCAATTCAAGAAGCCTTTCGCTAAGGCTCTTCTTGTGGAATTGGCAAAGGGATATTTGGAAGCCCATAGAGGGCTATGGTGAAAAAGGAAATATATTCCGTTCAAAACTGGAAAGAAGCTTTCTGAGAAACTGCTCTGTGTTCTGTTAACTCATCTCACAGAGTTACATCCTTCCTTTCAAGAAGTCTTTCGCTAAGACTGTTCTTGTGGAATTGGCAAAGAGATATTTGGAAGCCCATAGAGGGCTATGGTGAAAAAGGAAATATCTTCCGTTCAAAACTGGAAAGAAGCTGTCTGAGAAACTGCTTTATGTTCTGTTAATTCATCTCACAGAGTTACATCTTTCCCTTCAAGAAGCCTTTCGCTAAGGCTGTCGTTGTGGAATTGGCAAACGGATATTTGGAAGCCCGTAGAGGACTATGGTGAAAAAGGAATTATCTTCCGTTCAAAACTGGAAAGAAGCTTTCTGAGAAACTGCTCTGTGTTCTGTTAATTCATCTCACAGAGTTACATCTTTCCCTTCAAGAAGCCTTTCGCTAAGGCTGTTATTGTGGAATAGGCAAAGAGATATTTGGAAGCCCATAGAGGGCTATGTTGAAAAAGGAAATATCTTCCGTTCAAAACTGGAAAGAAGCTTTCTGAGAAACTGCTCTGTGTTCTGTTAATTCATCTCACAGAGTTACATCTTTCCCTTCAAGAAGCCTTTCGCTAAGGCTGTTCTTGTGGAATTGACAAAGTGATATTTGGAACCCCATAGAGGGCTATGGTGAAAAAGGAAATATCTTACGTTCAAAACTGGAAGGAAGGTTTCTGAGAAACTGCTCTGTGTTCTGTTAATTCATCTCACAGAGTTACATCTTTCCCTTCAAGAAGCATTTCGCTAAGGCTGTTCTGGTGGAATTGGAAAAGGGATATTTGGAAGCCCATAGAGGGCTATGGTGAAAAAGGAAATATCTTCCGTTCAAAACTGGAAACAAGCTTTCTGAGAAACTGCTTTGTGTTCTGTTAATTCATCTCACAGAGTTACATCTTTCCCTTCAAGAAGCCTTTCGCTAAGGCTGTTCTTGTGGAATTGGCAAAGAGATATTTGGAAGTCCATAGAGGGCTATGGTGAAAAAGGAAATATCTTCCGTTCAAAACTGGAAAGAAGCTTTCTGAGAAACTGCTTTGTGTTCTGTTAATTCATCTCACAGAGTTACATCTTTCCCTTCAAGAAGCCTTTCGCTAAGGCTGTTCTTGTGGAATTGGCAAAGGGATATTTGGAAGCCCATAGAGGGCTATGGTGAAAAAGGAAATATCTTCCGTTCAAAACTGGAAAGAAGCTTTCTGAGAAACTGCTCTGTGTTCTGTTAATTCATCTCACAGAGTTACATCTTTGCCTTCAAGAAGCCTTCCGCTAAGGCTGTTCTTGTGGAATTGGCAAAGGGATATTTGGAAGCGCATAGAGGGCTATGGTGAAAAATGAAATATCTTCCGTTCAAAACTGGAAAGAAGCTTTCTGAGAAACTGCTGTCTGTTCTGTTAACTCATCTCACAGAGTTACATCCTTCCTTTCAAGAAGCCTTTCGCTAAGTCTGTTCTTGTGGAATTGGCAAAGAGATATTTGGAAGCCCATAGAGGGCTATGGTGAAAAAGGAAATATCTTCCGTTCAAAACCGGAAAGAAGCTTTCTGAGAAACTGCTCTGTGTTCTGTTAACTCATCTCACAGAGTTACATCTTTCCCTTCAAGAAGCCTTTCGCTAAGGCTCTTCTTGTGGAATTGGCAAAGGGATATTTGGAAGCCCTTAGAAGGCTATGGTGAAAAAGGAAATATCTTCCGTTCAAAACTACAAAGAAGCTTTCTGAGAAACTGCTCTGTGTTCTGTTAATTCATCTCACAGAGTTACATCTTTCCCTTCAAGAAGCCTTTCGCTAAGGCTGTTCTGGTGGAATTGGCAAAGAGATATTTGGAAGCCCATAGAGGGCTATGGTGAAAAAGGAAATATCTTCCGTTCAAAACTGGAAAGAAGCTTTCTGAGAAACTGCTCTGTGTTCTGTTAATTCATCTCACAGAGTTACATCTTTCCCTTCAAGAAGCCTTTCGCTAAGGCTGTTCTTGTGGAATTGGCAAACGGATATTTGGAAGCCCATAGAGGGCTATGGTGAAAAAGGAAATATCTTCCGTTCAAAACTGGAAAGAAGCTTTCTGAGAAACTGCTCTGTGTTCTGTTAATTCATCTCACAGAGTTACATCTTTCCCTTCAAGAAGCCTTTCGCTAAGGCTGTTCTTGTGGAATTGGCAAAGGGATATTTGGAAGCCCATAGAGGGCTATGGTGAAAAAGGAAATATCTTCCGTTCAAAACTGGAAAGAAGCTTTCTGAGAAACTGCTCTGTGTTCTGTTAATTCATCTCACAGAGTTACATCTTTCCCTTCAAGAAGCCTTTCGCTAAGGCTGTTCTTGTGGAATTGGCAAACGGATATTTGGAAGCCCATAGAGGGCTATGGTGAAAAAGGAAATATCTTCCGTTCAAAACTGGAAAGAAGCTTTCTGAGAAACTGCTCTGTGTTCTGTTAATTCATCTCACAGAGTTACATCTTTCCCTTCAAGAAGCCTTTCGCTAAGGCTGTTCTTGTGGAATTGGCAAAGGGATATTTGGAAGCCCATAGAGGGCTATGGTGAAAAAGGAAATATCTTCCGTTCAAAACTGGAAAGAAGCTTTCTGAGAAACTGCTCTGTGTTCTGTTAATTCATCTCACAGAGTTACATCTTTCAATTCAAGAAGCCTTTCGCTAAGGCTGTTCTTGTGGAATTGGCAAAGGGATATTTGGAAGCCCATAGAGGGCTATGGTGAAAAAGGAAATATCTTCCGTTCAAAACTGGAAAGAAGCTTTCTGAGAAACTGCTCTGTGTTCTGTTAATTCATTTCACAGAGTTACATCTTTCCCTTCAAGAAGCCTTTCGCTAAGGCTGTTCTTGTGGAATTGGCAAAGGGATATTTGGAAGCCCATAGAGGGCTATGGTGAAAAAGGGAATATCTTCCGTTCAAAACTGGAAAGAAGCTTTCTGAGAAACTGCTCTGTGTTCTGTTAATTCATCTCACAGAGTTACATCTTTCCCTTCAAGAAGCCTTTCGCTAAGGTTGTTCTGGTGGAATTGGCAAAGGGATATTTGGAAGCCCTTAGAGGGCTATGGTGAAAAAGAAAATATCTTCCGTTCAAAACTGGAAACAAGCTTACTGAGAAACTACTTTGTGTTCTGTTAATTCATCTCACAGAGTTACATCTTTCCCTTCAAGAAGCCTTTCGCTAAGGCTGTCGTTGTGGAATTGGCAAACGGATATTTGGAAGACCATAGAGGGCTATGGTGAAAAAGGAATTATCTTCCGTTCAAAATTGGAAAGAAGCTTTCTGAGAAACTGCTCTGTGTTCTGTTAATTCATCTCACAGAGTTACATCTTTCCCTTCAAGAAGCCTTTCGCTAAGTCTGTTCTTGTGGAATTGGCAAAGAGATATTTGGAAGCCCATAGAGGGCTATGTTGAAAAAGGAAATATCTTCCGTTCAAAACTGGAAAGAAGCTTTCTGAGAAACTGCTCTGTGTTCTGTTAATTCATCTCACAGAGTTACATCTTTCAATTCAGGAAACCTTTCGCTAAGGGTGTTCTTGTGGAATTGGCAAAGGGATATTTGGAAGCCCATAGAGGGCTATGGTGAAAAAGGAAATATCTTCCGTTCAAAACTGGAAAGAAGCTTTCTGAGAAACTGCTTTGTGTTCTGTTAATTTATCTCACAGAGTTACATCTTTCCCTTCAAGAATCCTTTCGCTAAGGCTGTTCTTGTGGAATTGGCAAAGGGATATTTGGAAGCCCATAGAGGGCTATGGTGAAAAAGGAAATATCTTCCGTTCAAAACTGGAAAGAAGCTTTCTGAGAAACTGCTCTGTGTTCTGTTAACTCATCTCACAGAGTTACATCCTTCCTTTCAAGAAGTCTTTCGCTAAGACTGTTCTTGTGGAATTGGCAAAGAGATATTTGGAAGCCCATAGAGGGCTATGGTGAAAAAGGAAATATCTTCCGTTCAAAACTGGAAAGAAGCTGTCTGAGAAACTGCTTTATGTTCTGTTAATTCATCTCACAGAGTTACATCTTTCCCTTCAAGAAGCCTTTCGCTAAGGCTGTCGTTGTGGAATTGGCAAACGGATATTTGGAAGCCCGTAGAGGACTATGGTGAAAAAGGAATTATCTTCCGTTCAAAACTGGAAAGAAGCTTTCTGAGAAACTGCTCTGTGTTCTGTTAATTAATCTCACAGAGTTACATCTTTCCCTTCAAGAAGCCTTTCGCTAAGGCTGTTATTGTGGAATTGGCAAAGAGATATTTGGAAGCCCATAGAGGGCTATGGTGAAAAAGGAAATATCTTCCGTTCAAAACTGGAAAGAAGCTTTCTGAGAAACTGCTCTGTGTTCTGTTAATTCATCTCACAGAGTTACATCTTTCAATTCAGGAAACCTTTCGCTAAGGGTGTTCTTGTGGAATTGGCAAAGGGATATTTGGAAGCCCATAGAGGGCTATGGTGAAAAAGGAAATATCTTCCGTTCAAAACTGGAAAGAAGCTTTCTTAGAAACTGCTCTGTGTTCTGTTATTTCATCTCACAGAGTTACATCTTTCCCTTCAAGAAGCCTTTCGCTAAGGCTGTTCTTGTGGAATTGGCAAACGGATATTTGGAAGCCCATAGAGGGCTATGGTGAAAAAGGAAATATCTTCCGTTCAAAACTGGAAAGAAGCTTTCTGAGAAACTGCTCTGTGTTCTGTTAACTGATCTCACAGAGTTACATCTTACCATTCAAGAAGCCTTTCGCTAAGGCTGTTCTTGTGGAATTGGCAAAGGGATATTTGGAAGCCCTTAGAAGGCTATGGTGAAAAAGGAAATATCTTCCGTTCAAAACTGGAAAGAAGCTTTCTGAGAAACTGCTCTGTGTTCTGTTAATTCATCTCACAGAGTTACATCTTTCCCTTCAAGAAGCCTTTCGCTAAGGCTGTTCTTGTGGAATTGGCAAAGAGATATTTGGAAGCCCATAGAGGGCTATGGTGAAAAAGGAAATATCTTCCGTTCAAAACTGGAAAGAAGCTTTCTGAGAAACTGCTCTGTGTTCTGTTAATTCATATCACAGAGTTACATCTTTCCCTTCTAGAAGCCTTTCGCTAAGGCTGTTCTTGTGGAATTGGCAAAGAGATATTTGGAAGCCCATAGAGGGCTATGGTGAAAAAGGAAATATCTTCCGTTCAAAACTGGAAAGAAGCTTTCTGAGAAACTGCTCTGTGTTCTGTTAATTCATCTCACAGAGTTACATCTTTCAATTCAAGAAGCCTTTCGCTAAGGCTGTTCTTGTGGAATTGGCAAAGGGATATTTGGAAGCCCATGGAGGGCTATGGTGAAAAAGGAAATATCTTCCGTTCAAAACTGGAAAGAAGCTTTCTGAGAAACTGCTCTGTGTTCTGTTAATTCATTTCACAGAGTTACATCTTTGCCTTCAAGAAGCCTTTCGCTAAGGCTGTTCTTGTGGAATTGGCAAAGGGATATTTGGAAGCCCATAGAGGGCTATGGTGAAAAAGGGAATATCTTCCGTTCAAAACTGGAAAGAAGCTTTCTGTGAAACTGCTCTGTGTTCTGTTAATTCATCTCACAGAGTTACATCTTTCCCTTCAAGAAGCCTTTCGCTAAGGCTGTTCTGGTGGAATTGGCAAAGGGATATTTGGAATCCCACAGAGGGCTATGGTGAAAAAGAAAATATCCTCCGTTGAAAACTGGAAACAAGCTTTCTGAGAAGCTGCTTTGTGTTCTGTTAATTCATCTCACAGAGTTACATCTTTCCCTTCAAGAAGCCTTTCGCTAAGGCTGTTCTTGTGGAATTGGCAAAGAGATATTTGGAAGCCCATAGAGGGCTATGGTGAAAAAGGAAATATCTTCCGTTCAAAACTGGAAAGAAGCTTTCTGAGAAACTGCTTTGTGTTCTGTTAATTCATCTCACAGAGTTACATCTTTCCCTTCAAGAATCCTTTCGCTAAGTCTGTTCTTGTGGAATTGGCAAAGGGATATTTGGAAGCCCATAGAGGGCTATGGTGAAAAAGGAAATATCTTGCGTTCAAAACTGGAAAGAAGCTTTCTGAGAAACTGCTCTGTGTTCTGTTAATTCATCTCACAGAGTTACATCTTTCCCTTCAAGAAGCCTTTCGCTAAGGCTGTTCTTGTGGAATTGGCAAAGGGATATTTGGAAGCGCATAGAGGGCTATGGTGAAAAATGAAATATCTTCCGTTCAAAATTGGAAAGAAGCTTCCTGAGAAACTGCTGTGTGTTCTGTTAACTCATCTCACAGAGTTACATCCTTCCTTTCAAGAAGCCTTTCGCTAAGACTGTTCTTGTGGAATAGGGAAAGAGATATTTGGAAGCCCATAGAGGGCTATGGTGAAAAAGGAAATATCTTCCGTTCAAAACCGGAAAGAAGCTTTCTGAGAAACTGCTCTGTGTTCTGTTAACTCATCTCACAGAGTTACATCTTTCCCTTCAAGAAGCCTTTCGCTAAGGCTCTTCTTGTGGAATTGGCAAAGGGATATTTGGAAGCCCTTAGAAGGCTTTGGTGAAAAAGGAAATATCTTCCGTTCAAAACTGGAAAGAAGCTTTCTGAGAAACTGCTCTGTGTTCTGTTAATTCATTTCACAGAGTTACATCTTTCCCTTCAAGAAGCCTTTCGCTAAGGCTGTTCTTGTGGAATTGGCAAAGGGATATTTGGAAGCGCATAGAGGGCTATGGTGAAATATGAAATATCTTCCGTTCAAAACTGGAAAGAAGCTTTCTGAGAAACTGCTGTGTGTTCTGTTAACTCATCTCACAGAGTTACATCATTCCTTTCAAGAAGCCTTTCGCTAAGACTGTTCTTGTGGAATTGGCAAAGAGATATTTGGAGGCCCATAGAGGGCTATGGTGAAAAAGGAAATATCTTCCGTTCAAAACTGGAAAGAAGCTTTCTGAGAAACTGCTCTGTGTTCTGTTAATTCATCTCACAGAGTTACATCTTTCCCTTCAAGAAGCCTTTCGCTAAGGCTCTTCTTGTGGAATTGGCAAAGGGATATTTGGAAGCCCATAGAGGGCTATGGTGAAAAAGGAAATATCTTCCGTTCAAAACTGGAAAGAAGCTTTCTGAGAAACTGCTCTGTGTTCTGTTAATTCATCTCACAGAGTTACATCTTTCCCTAAAGAAGCCTTTCGCTAAGGCTGTTCTTGTGGAATTGGCAAAGGGATATTTGGAAGCCCATAGAGGGCTATGGTGAAAAAGGAAATATCTTCCGTTCAAAACTGGAAAGAACCTTTCTGAGAAACTGCTCTGTGTTCTGTTAATTCATCTCACAGAGTTACATCTTTCCCTTCAAGAAGCCTTTCGCTAAGGCTGTTCTTGTGGAATTGGCAAAGGGATATTTGGAAGCCCATAGAGGGCTATGGTGAAAAAGGAAATATCTTCCGTTCAAAACTGGAAAGAAGCTTTCTGAGAAACTGCTCTGTGTTCTGTTAATTCATTTCACAGAGTTACATCTTTCCCTTCTAGAAGCCTTTCGCTAAGGCTGTTCTTGTGGAATTGGCAAAGGGATATTTGGAAGCCCATAGAGGGCTATGGTGAAAAAGGAAATATCTTCCGTTCAAAACTGGAAAGAAGCTTTCTGAGAAACTGCTCTGTGTTCTGTTAATTCATCTCACAGAGTTACATCTTTCCCTTCAAGAAGCCTTTCGCTAAGGCTGTTCTTGTGGAATTGGCAAAGGGATATTTGGAAGCCCATAGAGGGCTATGGTGAAAAAGGAAATATCTTCCGTTCAAAACTGGAAAGAAGCTTTCTGAGAAACTGCTGTGTGTTCTGCTAACTCATCTCACAGAGTTACATCCTTCCTTTCAAGAAGCCTTTCGCTAAGACTGTTCTTGTGGAATAGGCAAAGAGATATTTGGAAGCCCATAGAGGGCTATGGTGAAAAAGGAAATATCTTGCGTTCAAAACTGGAAAGAAGCTTTCTGAGAAACTGCTCTGTGTTCTGTTAACTCATCTCACAGAGTTACATCTTTCCCTTCAGGAAGCCTTTCGCTAAGGCTGTTCTTGTGGAATTGGCAAAGGGATATTTGGAAGCCCTTAGAAGGCTATGGTGAAAAAGGAAATATCTTCCGTTCAAAACTGGAAAGAAGCTTTCTGAGAAACTGCTCTGTGTTCTGTTAATTCATCTCACAGAGTTACATCTTTCCCTTCAAGAAGCCTTTCGCTAAGGCTGTTCTTGTGGAATTGGCAAAGAGATATTTGGAAGCCCATAGAGGGCTATGGTGAAAAAGGAAATATCTTCCGTTCAAAACTGGAAAGAAGCTTTCTGAGAAACTGCTCTGTGTTCTGTTAATTCATCTCACAGAGTTACATCTTTCTCTTCAAGAAGCCTTTCGCTAAGGCTGTTCTTGTGGAATTGGCAAAGGGATATTTGGAAGCCCATAGAGGGCTATGGTGAAAAAGGAAATATATTCCGTTCAAAACTGGAAAGAAGCTTTCTGAGAAACTGCTTTGTGTTCTGTTAATTCATCTCACAGAGTTACATCTTTGCCTTCAAGAAGCCTTTCGCTAAGGCTGTTCTTGTGGAATTGGCAAAGAGATATTTGGAAGCCCATAGAGGGCTATGGTCAAAAAGGAAATATCTTCCGTTCAAAACTGGAAAGAATCTTTCTGAGAAACTGCTCTGTGTTCTGCTAATTCATCTCACAGAGTTACATCTTTCCCTTCTAGAAGCCTTTCGCTAAGGCTGTTCTTGTGGAATTGGCAAAGGGATATTTGGAAGCCCATAGAGGGCTATGGTGAAAAAGGAAATATCTTCCGTTCAAAACAGGAAAGAAGCTTTCTGAGAAACTGCTCTGTGTTCTGTTAATTCATCTCACAGAGTTACATCTTTCCCTTCAAGAAGCCTTTCCCTAAGGCTGTTCTTGTGGAATTGACAAAGGGATATTTGGAACCCCATAGAGGGCTATAGTGAAAAAGGAAATATCTTCCGTTCAAAACTGGAAGGAAGGTTTCTGAGAAACTGCTCTGTGTTCTGTTAATTCATCTCACAGAGTTACATCTTTCAATTCAAGAAGCCTTTCGCTAAGGCTGTTCTTGTGGAATTGGCAAAGGGATATTTGGAAGCCCATAGAGGGCTATGGTGAAAAAGGAAATATCTTCCGTTCAAAACTGGAAAGAAGCTTTCTGAGAAACTGCTCTGTGTTCTGTTAATTCATCTCACAGAGTTACATCTTTCCCTTCTAGAAGCCTTTCGCTAAGGCTATTCTTGTGGAATTGGCAAGGGGATATTTGGAAGCCCATAGCGGGCTATGGTGATAAAGGAAATATCTTCCGTTCAAAACTGGAAAGAAGCTTTCTGAGAAACTGCTCTGTGTTCTGTTAATTCACCTCACAGAGTTACATCTTTCCCTTCTAGAAGCCTTTCGCTAAGGCTGTTCTTGTGGAATTGGCAAAGGGATATTAGGAAGCCCTTAGAGGGCTATGGTGAAAAAGGAAATATCTTCCGTTCAAAACTGGAAAGAAGCTTTCTGAGAAACTGCTCTGTGTTCTGTTAATTCATCTCACAGAGTTACATCTTTCCCTTCAAGAAGCCTTTCGCAAAGGCTGTTATTGTGGAATTGGCAAAGGGATATTTGGAAGCCCATAGAGGGCTCTGGTGAAAAAGGAAATATCTTCCGTTCAAAACTGGAAAGAAGCTTTCTGAGAAACTGCTTAGTGTTCTGTTAATTCATCTCACAGAGTTACATCTTTCCCTTCAAGAAGCCTTTCGCTAAGGGTGTCGTTGTGGAATAGGCAAACGGATATTTGGAAGCCCATAGAGGGCTATGGTGGAAAAGGAAATATCTTCCGTTCAAAACTGGAAAGAAGCTTTCTGAGAAACTGCTCTGTGTTCTGTTAATTCATCTCACAGAGTTACATCTTTCCCTTCAAGAAGCCTTTTATTAAGGCTGTTCTTGTGGAATTGGCAAAGTGATATTTGGAAGCCCATAGAGGGCTATGGTGAAAAAGGAAATATCTTCCGTTCAAAACTGGAAAGAAGCTTTCTGAGAAACTGCTTTGTGTTCTGTTAACTCATCTCACAGAGTTACATCTTTCCCTTCAAGAAGCCTTTCGCTAAGGCTGTTCTTGTGGAATTGGCAAAGAGATATTTGGAAGCCCATAGAGGGCTATGGTGAAAAAGGAAATATCTTCCGTTCAAAACTGGAAAGAAGCTTTCTGAGAAACTGCTCTGTGTTCTCTTAACTCATCTCACAGAGTTACATCTTTCCCTTCAAGAAGCCTTTCGCTAAGGCTGTTCTTGTGGAATTGGCAAAGGGATATTTGGAAGCCCAAAGGCGGCTATGGTGAAAAAGGAAATATCTTCCGTTCAAAACTGGAAAGAAGCTTTCTGAGAAACTGCTGTGTGTTCTGTTAACTCATCTCACAGAGTTACATCCTTCCTTTCAAGAAGCCTTTCGCTGAGACTGTTCTTGTGGAATAGGCAAAGAGATATTTTTAAGAACATAGAGGGCTATGGTGAAAAAGGAAATATCTTCCGTTCAAAACTGGAAAGAAGCTTTCTGAGAAACTGCTCTGTGTTCTGTTAACTCATCTCATAGACTTACATCTTTCCCTTCAGGAAGCCTTTCGCTAAGGTTGTTCTTGTGGAATTGGCAAAGGGATATTTGGAAGCCCTTAGAAGGCTATGGTGAAAAAGGAAATATCTTGCGTTCAAAACTGGAAAGAAGCTTTCTGAGAAACTGCTCTGTGTTCTGTTAATTCATCTCACAGAGTTACATCTTTCCCTTCAAGAAGCCTTTCGCTAAGTCTGTTCTTGTGGAATTGGCAAAGAGATATTTGGAAGCCGATAGAGGGCTCTGGTGAAAAAGGAAATATCTTCCGTTCAAAATTGGAAAGAAGCTTTCTGAGACACTGCTCTGTGTTCTGTTAATTCATCTCACAGAGTTACATCTTTCTCTTCAAGAAGCCTTTCGCTAAGGCTGTTCTTGTGGAATTGGCAAAGGGATATTTGGAAGCCCATAGAGGGCTATGGTGAAAAAGGAAATATCTTCCGTTCAAAACTGGAAAGAAGCTTTCTGAGAAACTGCTCTGTGTTCTGTTAATTCATTTCACAGAGTTACATCTTTCCCTTCAAGAAGCCTTTCGCTAAGGCTGTTCTTGTGGAATTGGCAAAGGGATATTTGGAAGCCCATAGAGGGCTATGGTGAAAAAGGGAATATCTTCCATTCAAAACTGGAAAGAAGCTTTCTGAGGAACTGCTCTGTGTTCTGTTAATTCATCTCACAGAGTTACATCTTTCCCTTCAAGAAGCCTTTCGCTAAGGCTGTTCTGGTGGAATTGGCAAAGGGATATTTGGAAGCCCATAGAGGGCTATGGTGAAAAAGGAAATATCTTCCGTTCAAAACTGGAAACAAGCTTTCTGAGAAACTGCTTTGTGTACTGTTAATTCATCTCACAGAGTTACATCTTTCCCTTCAAGAAGCCTTTCGCTAAGGCTGTTCTTGTGGAATTGGCAAAGAGATATTTGGAAGCCCATAGAGGGCTATGGTGAAAAAGGAAATATCTTCCGTTCAAAACTGGAAAGAAGCTTCCTGAAAAACTGCTTTGTGTTCTGTTAATTCATCTCACAGAGTTACATCTTTCCCTTCAGAATCCTTTCGCTAAGGCTGTTCTTGTGGAATTGGCAAAGGGATATTTGGAAGCCCATAGAGGGCTATGGTGAAAAAGGAAATATCTTCCGTACAAAACTGGAAAGAAGCTTTCTGAGAAACTGCTCTGTGTTCTGTTAATTCATCTCACAGAGTTACATCTTTCAATTCAGGAAACCTTTCGCTAAGGGTGTTCTTGTGGAATTGGCAAAGGGATATTTGGAAGCCCATAGAGGGCTATGGTGAAAAAGGAAATATCTTCCGTTCAAAACTGGAAAGAAGCTTTCTGAGAAACTGCTTTGTGTTCTGTTAATTTATCTCACAGAGTTACATCTTTCCCTTCAAGAATCCTTTCGCTAAGGCTGTTCTTGTGGAATTGGCAAAGGGATATTTGGAAGCCCATAGAGGGCTATGGTGAAAAAGGAAATATCTTCCGTTCAAAACTGGAAAGAAGCTTTCTGAGAAACTGCTCTGTGTTCTGTTAATTCATCCCACAGAGTTACATCTTTCAATTCAAGAAGCCTTTCGCTAAGGCTGTTCTTGTGGAATTGGCAAAGGGATATTTGGAAGCCCATAGAGGGCTATGGTGAAAAATGAAATATCTTCCGTTCAAAACTGGAAAGAAGCTTTCTGAGAAACTGCTCTGTGTTCTGTTAACTCATCTCACAGAGTTACATCCTTCCTTTCTAGAAGTCTTTCGCTAAGACTGTTCTTGTGGAATTGTCAAAGAGATATTTGGAAGCCCATAGAGGGCTATGGTGAAAAAGGAAATATCTTCCGTTCAAAACTGGAAAGAAGCTGTCTGAGAAACTGCTTTATGTTCTGTTAATTCATCTCACAGAGTTACATCTTTCCCTTCAAGAAGCCTTTCGCTAAGGCTGTCGTTGTGGAATTGGCAAACGGATATTTGGAAGCCCGTAGAGGGCTATGGTGAAAAAGGAATTATCTTCCGTTCAAAACTGGAAAGAAGCTTTCTGAGAAACTGCTCTGTGTTCTGTTAATTCATCTCACAGAGTTACATCTTTCCCTTCAAGAAGCCTTTCGCTAAGGCTGTTATTGTGGAATTGGCAAAGAGATATTTGGAAGCCCATAGAGGGCTATGGTGAAAAAGGAAATATCTTCCGTTCAAAACTGGAAAGAAGCTTTCTGAGAAACTGCTCTGTGTTCTGTTAATTCATCTCACAGAGTTACATCTTTCAATTCAGGAAACCTTTCGCTAAGGGTGTTCTTGTGGAATTGGCAAAGGGATATTTGGAAGCCCATAGAGGGCTATGGTGAAAAAGGAAATATCTTCCGTTCAAAACTGGAAAGAAGCTTTCTTAGAAACTGCTCTGTGTTCTGTTATTTCATCTCACAGAGTTACATCTTTCCCTTCAAGAAGCCTTTCGCTAAGGCTGTTCTTGTGGAATTGGCAAACGGATATTTGGAAGCCCATAGAGGGCTATGGTGAAAAAGGAAATACCTTCCGTTCAAAACTGGAAAGAAGATTTCTGAAAAACTTCTCTGTGTTCTGTTAACTGATCTCACAGAGTTACATCTTACCCTTCAAGAAGCCTTTCGCTAAGGCTGTTCTTGTGGAATTGGCAAAGGGATATTTGGAAGCCCTTAGATGGCTATGGTGAAAAAGGAAATATCTTCCGTTCAAAACTGGAAAGAAGCTTTCTGAGAAACTGCTCTGTGTTCTGTTAATTCATCACACAGAGTTACATCTTTCCCTTCAAGAAGCCTTTCGCTAAGGCTGTTCTTGTGGAATTGGCAAAGAGATATTTGGAAGCCCATAGAGGGCTATGGTGAAAAAGGAAATATCTTCCGTTCAAAACTGGAAAGAAGCTTTCTGAGAAACTGCTCTGTGTTCTGTTAATTCATATCACAGAGTTACATCTTTCCCTTCTAGAAGCCTTTCGCTAAGGCTGTTCTTGTGGAATTGGCAAAGAGATATTTGGAAGCCCATAGAGGGCTATGGTGAAAAAGGAAATATCTTCCGTTCAAAACTGGAAAGAAGCTTTCTGAGAAACTGCTCTGTGTTCTGTTAATTCATCTCACAGAGTTACATCTTTCAATTCAAGAAGCCTTTCGCTAAGGCTGTTCTTGTGGAATTGGCAAAGGGATATTTGGAAGCCCATAGAGGGCTATGGTGAAAAAGGAAATATCTTCCGTTCAAAACTGGAAAGAAGCTTTCTGAGAAACTGCTCTGTGTTCTGTTAATTCATCTCACAGAGTTACATCTTTCCCTTCAAGAAGCCTTTCGCTAAGGCTGTTCTTGTGGAATTGGCAAAGGGATATTTGGAAGCCCATAGAGGGCTATGGTGAAAAAGGGAATATCTTCCGTTCAAAACTGGAAAGAAGCTTTCTGAGAAACTGCTCTGTGTTCTGTTAATTCATCTCACAGAGTTACATCTTTCCCTTCAAGAAGCCTTTCGCTAAGGCTGTTCTGGTGGAATTGGCAAAGGGATATTTGGAATCCCACAGAGGGCTATGGTGAAAAAGAAAATATCTTCCGTTGAAAACTGGAAACAAGCTTTCTGAGAAACTGCTTTGTGTTCTGTTAATTCATCTCACAGAGTTACATCTTTCCCTTCAAGAAGCCTTTCGCTAAGGCTGTTCTTGTGGAATTGGCAAAGAGATATTTGGAAGCCCATAGAGGGCTATGGTGAAAAAGGAAATATCTTCCGTTCAAAACTGGAAAGAAGCTTTCTGAGAAACTGCTTTGTGTTCTGTTAATTCATCTCACAGAGTTACATCTTTCCCTTCAAGAATCCTTTCGCTAAGGCTGTTCTTGTGGAATTGGCAAAGGGATATTTGGAAGCCCTTAGAGGGCTATGGTGAAAAAGGAAATATCTTCCGTTCAAAACTGGAAAGAAGCTTTCTGAGAAACTGCTCTGTGTTCTGTTAATTCATCTCACAGAGTTACATCTTTCCCTTCAAGAAGCCTTTCGCTAAGGCTGTTCTTGTGGAATTGGCAAAGGGATATTTGGAAGCGCATAGAGGGCTATGGTGAAAAATGAAATATCTTCCGTTCAAAATTGGAAAGAAGCTTTCTGAGAAACTGCTCTGTGTTCTGTTAACTCATCTCACAGAGTTACATCCTTCCTTTCAAGAAGCCTTTCGCTAAGACTGTTCTTGTGGAATAGGGAAAGAGATATTTGGAAGCCCATAGAGGGCTATGGTGAAAAAGGAAATATCTTCCGTTCAAAACCGGAAAGAAGCTTTCTGAGAAACTGCTCTGTGTTCTGTTAACTCATCTCACAGAGTTACATCTTTCCCTTCAAGAAGCCTTTCGCTAAGGCTCTTCTTGTGGAATTGGCAAAGGGATATTTGGAAGCCCTTAGAAGGCTATGGTGAAAAAGGAAATATCTTCCGTTCAAAACTGGAAAGAAGCTTTCTGAGAAACTGCTCTGTGTTCTGTTAATTCATCTCACAGAGTTACATCTTTCCCTTCAAGAAGCCTTTCGCTAAGGCTGTTCTTGTGGAATTGGCAAAGGGATATTTGGAAGCGCATAGAGGGCTATGGTGAAAAATGAAATATCTTCCGTTCAAAACTGGAAAGAAGCTTTCTGAGAAACTGCTGTGTGTTCTGTTAACTCATCTCACAGAGTTACATCATTCCTTTCAAGAAGCCTTTCGCTAAGGCTGTTCTTGTGGAATTGGCAAAGAGATATTTGGAGGCCCATAGAGGCCTATGGTGAAAAAGGAAATATCTTCCGTTCAAAACTGGAAAGAAGCTTTCTGAGAAACTGCTCTGTGTTCTGTTAATTCATCTCACAGAGTTACATCTTTCAATTCAAGAATCCTTTCGCTAAGGCTGTTCTTGTGGAATTGGCAAAGGGATATTTGGAAGCCCATAGAGGGCTATGGTGAAAAAGGAAATATCTTCCGTTCAAAACTGGAAAGAAGCTTTCTGAGAAACTGCTCTGTGTTCTGTTAATTCATCTCACAGAGTTACATCTTTCCCTAAAGAAGCCTTTCGCTAAGGCTGTTCTTGTGGTATTGGCAAAGGGATATTTGGAAGCCCATAGAGGGCTATGGTGAAAAAGGAAATATCTTCCGTTCAAAACTGGAAAGAACCTTTCTGAGAAACTGCTCTGTGTTCTGTTAATTCATCTCACAGAGTTACATCTTTCCCTTCAAGAAGCCTTTCGCTAAGGCTGTTCTTGTGGAATTGGCAAAGTGATATTTGGAAGCCCATAGAGGGCTATGGTGAAAAAGGAAATATCTTCCGTTCAAAACTGGAAAGAAGCTTTCTGAGAAACTGCTGTTTTCTGTTAATTCATTTCACAGAGTTACATCTTTCCCTTCTAGAAGCCTTTCGCTAAGGCTGTTCTTGTGGAATTGGCAAAGGGATATTTGGAAGCCCATAGAGGGCTATGGTGAAAAAGGAAATATCTTCCGTTCAAACCTGGAAAGAAGCTTTCTGAGAAACTGCTCTGTGTTCTGTTAATTCATCTCACAGAGTTACATCTTTCCCTTCAAGAAGCCTTTCGCTAAGGCTGTTCTTGTGGAATTGGCAAAGGGATATTTGGAAGCCCATAGAGGGCTATGGTGAAAAAGGAAATATCTTCCGTTCAAAACTGGAAAGAAGCTTTCTGAGAAACTGCTGTGTGTTCTGCTAACTCATCTCACAGAGTTACATCCTTCCTTTCAAGAAGAATTTCGCTAAGACTGTTCTTGTGGAATAGGCAAAGAGATATTTGGAAGCCCATAGAGGGCTATGGTGAAAAAGGAAATATCTTGCGTTCAAAACTGGAAAGAAGCTTTCTGAGAAACTGCTCTGTGTTCTGTTAACTCATCTCACAGAGTTACATCTTTCCCTTCAGGAAGCCTTTCGCTAAGGTTGTTCTTGTGGAATTGGCAAAGGGATATTTGGAAGCACTTAGAAGGCTATGGTGAAAAAGGAAATATCTTCCGTTCAAAACTGGAAAGAAGCTTTCTGAGAAACTGCTCTGTGTTCTGTTAATTCATCTCACAGAGTTACATCTTTCCCTTCAAGAAGCCTTTCGCTAAGGCTGTTCTTGTGGAATTGGCAAAGAGATATTTGGAAGCCCATAGAGGGCTATGGTGAAAAAGGAAATATCTTCCGTTCAAAACTGGAAAGAAGCTTTCTGAGAAACTGCTCTGTGTTCTGTTAATTCATCTCACAGAGTTACATCTTTCTCTTCAAGAAGCCTTTCGCTAAGGCTGTTCTTGTGGAATTGGCAAAGGGATATTTGGAAGCCCATAGAGGGCTATGGTGAAAAAGGAAATATATTCCGTTCAAAACTGGAAAGAAGCTTTCTGAGAAACTGCTTTGTGTTCTGTTAATTCATCTCACAGAGTTACATCTTTCCCTTCAAGAAGCCTTTCGCTAAGGCTGTTCTTGTGGAATTGGCAAAAAGATATTTGGAAGCCCATAGAGGGCTATGGTCAAAAAGGAAATAACTTCCGTTCAAAACTGGAAAGAATCTTTCTGAGAAACTGCTCTGTGTTCTGTTAATTCATCTCACAGAGTTACATCTTTCCCTTCTAGAAGCCTTTCGCTAAGGCTGTTCTTGTGGAATTGGCAAAGGGATATTTGGAAGCCCATAGAGGGCTATGGTGAAAAAGGAAATATCTTCCGTTCAAAACAGGAAAGAAGCTTTCTGAGAAACTGCTCTGTGTTCTGTTAATTCATCTCACAGAGTTACATCTTTCCCTTCAAGAAGCCTTTCGCTAAGGCTGTTCTTGTGGAATTGGCAAAGGGATATTTGGAAGCCCATAGAGGGCTATGGTGAAAAAGGAAATATCTTCCGTTCAAAACTGGAAAGAAGCTTTCTGAGAAACTGCTCTGTGTTCTGTTAATTCATCTCACAGAGTTACATCTTTCCCTTCAAGAAGCCTTTCGCTAAGGCTGTTCTTGTGGAATTGACAAAGGGATATTTGGAACCCCATAGAGGGCTATGGTGAAAAAGGAAATATCTTCCGTTCAAAACTGGAAGGAAGGTTTCTGAGAAACTGCTCTGTGTTCTGTTAATTCATCTCACAGAGTTACATCTTTCAATTCAAGAAGCCTTTCGCTAAGGCTGTTCTTGTGGAATTGGCAAAGGGATATTTGGAAGCCCATAGAGGGCTATGGTGAAAAAGGAAATATCTTCCGTTCAAAACTGGAAAGAAGCTTTCTGAGAAACTGCTCTGTGTTCTGTTAATTCATCTCACAGAGTTACATCTTTCCCTTCTAGAAGCCTTTCGCTAAGACTGTTCTTGTGGAATTGGCAAGGGGATATTTGGAAGCCCATAGCGGGCTATGGTGATAAAGGAAATATCTTCCGTTCAAAACTGGAAAGAAGCTTTCTGAGAAACTGCTCTGTGTTCTGTTAATTCACCTCACAGAGTTACATCTTTCCCTTCTAGAAGCCTTTCGCTAAGGCTGTTCTTGTGGAATTGGCAAAGGGATATTTGGAAGCCCTTAGAGGGCTATGGTGAAAAAGGAAATAACTTCCGTTCAAAACTGGAAAGAAGCTTTCTGAGAAACTGCTCTGTGTTCTGTTAATTCATCTCACAGAGTTACATCTTTCCCTTCAAGAAGCCTTTCGCTAAGGGTTTCGTTGTGGAATAGGCAAACGGATATTTGGAAGCCCATAGAGGGCTATGGTGGAAAAGGAAATATCTTCCGTTCAAAACTGGAAAGAAGCTTTCTGAGAAACTGCTCTGTGTTCTGTTAATTCATCTCACAGAGTTACATCTTTCCCTTCAAGAAGCCTTTTATTAAGGCTGTTCTTGTGGAATTGGCAAAGTGATATTTGGAAGCCCATAGAGGGCTATGGTGAAAAAGGAAATATCTTCCGTTCAAAACTGGAAAGAAGCTTTCTGAGAAACTGCTTTGTGTTCTGTTAACTCATCTCACAGAGTTACATCTTTCCCTTCAAGAAGCCTTTCGCTAAGGCTGTTCTTGTGGAATTGGCAAAGAGATATTTGGAAGCCCATAGAGGGCTATGGTGAAAAAGGAAATATCTTCCGTTCAAAACTGGAAAGAAGCTTTCTGAGAAACTGCTCTGTGTTCTCTTAACTCATCTCACAGAGTTACATCTTTCCCTTCAAGAAGCCTTTCGCTAAGGCTGTTCTTGTGGAATTGGCAAAGGGATATTTGGAATCCCAAAGGCGGCTATGGTGAAAAAGGAAATATCTTCCGTTCAAAACTGGAAAGAAGCTTTCTGAGAAACTGCTGTGTGTTCTGTTAACTCATCTCACAGAGTTACATCCTTCCTTTCAAGAAGCCTTTCGCTAAGACTGTTCTTGTGGAATAGGCAAAGAGATATTTTTAAGAACATAGAGGGCTATGGTGAAAAAGGAAATATCTTCCGTTCAAAACTGGAAAGAAGCTTTCTGAGAAACTGCTCTGTGTTCTGTTAACTCATCTCATAGACTTACATCTTTCCCTTCAGGAAGCCTTTCGCTAAGGTTGTTCTTGTGGAATTGGCAAAGGGATATTTGGAAGCCCATAGAGGGCTATGGTGAAAAAGGAAATATCTTCCGTTCAAAACTGGAAAGAAGCTTTCTGAGAAACTGCTCTGTGTTCTGTTAATTCATCTCACAGAGTTACATCTTTCCCTCAAGAAGCCTTTCGCTAAGGCTGTTCTTGTGGAATTGGCAAAGGGATATTTGGAAGCCCATAGAGGGCTACGGTGAAAAAGGAAATATCTTCCGTTCAAAACTGGAAAGAGCCTTTCTGAGAAACTGCTCTGTGTTCTGTTAATTCATCTCACAGAGTTACATCTTTCCCTTCAAGAAGCCTTTCGCTAAGGCTGTTCTTGTGGAATTGGCAAAGGGATATTTGGAAGCCCATAGAGGGCTATGGTGAAAAAGGAAATATCTTCCGTTCAAAACTGGAAAGAAGCTTTCTGAGAAACTGCTCTGTGTTCTGTTAATTCATTACACAGAGTTACATCTTTCCCTTCTAGAAGCCTTTCGCTAAGGCTGTTCTTGTGGAATTGGCAAAGGGATATTTGGAAGCCCATAGAGGGCTATGGTGAAAAAGGAAATATCTTCCGTTCAAAACTGGAAAGAAGCTTTCTGAGAAACTGCTCTGTGTTCTGTTAATTCATCTCACAGAGTTACATCTTTCCCTTCAAGAAGCCTTTCGCTAAGGCTGTTCTTGTGGAATTGGCAAAGGGATATTTGGAAGCCCATAGAGGGCTATGGTGAAAAAGGAAATATCTTCCGTTCAAAACTGGAAAGAAGCTTTCTGAGAAACTGCTGTGTGTTCTGTTAACTCATCTCACAGAGTTACATCCTTCCTTTCAAGAAGCCTTTCGCTAAGACTGTTCTTGTGGAATAGGCAAAGAGATATTTGGAAGCCCATAGAGGGCTATGGTGAAAAAGGAAATATCTTCCGTTCAAAACTGGAAAGAAGCTTTCTGAGAAACTGCTCTGTGTTCTGTTAACTCATCTCACAGAGTTACATCTTTCCCTTCAGGAAGCCTTTCGCTAAGGTTGTTCTTGTGGAATTGGCAAAGGGATATTTGGAAGCCCTTAGAAGGCTATGGTGAAAAAGGAAATATCTTCCGTTCAAAACTGGAAAGAAGCTTTCTGAGAAACTGCTCTGTGTTCTGTTAATTCATCTCACAGAGTTACATCTTTCCCCTCAAGAAGCCTTTCGCTAAGGCTGTTCTTGTGGAATTGGCAAAGAGATATTTGGAAGCCCATAGAGGGCTATGGTGAAAAAGGAAATATCTTCCGTTCAAAACTGGAAAGAAGCTTTCTGAGAAACTGCTCTGTGTTCTGTTAATTCATCTCACAGAGTTACATCTTTCTCTTCAAGAAGCCTTTCGCTAAGGCTGTTCTTGTGGAATTGGCAAAGGGATATTTGGAAGCCCATAGAGGGCTATGGTGAAAAAGGAAATATATTCCGTTCAAAACTGGAAAGAAGCTTTCTGAGAAACTGCTTTGTGTTCTGTTAATTCATCTCACAGAGTTACATCTTTCCCTTCAAGAAGCCTTTCGCTAAGGCTGTTCTTGTGGAATTGGCAAAGAGATATTTGGAAGCCCATAGAGGGCTATGGTGAAAAAGGAAATATCTTCCGTTCAAAACTGGAAAGAAGCTTTCTGAGAAACTGCTCTGTGTTTTGTTAATTCATCTCACAGAGTTACATCTTTCCCTTCTAGAAGCCTTTCGCTAAGGCTGTTCTTGTGGAATTGGCAAAGGGATATTTGGAAGCCCATAGAGGGCTATGGTGAAAAAGGAAATATCTTCCGTTCAAAACTGGAAAGAAGCTTTCTGAGAAACTGCTCTGTGTTTTGTTAATTCATCTCACAGAGTTACATCTTTCCCTTCAAGAAGTCTCTCGCTAAGGCTGTTCTTGTGGAATTGGCAAAGGGATATTTGGAAGCCCATAGAGGGCTATTGTGGAAAAGGAAATATCTTCCGTTCAAAAATGGAAAGAAGCTTTCTGAGAAACTGCTGTGTGTTCTGTTAACTCATCTCACAGAGTGACATCCTTCCTTTCAAGAAGCCTTTCGCTAAGACTGTTCTTGTGGAATTGGCAAAGAGATATTTGGAAGCCCATAGAGGGCTATGGTGAAAAAGTAAATATCCTCCGTTCAAAACCGGAAAGAAGCTTTCTGAGAAACTGCTCTGTGTTCTGTTAACTCATCTCACAGAGTTACATCTTTCCTTTCAAGAAGCCTTTCGCTAAGGCTCTTCTTGTGGAATTGGCAAAGGGATATTTGGAAGCCCTTAGAAGGCTATGGTGAAAAAGGAAATATCTTCCGTTCAAAACTGGAAAGAAGCTTTCTGAGAAACTGCTCTGTGTTCTGTTAATTCATCTCACAGAGTTACATCTTTCCCTTCAAGAAGCCTTTCGCTAAGGGTGTTCTTGTGGAATTGGCAAAGAGATATTTGGAAGCCCATAGAGGGCTATGGTGAAAAAGGAAATATCTTCCGTTCAAAACTGGAAAGAAGCTTTCTGAGAAACTGCTTTATGTTCTGTTAATTCATCTCACAGAGTTACATCTTTCCCTTCAAGAAGCCTTTCGCTAAGGCTGTTCTTGTGGAATTGGCAAAGAGATATTTGGAAGCCCATAGAGGGCTATGGTGAAAAAGGAAATATCTTCCGTTCAAAACTGGAAAGAAGCTTTCTGAGAAACTGCTCTGTGTTCTGTTAATTCATCTCACAGAGTTACATCTTTCCCTTCAAGAAGCCTTTCGCTAAGGCTGTTCTTGTGGAATTGGCAAAGAGATATTTGGAAGCCCATAGAGGGCTATGGTGAAAAAGGAAATATCTTCCGTTCAAAACTGGAAAGAAGCTTTCTGAGAAACTGCTCTGTGTTCTGTTAATTCATCTCACAGAGTTACATCTTTCAATTCAGGAAACCTTTCGCTAAGGGTGTTCTTGTGGAATTGGCAAAGGGATATTTGGAAGCCCATAGAGGGCTATGGTGAAAAAGGAAATATCTTCCGTTCAAAACTGGAAAGAAGCTTTCTGAGAAACTGCTCTGTGTTCTGTTAATTCATCTCACAGAGTTACATCTTTCCCTTCAAGAAGCCTTTCGCTAAGGGTGTTCTTGTAGAATTGGCAAAGGGATATTTGGAAGCCCCTAGAGGGCTAGGGTGAAAAAGGAAATATCTTCCGTTCAAAACTGGAAAGAAGCTTTCTGAGAAACTGCTCTGTGTTCTGTTAATACATCTCACAGAGTTACATCTTTCCCTTCAAGAAGCCTTTCGCTAAGGCTGTTCTTGTGGAATTGGCAAAGAGATATTTGGAAGCCCATAGAGGGCTATGGTGAAAAAGGAAATATCTTCCGTTCAAAACTGGAAAGAAGCTTTCTGAGAAACTGCTCTGTGTTCTGTTAATTCATCTCACAGAGTTACATCTTTCCCTTCTAGAAGCCTTTCGCTAAGGCTCTTCTTGTGGAATTGGCAAAGGGATATTTGGAAGCCCATAGAGGGCTATGGTGAAAAAGGAAATATCTTCCGTTCAAAACTGGAAAGAAGCTTTCTGAGAAACTGCTCTGTGTTCTGTTAATTCATCTCACAGAGTTACATCTTTCCCTTCAAGAAGCCTTTCGCTTAGGCTGTTCTTGTGGAATTGGCAAAGGGATATTTGGAAGCCGATAGAGGGCTATGGTGAAAAAGGAAATATCTTCCGTTCAAAACTGGAAAGAAGCTTTCTGAGAAACTGCTCTGTGTTCTCTTAACTCATCTCACAGAGTTACATCTTTCCCTTCAAGAAGCCTTTCGCTAAGGCTGTTCTTGTGGAATTGGCAAAGGGATATTTGGAAGCCCAAAGAAGGCTATGGTGAAAAAGGAAATATCTTCCGTTCAAAACTGGAAAGAAGCTTTCTGAGAAACTGCTTTGTGTTCTGTTAATTCATCTCACAGAGTTACATCTTTCCCTTCAAGAAGCCTTTCGCTAAGGCTGTTCTTGTGGAATTGGCAAAGAGATATTTGGAAGCCCATAGAGGGCTATGGTGAAAAAGGAAATATCTTCCGTTCAAAACTGGAAAGAAGCTTTCTGAGAAACTGCTCTGTGTTTTGTTAATTCATCTCACAGAGTTACATCTTTCCCTTCTAGAAGCCTTTCGCTAAGGCTGTTCTTGTGGAATTGGCAAAGGGATATTTGGAAGCCCAGAGAGGGCTATGGTGAAAAAGGAAATATCTTCCGTTCAAAACTGGAAAGAAGCTTTCTGAGAAACTGCTCTGTGTTTTGTTAATTCATCTCACAGAGTTACATCTTTCCCTTCAAGAAGTCTCTCGCTAAGGCTGTTCTTGTGGAATTGGCAAATTGATATTTGGAAGCCCATAGAGGGCTATGGTGGAAAAGGAAATATCTTCCGTTCAAAAATGGAAAGAAGCTTTCTGAGAAACTGCTGTGTGTTCTGTTAACTCATCTCACAGAGTGACATCCTTCCTTTCAAGAAGCCTTTCGCTAAGACTGTTCTTGTGGAATTGGCAAAGAGATATTTGGAAGCCCATAGAGGGCTATGGTGAAAAAGTAAATATCCTCCGTTCAAAACCGGAAAGAAGCTTTCTGAGAAACTGCTCTGTGTTCTGTTAACTCATCTCACAGAGTTACATCTTTCCTTTCAAGAAGCCTTTCGCTAAGGCTCTTCTTGTGGAATTGGCAAAGGGATATTTGGAAGCCCTTAGAAGGCTATGGTGAAAAAGGAAATATCTTCCGTTCAAAACTGGAAAGAAGCTTTCTGAGAAACTGCTCTGTGTTCTGTTAATTCATCTCACAGAGTTACATCTTTCCCTTCAAGAAGCCTTTCGCTAAGGGTGTTCTTGTGGAATTGGCAAAGAGATATTTGGAAGCCCATAGAGGGCTATGGTGAAAAAGGAAATATCTTCCGTTCAAAACTGGAAAGAAGCTTTCTGAGAAACTGCTTTATGTTCTGTTAATTCATCTCACAGAGTTACATCTTTCCCTTCAAGAAGCCTTTCGCTAAGGCTGTTCTTGTGGAATTGGCAAAGAGATATTTGGAAGCCCATAGAGGGCTATGGTGAAAAAGGAAATATCTTCCGTTCAAAACTGGAAAGAAGCTTTCTGAGAAACTGCTCTGTGTTCTGTTAATTCATCTCACAGAGTTACATCTTTCCCTTCAAGAAGCCTTTCGCTAAGGCTGTTCTTGTGGAATTGGCAAAGAGATATTTGGAAGCCCATAGAGGGCTATGGTGAAAAAGGAAATATCTTCCGTTCAAAACTGGAAAGAAGCTTTCTGAGAAACTGCTCTGTGTTCTGTTAATTCATCTCACAGAGTTACATCATTCAACTCAGGAAACCTTTCGCTAAGGGTGTTCTTGTGGAATTGGCAAAGGGATATTTGGAAGCCCATAGAGGGCTATGGTGAAAAAGGAAATATCTTCCGTTCAAAACTGGAAAGAAGCTTTCTGAGAAACTGCTCTGTGTTCTGTTAATTCATCTCACAGAGTTACATCTTTCCCTTCAAGAAGCCTTTCGCTAAGGGTGTTCTTGTAGAATTGGCAAAGGGATATTTGGAAGCCCCTAGAGGGCTATGGTGAAAAAGGAAATATCTTCCGTTCAAAACTGGAAAGAAGCTTTCTGAGAAACTGCTCTGTGTTCTGTTAATACATCTCACAGAGTTACATCTTTCCCTTCAAGAAGCCTTTCGCTAAGGCTGTTCTTGTGGAATTGGCAAAGAGATATTTGGAAGCCCATAGAGGGCTATGGTGAAAAAGGAAATATCTTCCGTTCAAAACTGGAAAGAAGCTTTCTGAGAAACTGCTCTGTGTTCTGTTAATTCATCTCACAGAGTTACATCTTTCCCTTCTAGAAGCCTTTCGCTAAGGCTCTTCTTGTGGAATTGGCAAAGGGATATTTGGAAGCCCATAGAGGGCTATGGTGAAAAAGGAAATATCTTCCGTTCAAAACTGGAAAGAAGCTTTCTGAGAAACTGCTCTGTGTTCTGTTAATTCATCTCACAGAGTTACATCTTTCCCTTCAAGAAGCCTTTCGCTTAGGCTGTTCTTGTGGAATTGGCAAAGGGATATTTGGAAGCCGATAGAGGGCTATGGTGAAAAAGGAAATATCTTCCGTTCAAAACTGGAAAGAAGCTTTCTGAGAAACTGCTCTGTGTTCTCTTAACTCATCTCACAGAGTTACATCTTTCCCTTCAAGAAGCCTTTCGCTAAGGCTGTTCTTGTGGAATTGGCAAAGGGATATTTGGAAGCCCAAAGAAGGCTATGGTGAAAAAGGAAATATCTTCCGTTCAAAACTGGAAAGAAGCTTTCTGAGAAACTGCTCTGTGTTCTGTTAATTCATCTCACAGAGTTACATCTTTCCCTTCAAGAAGCCTTTCGCTAAGGCTGTTCTTGTGGAATTGGCAAAGGGATATTTGGAAGCCCATAGAGGGCTATGGTGAAAAAGGAAATATCTTCCGTTCAAAACTGGAAAGAAGCTTTCTGAGAAACTGCTCTGTCTTCTGTTAATTCATTTCACAGAGTTACATCTTTCCCTTCTAGAAGCCTTTCGCTAAGGCTGTTCTTGTGGAATTGGCAAATTGATATTTGGAAGCCCATAGAGGGCTATGGTGAAAAAGGAAATATCTTCCGTTTAAAACTGGAAAGAAGCTTTCTGAGAAACTGCTCTGTGTTCTGTTAATTCATCTCACAGAGTTACATCTTTCCCTTCAAGAAGCCTTTCGCTAAGGCTGTTCTTGTGGAATTGGCAAAGGGATATTTGGAAGCCCATAGAGGGCTATGGTGAAAAAGGATATATCTTCCGTTCAAAACTGGAAAGAAGCTTTCTGAGAAACTGCTCTGTGTTCTGTTAATTCATCTCACAGAGTTACATCTTTCCCTTCAAGAAGCCTTTCGCTAAGGCTGTTCTTGTGGAATTGGCAAAGGGATATTTGGAAGCCCATAGAGGGCTATGGTGGAAAAGGAAATATCTTCCGTTCAAAACTGGAAAGAAGCTTTCTGAGAAACTGCTGTGTGTTCTGTTAACTCATCTCACAGAGTTACATCCTTCCTTTCAAGAAGCCTTTCTCTAAGACTGTTCTTGTGGAATAGGCAAAGAGATATTTGGAAGCCCATAGAGGGCTATGGTGAAAATGGAAATATCTTCCGTTCAAAACTGGAAAGAAGCTTTCTGAGAAACTGCTCTGTGTTCTGTTAACTCATCTCATAGAGTTACATCTTTCCCTTCAGGAAGCCTTTCGCTAAGGTTGTTCTTGTGGAATTGGCAAAGGGATATTTGGAAGCCCTTAGAAGGCTATGGTGAAAAAGGAAATATCTTGCGTTCAAAACTGGAAAGAAGCTTTCTGAGAAACTGCTCTGTGTTCTGTTAATTCATCTCACAGAGTTACATCTTTCCCTTCAAGAAGCCTTTCGCTAAGGCTGTTCTTGTGGAATTGGCAAAGAGATATTTGGAAGCCCATAGAGGGCTATGGTGAAAAAGGAAATATCTTCCGTTCAAAACTGGAAAGAAGCTTTCTGAGAAAGTGCTCTGTGTTCTGTTAATTCATCTCACAGAGTTACATCTTTCCCTTCAAGAAGCCTTTCGCTATGGCTGTTCTTGTGGAATTGGCAAAGGGATATTTGGAAGCGCATAGAGGACTATGGTGAAAAATGAAATATCTTCCGTTCAAAACTGGAAAGAAGCTTTCTGAGAAACTGCTGTGTGTTCTGTTAACTCATCTCACAGAGTTACATCCTTCCTTTCAAGAAGCCTTTCGCTAAGACTGTTCTTGTGGAATTGGCAAAGAGATATTTGGAAGCCCATAGAGGGCTATGGTGAAAAAGGAAATATCTTCCGTTCAAAACAGGAAAGAAGCTTTCTGAGAAACTGCTCTGTGTTCTGTTAACTCATCTCACAGAGTTACATCTTTCCTTTCAAGAAGCCTTTCGCTAAGGCTCTTCTTGTGGAATTGGCAAAGGGATATTTGGAAGCCCTTAGAAGGCTATGGTGAAAAAGGAAATATCTTCCGTTCAAAACTGGAAAGAAGCTTTCTGAGAAACTGCTCTTTGTTCTCTTAATTTATCTCACAGAGTTACATCTTTCCCTTCAAGAAGCCTTTCGCTAAGGCTGTTCTTGTGGAATTGGCAAAGGGATATTTGGAAGCCCCTAGAGGGCTATGGTGAAAAAGGAAATATCTTCCGTTCAAAACTGGAAAGAAGCTTTCTGAGAAACTGCTCTGTGTTCTGTTAATACATCTCACAGAGTTACATCTTTCCCTTCAAGAAGCCTTTTGCTAAGGCTGTTCTTGTGGAATTGGCAAAGGGATATTTGGAAGCCCATAGAGGGCTATGGTGAAAAAGGAAATATCTTCCGTTCAAAACTGGAAAGAAGCTTTCTGAGAAACTGCTCTGTGTTCCGTTAATTCATCCCACAGAGTTACATCTTTCAATTCAAGAAGCCTTTCGCTAAGGCTGTTCTTGTGGAATTGGCAAAGGGATGTTTGGAAGCCCATAGAGGGCTATGGTGAAAAAGGAAATACCTTCCGTTCAAAACTTTAAAGAAGCTTTCTGAGAAACTGCTCTGTGTTCTCCTAATTCATCTCACAGAGTTACATCTTTCCCTTCTAGAAGCCTTTCGCTAAGGCTGTTCTTGTGGAATTGGCAAAGGGATATTTGGAAGCCCATAGAGGGCTATGGTGAAAAAGGAATTATCTTCCGTTCAAAACTGGAAAGAATCTTTCTGAGAAACTGCTCTGTGTTCTGTTAATTCATCTCACAGAGTTACATCTTTCCCTTCAAGAAGCCTTTCGCTAAGGCTGTTCTTGTGAAATTGACAAAGGGATATTTGGAAGCCCATAGAGGGCTATGGTGAAAAAGGAAATATCTTCCGTTCAAAACTGGAAAGAAGCTTTCTGAGAAACTGCTCTGTGTTCTGTTAATTCATCTCACAGAGTTACATCTTTCAATTCAAGAATCCTTTCGCTAAGGCTGTTCTTGTGGAATTGGCAAAGGGATATTTGGAAGCCCATATAGGGCTATGGTGAAAAAGGAAATATCTTCCGTTCAAAACTGGAAAGAAGCTTTCTGAGAAACTGCTCTGTGTTCTGTTAATTCATCTCACAGAGTTACATCTTTCCCTTCAAGAAGCCTTTCGCTAAGGCTGTTCTTGTGGAATTGGCAAAGAGATATTTGGAAGCCCATAGAGGGCTATGGTGAAAAAGGAAATATCTTCCGTTCAAAACTGGAAAGAACCTTTCAGAGAAACTGCTCTGTGTTCTGTTAATTCATCTCACAGAGTTACATCTTTCCCTTCAAGAAGCCTTTCGCTAAGGCTGTTCTTGTGGAATTGGCAAAGGGATATTTGGAAGCCCATAGGGGGCTATGGTGAAAAAGGAAATATCTTCCGTTCAAAACTGGAAAGAAGCTTTCTGAGAAACTGCTCTGTGTTCTGTTAATTCATCTCACAGAGTTACATCTTTCAATTCAAGAAGTCTTTCGCTAAGGCTGTTCTTGTTGAATTGGCAAAGGGATATTTGGAAGCCCATAGAGGGCTATGGTGAAAAAGGAAATATCTTCCGTTCAAAACTGGAAAGAAGCTTTCTGAGAAACTGCTCTGTGTTCTGTTAATTCATTTCACAGAGTTACATCTTTCCCTTCTAGAAGCCTTTCGCTAAGGCTGTTCTTGTGGAATTGGCAAAGGGATATTTGGAAGCCCATAGAGGGCTATGGTGAAAAAGGAAATATCTTCCGTTCAAAACTGGAAAGAAGCTTTCTGAGAAACTGCTCTGTGTTCTGTTAATTCATCTCACAGAGTTACATCTTTCAATTCAAGAAGCCTTTCGCTAAGGCTGTTCTTGTGGAATTGGCAAAGGGATATTTGGAAGCCCATAGAGGGCTATGGTGAAAAAGGAAATATCTTCCGTTCAAAACTGGAAAGAAGCTTTCTGAGAAACTGCTCTGTGTTCTGTTAATTCATCTCACAGAATTACATCTTTCAATTCAAGAAGCCTTTCGCTAAGGCTGTTCTTGTGGAATTGGCAAAGGGATATTTGGAAGCCCATAGAGGGCTATGGTGAAAAAGGAAATATCTTCCGTTCAAAACTGGAAAGAAGCTTTCTGAGAAACTGCTGTGTGTTCTGTTAACTCATCTCACAGAGTTACATCCTTCCTTTCAAGAAGCCTTTCGCTAAGACTGTTCTTGTGGAATAGGCAAAGAGATATTTGGAAGCCCATAGAGGGCTATGGTGAAAAAGGAAATATCTTCCGCTCAAAACTGGAAATAGCTTTCTGAGAAACTGCTCTGTGTTCTGTTAACTCATCTCACAGAGTTACATCTTTCCCTTCAGGAAGCCTTTCGCTAAGGTTGTTCTTGTGGAATTGGCAAAGGGATATTTGGAAGCCCTTAGAAGGCTATGGTGAAAAAGTAAATATCTTCCGTTCAAAACTGGAAAGAAGCTTTCTGAGAAACTGCTCTGTGTTCTGTTAATTCATCTCACAGAGTTACATCTTTCCCTTCAAGAAGCCTTTCGCTAAGGCTGTTCTTGTGGAATTGGCAAAGAGATATTTGGAAGCCCATAGAGGGCTATGGTGAAAAAGGAAATATCTTCCGTTCAAAACTGGAAAGAAGCTTTCTGAGAAACTGCTCTGTGTTCTCTTAATTCATCTCACAGAGTTACATCTTTCTCTTCAAGAAGCCTTTCGCTAAGGCTGTTCTTGTGGAATTGGCAAAGGGATATTTGGAAGCCCATAGAGGGCTATGGTGAAAAAGGAAATATATTCCGTTCAAAACTGGAAAGAAGCTTTCTGAGAAACTGCTCTGTGTTCTGTTAATTCATCTCACAGAGTTACATCTTTCAATTCAAGAAGCCTTTCGCTAAGGCTGTTCTTGTGGAATTGGCAAAGGGATATTTGGAAGCCCATAGAGGGCTATGGTGAAAAAGGAAATATCTTCGGTTCAAAACTGGAACTAAGCTTTCTGAGAAACTGCTCTGTGTTCTGTTAATTCATCTCACAGAGTTACATCTTTCCCTTCAAGAAGCCTTTCGCTAAGGCTGTTCTTGTGGAGTTGGCAAAGGGATATTTGGAAGCCCATAGAGGGCTATGGTGAAAAAGGAAATATCTTCCGTTCAAAACTGGAAAGAAGCTTTCTGAGAAACTGCTCTGTGTTCTGTTAATTCATCTCACAGAGTTACATCTTTCAATTCAAGAAGCCTTTCGCTAAGGCTGTTCTTGTGGAATTGGCAAAGGGATATTTGGAAGCCCATAGAGGGCTATGGTGAAAAAGGAAATATCTTCCGTTCAAAACTGGAAAGAAGCTTTCTGAGAAACTGCTCTGTGTTCTGTTAATTCATCTCACAGAGTTACATCTTTCACTTCTAGAAGCCTTTCGCTAAGGCTATTCTTGTGGAATTGGCAAGGGGATATTTGGAAGCCCATAGAGGGCTATGGTGAAAAAGGAAATATCCTCCGTTCAAAACTGGAAAGAAGCTTTCTAAGAAACTGCTCTGTGTTCTGTTAATTCATCTCACAGAGTTACATCTTTCCCTTCTAGAAGCCTTTCGCTAAGGCTGTTCTTGTGGAATTGGCAAAGGTGTATTTGGAAGCCCATAGAGGGCTATGGTGAAAAAGGAAATATCTTCCGTTCAAAACTGGAAAGAAGCTTTCTAGAAACTGCTCTGTGTTCTGTTAATTCATCTCACAGAGTTACATCTTCCCCTTCAAGAAGCCTTTCGCTAAGGCTGTTCTTGTGGAATTGGCAAAGGGATATTTGGAAGCCCATAGAGGGCTATGGTGAAAAAGGAAATATCTTCCGTTCAAAACTGGAAAGAAGCTTTCTGAGAAACTGCTTAGTGTTCTGTTAATTCATCTCACAGAGTTACATCTTTCCCTTCAAGAAGCCTTTCGCTAAGGCTGTCGTTGTGGAATAGGCAAACGGATATTTGGAAGCCCATAGAGGGCTATGGTGGAAAAGGAAATATCTTCCGTTCAAAACTGGAAAGAAGCTTTCTGAGAAACTGCTCTGTGTTCTGTTAATTCATCTCACAGAGTTACGTCTTTCCCTTCAAGAAGCCTTTCGCTAAGGCTGTTCTTGTGGAATTGGCAAAGGGATATTTGGAAGCGCATAGAGGGCTATGGTGAAAAAGGAAATATCTTCCGTTCAAAACTGGAAAGAAGCTTTCCGAGAAACTGCTGTGTGTTCTGTTAACTCATCTCACAGAGTTACATCCTTCCTTTCAAGAAGCCTTTCGCTAAGACTGTTCTTGTGGAATAGGCAAAGAGATATTTGGAAGCCCATAGAGGGCTATGGTGAAAAAGGAAATATCTTCCGTTCAAAACTGGAAAGAAGCTTTCTGAGAAACTGCTCTGTGTTTTGTTAACTCATCTCACAGAGTTACATCTTTCCCTTCAGGAAGCCTTTCGCTAAGGTTGTTCTTGTGGAATTGGCAAAGGGATATTTGGAAGCCCTTAGAAGGCTATGGTGAAAAAGGAAATATCTTCCGTTCAAAACTGGAAAGAAGCTTTCTGAGAAACTGTTCTGTGTTCTGTTAATTCATCTCACAGAGTTACATCTTTCCCTTCAAGAAGCCTTTCGCTATGGCTGTTCTTGTGGAATTGGCAAAGAGATATTTGGAAGCCCATAGAGGGCTATGGTGAAAAAGGAAATATCTTCCGTTCAAAACTGGAAAGAAGCTTTCTGAGAAACTGCTCTGTGTTCTGTTAATTCATCTCACAGAGTTACATCTTTCTCTTCAAGAAGCCTTTCGCTAAGGCTGTTCTTGTGGAATTGGCAAAGGGATATTTGGAAACCCATAGAGGGCTATGGTGAAAAAGGAAATATATTCCGTTCAAAACTGGAAAGAAGCTTTCTGAGAAACTGCTTTGTGTTCTGTTAATTCATCTCACAGAGTTACATCTTTCCCTTCAAGAAGCCTTTCGCTAAGGCTGTTCTTGTGGAATTGGCAAAGAGATATTTGGAAGCCCATAGAGGGCTATGTTGAAAAAGGAAATATCTTCCGTTCAAAACTGGAAGGAAGCTTTCTGAGAAACTGCTCTGTGTTCTCTTAATTCATCTCACAGAGTTACATCTTTCAATTCAAGAAGCCTTTCGCTAAGGCTGTTCTTGTGGAATTGGCAAAGGGATATTTGGAAGCCCATAGAGGGCTATGGTGAAAAAGGAAATATCTTCCGTTCAAAACTGGAAAGAAGCTTTCTGAGAAACTGCTCTGTGTTCTGTTAATTCATCTCACAGAGTTACATCTTTCCCTTCAAGAAGCCTTTCGCTAAGGCTGTTCTTGTGGAATTGACAAAGGGATATTTGGAACCCCATAGAGGGCTATGGTGAAAAAGGAAATATCTTACGTTCAAAACTGGAAGGAAGGTTTCTGAGAAACTGCTCTGTGTTCTGTTAATTCATCTCACAGAGTTACATCTTTCCCTTCAAGAAGCCTTTCGATAAGGCTGTTCTGGTGGAATTGGCAAAGAGATATTTGGAAGCCCATAGAGGGCTATGGTGAAAAAGGAAATATCTTCCGTTCAAAACTGGAAAGAAGCTTTCTGAGAAACTGCTCTGTGTTCTGTTAATTCATCTCACAGAGTTACATCTTTCCCTTCAAGAAGCCTTTCGCTAAGGCTGTTCTTGTGGAATTGGCAAACGGATATTTGGAAGCCCATAGAGGGCTATGGTGAAAAAGGAAATATCTTCCGTTCAAAACTGGAAAGAAGCTTTCTGAGAAACTGCTCTGTGTTCTGTTAATTCATCTCACAGAGTTACATCTTTCCCTTCAAGAAGCCTTTCGCTAAGGCTGTTCTTGTGGAATTGGCAAAGGGATATTTGGAAGCCCATAGAGGGCTATGGTGAAAAAGGAAATATCTTCCGTTCAAAACTGGAAAGAAGCTTTCTGAGAAACTGCTCTGTGTTCTGTTAATTCATCTCACAGAGTTACATCTTTCAATTCAAGAAGCCTTTCGCTAAGGCTGTTCTTGTGGAATTGGCAAAGGGATATTTGGAAGCCCATAGAGGGCTATGGTGAAAAAGGAAATATCTTCCGTTCAAAACTGGAAAGAAGCTTTCTGAGAAACTGCTCTGTGTTCTGTTAATTCATTTCACAGAGTTACATCTTTCCCTTCAAGAAGCCTTTCGCTAAGGCTGTTCTTGTGGAATTGGCAAAGGGATATTTGGAAGCCCATAGAGGGCTATGGTGAAAAAGGGAATATCTTCCGTTCAAAACTGGAAAGAAGCTTTCTGAGAAACTGCTCTGTGTTCTGTTAATTCATCTCACAGAGTTACATCTTTCCCTTCAAGAAGCCTTTCGCTAAGGTTGTTCTGGTGGAATTGGCAAAGGGATATTTGGAAGCCCTTAGAGGGCTATGGTGAAAAAGAAAATATCTTCCGTTCAAAACTGGAAACAAGCTTACTGAGAAACTGCTTTGTGTTCTGTTAATTCATCTCACAGAGTTACATCTTTCCCTTCAAGAAGCCTTTCGCTAAGGCTGTTCTTGTGGAATTGGCAAAGAGATATTTGGAAGCCCATAGAGGGCTATGGTGAAAAAGGAAATATCTTCCGTTCAAAACTGGAAAGAAGCTTTCTGAGAAACTGCTTTGTGTTCTGTTAATTCATCTCACAGAGTTACATCTTTCCCTTCAAGAATCCTTTCGCTAAGGCTGTTCTTGTGGAATTGGCAAAGGGATATTTGGAAGCCCATAGAGGGCTATGGTGAAAAAGGAAATATCTTCCGTTCAAAACTGGAAAGAAGCTTTCTGAGAAACTGCTCTGTGTTCTGTTAATTCATCCCACAGAGTTACATCTTTCCCTTCAAGAAGCCTTTCGCTAAGGCTGTTCTTGTGGAATTGGCAAAGGGATATTTGGAAGCGCATAGAGGGCTATGGTGAAAAATGAAATATCTTCCGTTCAAAACTGGAAAGAAGCTTTCTGAGAAACTGCTCTGTGTTCTGTTAACTCATCTCACAGAGTTACATCCTTCCTTTCAAGAAGTCTTTCGCTAAGACTGTTCTTGTGGAATTGGCAAAGAGATATTTGGAAGCCCATAGAGGGCTATGGTGAAAAAGGAAATATCTTCCGTTCAAAACCGGAAAGAACCTTTCTGAGAAACTGCTCTGTGTTCTGTTAACTCATCTCACAGAGTTACATCTTTCCCTTCAAGAAGCCTTTCGCTAAGGCTCTTCTTGTGGAATTGGCAAAGGGATATTTGGAAGCCCTTAGAAGGCTATGGTGAAAAAGGAAATATCTTCCGTTCAAAACTGGAAAGAAGCTTTCTGAGAAACTGCTCTGTGTTCTGTTAATTCATCTCACAGAGTTACATCTTTCCCTTCAAGAAGCCTTTCGCTAAGGCTGTTCTTGTGGAATTGGCAAAGGGATATTTGGAAGCCCATAGAGGGCTATGGTGAAAAAGGAAATATCTTCCGTTCAAAACTGGAAAGAAGCTTTCTGAGAAACTGCTTTATGTTCTGTTAATTCATCTCACAGAGTTACATCTTTCCCTTCAAGAAGCCTTTCGCTAAGGCTGTCGTTGTGGAATTGGCAAACGGATATTTGGAAGACCATAGAGGGCTATGGTGAAAAAGGAATTATCTTCCGTTCAAAATTGGAAAGAAGCTTTCTGAGAAACTGCTCTGTGTTCTGTTAATTCATCTCACAGAGTTACATCTTTCCCTTCAAGAAGCCTTTCGCTAAGGCTGTTCTTGTGGAATTGGCAAAGAGATATTTGGAAGCCCATAGAGGGCTATGTTGAAAAAGGAAATATCTTCCGTTCAAAACTGGAAAGAAGCTTTCTGAGAAACTGCTCTGTGTTCTGTTAATTCATCTCACAGAGTTACATCTTTCAATTCAGGAAACCTTTCGCTAAGGGTGTTCTTGTGGAATTGGCAAAGGGATATTTGGAAGCCCATAGAGGGCTATGGTGAAAAAGGAAATATCTTCCGTTCAAAACTGGAAAGAAGCTTTCTGAGAAACTGCTCTGTCTTTTGTTAATTCATCCCACAGAGTTACATCTTTCAATTCAAGAAGCCTTTCGCTAAGGCTGCTCTTGTGGAATTGGCAAAGGGATATTTGGAAGCCCATAGAGGGCTATGGTGAAAAATGAAATATCTTCCGTTCAAAACTGGAAAGAAGCTTTCTGAGAAACTGCTCTGTGTTCTGTTAACTCATCTCACAGAGTTACATCCTTCCTTTCAAGAAGTCTTTCGCTAAGACTGTTCTTGTGGAATTGGCAAAGAGATATTTGGAAGCCCATAGAGGGCTATGGTGAAAAAGGAAATATCTTCCGTTCAAAACTGGAAAGAAGCTGTCTGAGAAACTGCTTTATGTTCTGTTAATTCATCTCACAGAGTTACATCTTTCCCTTCAAGAAGCCTTTCGCTAAGGCTGTCGTTGTGGAATTGGCAAACGGATATTTGGAAGCCCGTAGAGGGCTATGGTGAAAAAGGAATTATCTTCCGTTCAAAACTGGAAAGAAGCTTTCTGAGAAACTGCTCTGTGTTCTGTTAATTCATCTCACAGAGTTACATCTTTCCCTTCAAGAAGCCTTTCGCTAAGGCTGTTATTGTGGAATTGGCAAAGAGATATTTGGAAGCCCATAGAGGGCTATGGTGTAAAATTAAATATCTTCCGTTCAAAACTGGAAAGAAGCTTTCTGAGAAACTGCTCTGTGTTCTGTTAATTCATATCACAGAGTTACATCTTTCCCTTCTAGAAGCCTTTCGCTAAGGCTGTTCTTGTGGAATTGGCAAAGAGATATTTGGAAGCCCATAGAGGGCTATGGTGAAAAAGGAAATATCTTCCGTTCAAAACTGGAAAGAAGCTTTCTGAGAAACTGCTCTGTGTTCTGTTAATTCATCTCACAGAGTTACATCTTTCAATTCAAGAAGCCTTTCGCTAAGGCTGTTCTTGTGGAATTGGCAAAGGGATATTTGGAAGCCCATAGAGGGCTATGGTGAAAAAGGTAATATCTTCCGTTCAAAACTGGAAAGAAGCTTTCTGAGAAACTGCTCTGTGTTCTGTTAATTCATTTCACAGAGTTACATCTTTCCCTTCAAGAAGCCTTTCGCTAAGGCTGTTCTTGTGGAATTGGCAAAGGGATATTTGGAAGCCCATAGAGGGCTATGGTGAAAAAGGGAATATCTTCCGTTCAAAACTGGAAAGAAGCTTTCTGAGAAACTGCTCTGTGTTCTGTTAATTCATCTCACAGAGTTACATCTTTCCCTTCAAGAAGCCTTTCGCTAAGGCTGTTCTGGTGGAATTGGCAAAGGGATATTTGGAATCCCACAGAGGGCTATGGTGAAAAAGAAAATATCTTCCGTTGAAAACTGGAAACAAGCTTTCTGAGAAACTGCTTTGTGTTCTGTTAATTCATCTCACAGAGTTACATCTTTCCCTTCAAGAAGCCTTTCGCTAAGGCTGTTATTGTGGAATTGGCAAAGAGATATTTGGAAGCCCATAGAGGGCTATGGTGAAAAAGGAAATATCTTCCGTTCAAAACTGGAAAGAAGCTTTCTGAGAAACTGCTTTGTGTTCTGTTAATTCATCTCACAGAGTTACATCTTTCCCTTCAAGAATCCTTTCGCTAAGGCTGTTCTTGTGGAATTGGCAAAGGGATATTTGGAAGCCCATAGAGGGCTATGGTGAAAAAGGAAATATCTTCCGTTCAAAACTGGAAAGAAGCTTTCTGAGAAACTGCTCTGTGTTCTGTTAATTCATCTCACAGAGTTACATCTTTCCCTTCAAGAAGCCTTTCGCTAAGGCTGTTCTTGTGGAATTGGCAAAGGGATATTTGGAAGCGCATAGAGGGCTATGGTGAAAAATGAAATATCTTCCGTTCAAAATTGGAAAGAAGCTTTCTGAGAAACTGCTGTGTGTTCTGTTAACTCATCTCACAGAGTTACATCCTTCCTTTCAAGAAGCCTTTCGCTAAGACTGTTCTTGTGGAATAGGGAAAGAGATATTTGGAAGCCCATAGAGGGCTATGGTGAAAAAGGAAATATCTTCCGTTCAAAACCGGAAAGAAGCTTTCTGAGAAACTGCTCTGTGTTCTGTTAACTCATCTCACAGAGTTACATCTTTCCCTTCAAGAAGCCTTTCGCTAAGGCTCTTCTTGTGGAATTGGCAAAGGGATATTTGGAAGCCCTTAAAAGGCTATGGTGAAAAAGGAAATATCTTCCGTTCAAAACTGGAAAGAAGCTTTCTGAGAAACTGCTCTGTGTTCTGTTAATTCATCTCACAGAGTTACATCTTTCCCTTCAAGAAGCCTTTCGCTAAGGCTGTTCTTGTGGAATTGGCAAAGAGATATTTGGAAGCCCCTAGAGGGCTATGGTGAAAAAGGAAATATCTTCCGTTCAAAACTGGAAAGAAGCTTTCTGAGAAACTGCTTTATGTTCTGTTAATTCATCTCACAGAGTTACATCTTTCCCTTCAAGAAGCCTTTCGCTAAGGCTGTCGTTGTGGAATTGGCAAACGGATATTTGGAAGCCCATAGAGGGCTATGGTGAAAAAGGAAATATCTTCCGTTCAAAACTGGAAAGAAGCTTTCTGAGAAACTGCTCTGTGTTCTGTTAATTCATCTCACAGAGTTACATCTTTCCCTTCAAGAAGCCTTTCGCTAAGGCTGTTCTTGTGGAATTGGCAAAGAGATATTTGGAAGCCCATAGAGGGCTATGGTGAAAAAGGAAATATCTTCCGTTCAAAACTGGAAAGAAGCTTTCTGAGAAACTGCTCTGTGTTCTGTTAATTCATCTCACAGAGTTACATCTTTCCCTCAAGAAGCCTTTCGCTAAGGCTGTTCTTGTGGAATTGGCAAAGGGATATTTGGAAGCCCATAGAGGGCTATGGTGAAAAAGGAAATATCTTCCGTTCAAAACTGGAAAGAACCTTTCTGAGAAACTGCTCTGTGTTCTGTTAATTCATCTCACAGAATTACATCTTTCCCTTCAAGAAGCCTTTCGCTAAGGCTGTTCTTGTGGAATTGGCAAAGGGATATTTGGAAGCCCATAGAGGGCTATGGTGAAAAAGGAAATATCTTCCGTTCAAAACTGGAAAGAAGCTTTCTGAGAAACTGCTCTGTGTTCTGTTAATTCATTTCACAGAGTTACATCTTTCCCTTCTAGAAGCCTTTCTCTAAGGCTGTTCTTGTGGAATTGGCAAAGGGATATTTGGAAGCCCATAGAGGGCTATGGTGAAAAAGGAAATATCTTCCGTTCAAAACTGGAAAGAAGCTTTCTGAGAAACTGCTCTGTGTTCTGTTAATTCATCTCACAGAGTTACATCTTTCCCTTCAAGAAGCCTTTCGCTAAGGCTGTTCTTGTGGAATTGGCAAAGGGATATTTGGAAGCCCATAGAGGGCTATGGTGAAAAAGGAAATATCTTCCGTTCAAAACTGGAAAGAACCTTTCAGAGAAACTGCTCTGTGTTCTGTTAATTCATCTCACAGAGTTACATCTTTCCCTTCAAGAAGCCTTTCGCTAAGGCTGTTCTTGTGGAATTGGCAAAGGGATATTTGGAAGCCCATAGGGGGCTATGGTGAAAAAGGAAATATCTTCCGTTCAAAACTGGAAAGAAGCTTTCTGAGAAACTGCTCTGTGTTCTGTTAATTCATCTCACAGAGTTACATCTTTCAATTCAAGAAGTCTTTCGCTAAGGCTGTTCTTGTTGAATTGGCAAAGGGATATTTGGAAGCCCATAGAGGGCTATGGTGAAAAAGGAAATATCTTCCGTTCAAAACTGGAAAGAAGCTTTCTGAGAAACTGCTCTGTGTTCTGTTAATTCATTTCACAGAGTTACATCTTTCCCTTCTAGAAGCCTTTCGCTAAGGCTGTTCTTGTGGAATTGGCAAAGGGATATTTGGAAGCCCATAGAGGGCTATGGTGAAAAAGGAAATATCTTCCGTTCAAAACTGGAAAGAAGCTTTCTGAGAAACTGCTCTGTGTTCTGTTAATTCATCTCACAGAGTTACATCTTTCAATTCAAAAAGCCTTTCGCTAAGGCTGTTCTTGTGGAATTGGCAAAGGGATATTTGGAAGCCCATAGAGGGCTATGGTGAAAAAGGAAATATCTTCCGTTCAAAACTGGAAAGAAGCTTTCTGAGAAACTGCTCTGTGTTCTGTTAATTCATCTCACAGAATTACATCTTTCAATTCAAGAAGCCTTTCGCTAAGGCTGTTCTTGTGGAATTGGCAAAGGGATATTTGGAAGCCCATAGAGGGCTATGGTGAAAAAGGAAATATCTTCCGTTCAAAACTGGAAAGAAGCTTTCTGAGAAACTGCTGTGTGTTCTGTTAACTCATCTCACAGAGTTACATCCTTCCTTTCAAGAAGCCTTTCGCTAAGACTGTTCTTGTGGAATAGGCAAAGAGATATTTGGAAGCCCATAGAGGGCTATGGTGAAAAAGGAAATATCTTCCGCTCAAAACTGGAAATAGCTTTCTGAGAAACTGCTCTGTGTTCTGTTAACTCATCTCACAGAGTTACATCTTTCCCTTCAGGAAGCCTTTCGCTAAGGTTGTTCTTGTGGAATTGGCAAAGGGATATTTGGAAGCCCTTAGAAGGCTATGGTGAAAAAGTAAATATCTTCCGTTCAAAACTGGAAAGAAGCTTTCTGAGAAACTGCTCTGTGTTCTGTTAATTCATCTCACAGAGTTACATCTTTCCCTTCAAGAAGCCTTTCGCTAAGGCTGTTCTTGTGGAATTGGCAAAGAGATATTTGGAAGCCCATAGAGGGCTATGGTGAAAAAGGAAATATCTTCCGTTCAAAACTGGAAAGAAGCTTTCTGAGAAACTGCTCTGTGTTCTGTTAATTCATCTCACAGAGTTACATCTTTCTCTTCAAGAAGCCTTTCGCTAAGGCTGTTCTTGTGGAATTGGCAAAGGGATATTTGGAAGCCCATAGAGGGCTATGGTGAAAAAGGAAATATATTCCGTTCAAAACTGGAAAGAAGCTTTCTGAGAAACTGCTCTGTGTTCTGTTAATTCATCTCACAGAGTTACATCTTTCAATTCAAGAAGCCTTTCGCTAAGGCTGTTCTTGTGGAATTGGCAAAGGGATATTTGGAAGCCCATAGAGGGCTATGGTGAAAAAGGAAATATCTTCGGTTCAAAACTGGAACTAAGCTTTCTGAGAAACTGCTCTGTGTTCTGTTAATTCATCTCACAGAGTTACATCTTTCCCTTCAAGAAGCCTTTCGCTAAGGCTGTTCTTGTGGAGTTGGCAAAGGGATATTTGGAAGCCCATAGAGGGCTATGGTGAAAAAGGAAATATCTTCCGTTCAAAACTGGAAAGAAGCTTTCTGAGAAACTGCTCTGTGTTCTGTTAATTCATCTCACAGAGTTACATCTTTCAATTCAAGAAGCCTTTCGCTAAGGCTGTTCTTGTGGAATTGGCAAAGGGATATTTGGAAGCCCATAGAGGGCTATGGTGAAAAAGGAAATATCTTCCGTTCAAAACTGGAAAGAAGCTTTCTGAGAAACTGCTCTGTGTTCTGTTAATTCATCTCACAGAGTTACATCTTTCACTTCTAGAAGCCTTTCGCTAAGGCTATTCTTGTGGAATTGGCAAGGGGATATTTGGAAGCCCATAGAGGGCTATGGTGAAAAAGGAAATATCCTCCGTTCAAAACTGGAAAGAAGCTTTCTAAGAAACTGCTCTGTGTTCTGTTAATTCATCTCACAGAGTTACATCTTTCCCTTCTAGAAGCCTTTCGCTAAGGCTGTTCTTGTGGAATTGGCAAAGGTGTATTTGGAAGCCCATAGAGGGCTATGGTGAAAAAGGAAATATCTTCCGTTCAAAACTGGAAAGAAGCTTTCTAGAAACTGCTCTGTGTTCTGTTAATTCATCTCACAGAGTTACATCTTCCCCTTCAAGAAGCCTTTCGCTAAGGCTGTTCTTGTGGAATTGGCAAAGGGATATTTGGAAGCCCATAGAGGGCTATGGTGAAAAAGGAAATATCTTCCGTTCAAAACTGGAAAGAAGCTTTCTGAGAAACTGCTTAGTGTTCTGTTAATTCATCTCACAGAGTTACATCTTTCCCTTCAAGAAGCCTTTCGCTAAGGCTGTCGTTGTGGAATAGGCAAACGGATATTTGGAAGCCCATAGAGGGCTATGGTGGAAAAGGAAATATCTTCCGTTCAAAACTGGAAAGAAGCTTTCTGAGAAACTGCTCTGTGTTCTGTTAATTCATCTCACAGAGTTACGTCTTTCCCTTCAAGAAGCCTTTCGCTAAGGCTGTTCTTGTGGAATTGGCAAAGGGATATTTGGAAGCGCATAGAGGGCTATGGTGAAAAAGGTAATATCTTCCGTTCAAAACTGGAAAGAAGCTTTCCGAGAAACTGCTGTGTGTTCTGTTAACTCATCTCACAGAGTTACATCCTTCCTTTCAAGAAGCCTTTCGCTAAGACTGTTCTTGTGGAATAGGCAAAGAGATATTTGGAAGCCCATAGAGGGCTATGGTGAAAAAGGAAATATCTTCCGTTCAAAACTGGAAAGAAGCTTTCTGAGAAACTGCTCTGTGTTTTGTTAACTCATCTCACAGAGTTACATCTTTCCCTTCAGGAAGCCTTTCGCTAAGGTTGTTCTTGTGGAATTGGCAAAGGGATATTTGGAAGCCCTTAGAAGGCTATGGTGAAAAAGGAAATATCTTCCGTTCAAAACTGGAAAGAAGCTTTCTGAGAAACTGTTCTGTGTTCTGTTAATTCATCTCACAGAGTTACATCTTTCCCTTCAAGAAGCCTTTCGCTATGGCTGTTCTTGTGGAATTGGCAAAGAGATATTTGGAAGCCCATAGAGGGCTATGGTGAAAAAGGAAATATCTTCCGTTCAAAACTGGAAAGAAGCTTTCTGAGAAACTGCTCTGTGTTCTGTTAATTCATCTCACAGAGTTACATCTTTCTCTTCAAGAAGCCTTTCGCTAAGGCTGTTCTTGTGGAATTGGCAAAGGGATATTTGGAAACCCATAGAGGGCTATGGTGAAAAAGGAAATATATTCCGTTCAAAACTGGAAAGAAGCTTTCTGAGAAACTGCTTTGTGTTCTGTTAATTCATCTCACAGAGTTACATCTTTCCCTTCAAGAAGCCTTTCGCTAAGGCTGTTCTTGTGGGTTTGGCAAAGAGATATTTGGAAGCCCATAGAGGGCTATGTTGAAAAAGGAAATATCTTCCGTTCAAAACTGGAAGGAAGCTTTCTGAGAAACTGCTCTGTGTTCTGTTAATTCATCTCACAGAGTTACATCTTTCAATTCAAGAAGCCTTTCGCTAAGGCTGTTCTTGTGGAATTGGCAAAGGGATATTTGGAAGCCCATAGAGGGCTATGGTGAAAAAGGAAATATCTTCCGTTCAAAACTGGAAAGAAGCTTTCTGAGAAACTGCTCTGTGTTCTGTTAATTCATCTCACAGAGTTACATCTTTCCCTTCAAGAAGCCTTTCGCTAAGGCTGTTCTTGTGGAATTGACAAAGGGATATTTGGAACCCCATAGAGGGCTATGGTGAAAAAGGAAATATCTTACGTTCAAAACTGGAAGGAAGGTTTCTGAGAAACTGCTCTGTGTTCTGTTAATTCATCTCACAGAGTTACATCTTTCCCTTCAAGAAGCCTTTCGATAAGGCTGTTCTGGTGGAATTGGCAAAGAGATATTTGGAAGCCCATAGAGGGCTATGGTGAAAAAGGAAATATCTTCCGTTCAAAACTGGAAAGAAGCTTTCTGAGAAACTGCTCTGTGTTCTGTTAATTCATCTCACAGAGTTACATCTTTCCCTTCAAGAAGCCTTTCGCTAAGGCTGTTCTTGTGGAATTGGCAAACGGATATTTGGAAGCCCATAGAGGGCTATGGTGAAAAAGGAAATATCTTCCGTTCAAAACTGGAAAGAAGCTTTCTGAGAAACTGCTCTGTGTTCTGTTAATTCATCTCACAGAGTTACATCTTTCCCTTCAAGAAGCCTTTCGCTAAGGCTGTTCTTGTGGAATTGGCAAAGGGATATTTGGAAGCCCATAGAGGGCTATGGTGAAAAAGGAAATATCTTCCGTTCAAAACTGGAAAGAAGCTTTCTGAGAAACTGCTCTGTGTTCTGTTAATTCATCTCACAGAGTTACATCTTTCAATTCAAGAAGCCTTTCGCTAAGGCTGTTCTTGTGGAATTGGCAAAGGGATATTTGGAAGCCCATAGAGGGCTATGGTGAAAAAGGAAATATCTTCCGTTCAAAACTGGAAAGAAGCTTTCTGAGAAACTGCTCTGTGTTCTGTTAATTCATTTCACAGAGTTACATCTTTCCCTTCAAGAAGCCTTTCGCTAAGGCTGTTCTTGTGGAATTGGCAAAGGGATATTTGGAAGCCCATAGAGGGCTATGGTGAAAAAGGGAATATCTTCCGTTCAAAACTGGAAAGAAGCTTTCTGAGAAACTGCTCTGTGTTCTGTTAATTCATCTCACAGAGTTACATCTTTCCCTTCAAGAAGCCTTTCGCTAAGGTTGTTCTGGTGGAATTGGCAAAGGGATATTTGGAAGCCCTTAGAGGGCTATGGTGAAAAAGAAAATATCTTCCGTTCAAAACTGGAAACAAGCTTACTGAGAAACTGCTTTGTGTTCTGTTAATTCATCTCACAGAGTTACATCTTTCCCTTCAAGAAGCCTTTCGCTAAGGCTGTTCTTGTGGAATTGGCAAAGAGATATTTGGAAGCCCATAGAGGGCTATGGTGAAAAAGGAAATATCTTCCGTTCAAAACTGGAAAGAAGCTTTCTGAGAAACTGCTTTGTGTTCTGTTAATTCATCTCACAGAGTTACATCTTTCCCTTCAAGAATCCTTTCGCTAAGGCTGTTCTTGTGGAATTGGCAAAGGGATATTTGGAAGCCCATAGAGGGCTATGGTGAAAAAGGAAATATCTTCCGTTCAAAACTGGAAAGAAGCTTTCTGAGAAACTGCTCTGTGTTCTGTTAATTCATCCCACAGAGTTACATCTTTCCCTTCAAGAAGCCTTTCGCTAAGGCTGTTCTTGTGGAATTGGCAAAGGGATATTTGGAAGCGCATAGAGGGCTATGGTGAAAAATGAAATATCTTCCGTTCAAAACTGGAAAGAAGCTTTCTGAGAAACTGCTCTGTGTTCTGTTAACTCATCTCACAGAGTTACATCCTTCCTTTCAAGAAGTCTTTCGCTAAGACTGTTCTTGTGGAATTGGCAAAGAGATATTTGGAAGCCCATAGAGGGCTATGGTGAAAAAGGAAATATCTTCCGTTCAAAACCGGAAAGAACCTTTCTGAGAAACTGCTCTGTGTTCTGTTAACTCATCTCACAGAGTTACATCTTTCCCTTCAAGAAGCCTTTCGCTAAGGCTCTTCTTGTGGAATTGGCAAAGGGATATTTGGAAGCCCTTAGAAGGCTATGGTGAAAAAGGAAATATCTTCCGTTCAAAACTGGAAAGAAGCTTTCTGAGAAACTGCTCTGTGTTCTGTTAATTCATCTCACAGAGTTACATCTTTCCCTTCAAGAAGCCTTTCGCTAAGGCTGTTCTTGTGGAATTGGCAAAGGGATATTTGGAAGCCCATAGAGGGCTATGGTGAAAAAGGAAATATCTTCCGTTCAAAACTGGAAAGAAGCTTTCTGAGAAACTGCTTTATGTTCTGTTAATTCATCTCACAGAGTTACATCTTTCCCTTCAAGAAGCCTTTCGCTAAGGCTGTCGTTGTGGAATTGGCAAACGGATATTTGGAAGACCATAGAGGGCTATGGTGAAAAAGGAATTATCTTCCGTTCAAAATTGGAAAGAAGCTTTCTGAGAAACTGCTCTGTGTTCTGTTAATTCATCTCACAGAGTTACATCTTTCCCTTCAAGAAGCCTTTCGCTAAGGCTGTTCTTGTGGAATTGGCAAAGAGATATTTGGAAGCCCATAGAGGGCTATGTTGAAAAAGGAAATATCTTCCGTTCAAAACTGGAAAGAAGCTTTCTGAGAAACTGCTCTGTGTTCTGTTAATTCATCTCACAGAGTTACATCTTTCAATTCAGGAAACCTTTCGCTAAGGGTGTTCTTGTGGAATTGGCAAAGGGATATTTGGAAGCCCATAGAGGGCTATGGTGAAAAAGGAAATATCTTCCGTTCAAAACTGGAAAGAAGCTTTCTGAGAAACTGCTTTGTGTTCTGTTAATTTATCTCACAGAGTTACATCTTTCCCTTCAAGAATCCTTTCGCTAAGGCTGTTCTTGTGGAATTGGCAAAGGGATATTTGGAAGCCCATAGAGGGCTATGGTGAAAAAGGAAATATCTTCCGTTCAAAACTGGAAAGAAGCTTTCTGAGAAACTGCTCTGTCTTTTGTTAATTCATCCCACAGAGTTACATCTTTCAATTCAAGAAGCCTTTCGCTAAGGCTGCTCTTGTGGAATTGGCAAAGGGATATTTGGAAGCCCATAGAGGGCTATGGTGAAAAATGAAATATCTTCCGTTCAAAACTGGAAAGAAGCTTTCTGAGAAACTGCTCTGTGTTCTGTTAACTCATCTCACAGAGTTACATCCTTCCTTTCAAGAAGTCTTTCGCTAAGACTGTTCTTGTGGAATTGGCAAAGAGATATTTGGAAGCCCATAGAGGGCTATGGTGAAAAAGGAAATATCTTCCGTTCAAAACTGGAAAGAAGCTGTCTGAGAAACTGCTTTATGTTCTGTTAATTCATCTCACAGAGTTACATCTTTCCCTTCAAGAAGCCTTTCGCTAAGGCTGTCGTTGTGGAATTGGCAAACGGATATTTGGAAGCCCGTAGAGGGCTATGGTGAAAAAGGAATTATCTTCCGTTCAAAACTGGAAAGAAGCTTTCTGAGAAACTGCTCTGTGTTCTGTTAATTCATCTCACAGAGTTACATCTTTCCCTTCAAGAAGCCTTTCGCTAAGGCTGTTATTGTGGAATTGGCAAAGAGATATTTGGAAGCCCATAGAGGGCTATGGTGTAAAATTAAATATCTTCCGTTCAAAACTGGAAAGAAGCTTTCTGAGAAACTGCTCTGTGTTCTGTTAATTCATATCACAGAGTTACATCTTTCCCTTCTAGAAGCCTTTCGCTAAGGCTGTTCTTGTGGAATTGGCAAAGAGATATTTGGAAGCCCATAGAGGGCTATGGTGAAAAAGGAAATATCTTCCGTTCAAAACTGGAAAGAAGCTTTCTGAGAAACTGCTCTGTGTTCTGTTAATTCATCTCACAGAGTTACATCTTTCAATTCAAGAAGCCTTTCGCTAAGGCTGTTCTTGTGGAATTGGCAAAGGGATATTTGGAAGCCCATAGAGGGCTATGGTGAAAAAGGAAATATCTTCCGTTCAAAACTGGAAAGAAGCTTTCTGAGAAACTGCTCTGTGTTCTGTTAATTCATTTCACAGAGTTACATCTTTCCCTTCAAGAAGCCTTTCGCTAAGGCTGTTCTTGTGGAATTGGCAAAGGGATATTTGGAAGCCCATAGAGGGCTATGGTGAAAAAGGGAATATCTTCCGTTCAAAACTGGAAAGAAGCTTTCTGAGAAACTGCTCTGTGTTCTGTTAATTCATCTCACAGAGTTACATCTTTCCCTTCAAGAAGCCTTTCGCTAAGGCTGTTCTGGTGGAATTGGCAAAGGGATATTTGGAATCCCACAGAGGGCTATGGTGAAAAAGAAAATATCTTCCGTTGAAAACTGGAAACAAGCTTTCTGAGAAACTGCTTTGTGTTCTGTTAATTCATCTCACAGAGTTACATCTTTCCCTTCAAGAAGCCTTTCGCTAAGGCTGTTATTGTGGAATTGGCAAAGAGATATTTGGAAGCCCATAGAGGGCTATGGTGAAAAAGGAAATATCTTCCGTTCAAAACTGGAAAGAAGCTTTCTGAGAAACTGCTCTGTGTTCTGTTAATTCATCTCACAGAGTTACATCTTTCCCTTCAAGAATCCTTTCGCTAAGGCTGTTCTTGTGGAATTGGCAAAGGGATATTTGGAAGCCCATAGAGGGCTATGGTGAAAAAGGAAATATCTTCCGTTCAAAACTGGAAAGAAGCTTTCTGAGAAACTGCTCTGTGTTCTGTTAATTCATCTCACAGAGTTACATCTTTCCCTTCAAGAAGCCTTTCGCTAAGGCTGTTCTTGTGGAATTGGCAAAGGGATATTTGGAAGCGCATAGAGGGCTATGGTGAAAAATGAAATATCTTCCGTTCAAAATTGGAAAGAAGCTTTCTGAGAAACTGCTGTGTGTTCTGTTAACTCATCTCACAGAGTTACATCCTTCCTTTCAAGAAGCCTTTCGCTAAGACTGTTCTTGTGGAATAGGGAAAGAGATATTTGGAAGCCCATAGAGGGCTATGGTGAAAAAGGAAATATCTTCCGTTCAAAACCGGAAAGAAGCTTTCTGAGAAACTGCTCTGTGTTCTGTTAACTCATCTCACAGAGTTACATCTTTCCCTTCAAGAAGCCTTTCGCTAAGGCTCTTCTTGTGGAATTGGCAAAGGGATATTTGGAAGCCCTTAAAAGGCTATGGTGAAAAAGGAAATATCTTCCGTTCAAAACTGGAAAGAAGCTTTCTGAGAAACTGCTCTGTGTTCTGTTAATTCATCTCACAGAGTTACATCTTTCCCTTCAAGAAGCCTTTCGCTAAGGCTGTTCTTGTGGAATTGGCAAAGAGATATTTGGAAGCCCCTAGAGGGCTATGGTGAAAAAGGAAATATCTTCCGTTCAAAACTGGAAAGAAGCTTTCTGAGAAACTGCTTTATGTTCTGTTAATTCATCTCACAGAGTTACATCTTTCCCTTCAAGAAGCCTTTCGCTAAGGCTGTCGTTGTGGAATTGGCAAACGGATATTTGGAAGCCCATAGAGGGCTATGGTGAAAAAGGAAATATCTTCCGTTCAAAACTGGAAAGAAGCTTTCTGAGAAACTGCTCTGTGTTCTGTTAATTCATCTCACAGAGTTACATCTTTCCCTTCAAGAAGCCTTTCGCTAAGGCTGTTCTTGTGGAATTGGCAAAGAGATATTTGGAAGCCCATAGAGGGCTATGGTGAAAAAGGAAATATCTTCCGTTCAAAACTGGAAAGAAGCTTTCTGAGAAACTGCTCTGTGTTCTGTTAATTCATCTCACAGAGTTACATCTTTCCCTCAAGAAGCCTTTCGCTAAGGCTGTTCTTGTGGAATTGGCAAAGGGATATTTGGAAGCCCATAGAGGGCTATGGTGAAAAAGGAAATATCTTCCGTTCAAAACTGGAAAGAACCTTTCTGAGAAACTGCTCTGTGTTCTGTTAATTCATCTCACAGAATTACATCTTTCCCTTCAAGAAGCCTTTCGCTAAGGCTGTTCTTGTGGAATTGGCAAAGGGATATTTGGAAGCCCATAGAGGGCTATGGTGAAAAAGGAAATATCTTCCGTTCAAAACTGGAAAGAAGCTTTCTGAGAAACTGCTCTGTGTTCTGTTAATTCATTTCACAGAGTTACATCTTTCCCTTCTAGAAGCCTTTCTCTAAGGCTGTTCTTGTGGAATTGGCAAAGGGATATTTGGAAGCCCATAGAGGGCTATGGTGAAAAAGGAAATATCTTCCGTTCAAAACTGGAAAGAAGCTTTCTGAGAAACTGCTCTGTGTTCTGTTAATTCATCTCACAGAGTTACATCTTTCCCTTCAAGAAGCCTTTCGCTAAGGCTGTTCTTGTGGAATTGGCAAAGGGATATTTGGAAGCCCATAGAGGGCTATGGTGAAAAAGGAAATATCTTCCGTTCAAAACTGGAAAGAAGCTTTCTGAGAAACTGCTCTGTGTTCTGTTAATTCATCTCACAGAGTTACATCTTTCAATTCAAGAATCCTTTCGCTAAGGCTGTTCTTGTGGAATTGGCAAAGGGATATTTGGAAGCCCATAGAGGGCTATGGTGAAAAAGGAAATATCTTCCGTTCAAAACTGGAAAGAAGCTTTCTGAGAAACTGCTCTGTGTTCTGTTAATTCATCTCACAGAGTTACATCTTTCCCTCAAGAAGCCTTTCGCTAAGGCTGTTCTTGTGGAATTGGCAAAGGGATATTTGGAAGCCCATAGAGGGCTATGGTGAAAAAGGAAATATCTTCCGTTCAAAACTGGAAAGAGCCTTTCTGAGAAACTGCTCTGTGTTCTGTTAATTCATCTCACAGAGTTACATCTTTCAATTCAAGAAGCCTTTCGCTAAGGCTGTTCTTGTGGAATTGGCAAAGGGATATTTGGAAGCCCATAGAGGGCTATGGTGAAAAAGGAAATATCTTCCGTTCAAAACTGGAAAGAAGCTTTCTGAGAAACTGCTCTGTGTTCTGTTAATTCATTTCACAGAGTTACATCTTTCCCTTCTAGAAGCCTTTCGCTAAGGCTGTTCTTGTGGAATTGGCAAAGGGATATTTGGAAGCCCATAGAGGGCTATGGTGAAAAAGGAAATATATTCCGTTCAAAACTGGAAAGAAGCTTTCTGAGAAACTCCTCTGTGTTCTGTTAATTCATCTCACAGAGTTACATCTTTCCCTTCAAGAAGCCTTTCGCTAAGGCTGTTCTTGTGGAATTGGCAAAGGGATATTTGGAAGCCCATAGAGGGCTATGGTGAAAAAGGAAATATCTTCCGTTCAAAACTGGAAAGAAGCTTTCTGAGAAACTGCTGTGTGTTCTGTTAACTCATCTCACAGAGTTACATCCTTCCTTTCAAGAAGCCTTTCGCTAAGACTGTTCTTGTGGAATAGGCAAAGAGATATTTGGAAGCCCATAGAGGGCTATGGTGAAAAAGGAAATATCTTCCGTTCAAAACTGGAAAGAAGCTTTCTGAGAAACTGCTCTGTGTTCTGTTAATTCATCTCACAGAGTTACATCTTTCAATTCAAGAATCCTTTCGCTAAGGCTGTTCTTGTGGAATTGGCAAAGGGATATTTGGAAGCCCATAGAGGGCTATGGTGAAAAAGGAAATATCTTCCGTTCAAAACTGGAAAGAAACTTTCTGAGAAACTGCTCTGTGTTCTGTTAATTCATCTCACAGAGTTACATCTTTCCCTCAAGAAGCCTTTCGCTAAGGCTCTTCTTGTGGAATTGGCAAAGGGATATTAGGAAGCCCATAGAGGGCGATGGTGAAAAAGGAAATATCTTCCGTTCAAAACTGGAAAGAGCCTTTCTGAGAAACTGCTCTGTGTTCTGTTAATTCATCTCACAGAGTTACATCTTTCCCTTCAAGAAGCCTCTCGCTAAGGCTGTTCTTGTGGAATTGGCAAAGGGATATTTGGAAGCCCATAGAGGGCTATGGTGAAAAAGGAAATATCTTCCGTTCAAAACTGGAAAGAAGCTTTCTGAGAAACTGCTCTGTGTTCTGTTAACTCATCTCACAGAGTTACATCTTTCCCTTCTAGAAGCCTTTCGCTAAGGTTGTTCTTGTGGAATTGGCAAAGGGATATTTGGAAGCCCTTAGAAGGCTATGGTGAAAAAGGAAATATCTTCCGTTCAAAACTGGAGAGAAGCTTTCTGAGAAACTGCTCTGTGTTCTGTTAATTCATCTCAGAGAGTTACATCTTTCCCCTCAAGAAGCCTTTCGCTAAGGCTGTTCTTGTGGAATTGGCAAAGAGATATTTGGAAGCCCTTAGATGGCTATGGTGAAAAAGGAAATATCTTCCGTTCAAAACTGGAAAGAAGCTTTCTGAGAAACTGCTCTGTGTTCTGTTAATTCATCTCACAGAGTTACATCTTTCTCTTCAAGAAGCCTTTCGCTAAGGCTGTTCTTGTGGAATTGGCAAAGGGATATTTGGAAGCCCATAGAGGGCTATGGTGAAAAAGGAAATATATTCCGTTCAAAACTGGAAAGAAGCTTTCTGAGAAACTGCTTTGTGTTCTGTTAATTCATCTCACAGAGTTACATCTTTCACTTCAAGAAGCCTTTCGCTAAGGCTGTTCTTGTGGAATTGGCAAAGAGATATTTGGAAGCCCATAGAGGGCTATGGTGAAAAAGGAAATATCTTCCGTTCAAAACTGGAGAGAAGCTTTCTGAGAAACTGCTCTGTGTTTTGTTAATTCATCTCACAGAGTTACATCTTTCCCTTCTAGAAGCTTTTCGCTAAGGCTGTTCTTGTGGAATTGGCAAAGGGATATTTGGAAGCCCATAGAGGGCTATGGTGAAAAAGGAAATATCTTCCGTTCAAAACTGGAAAGAAGCTTTCTGAGAAACTGCTCTGTGTTCTGTTAATTCATCTCACAGAGTTACATCTTTCCCTTCAAGAAGCCTTTCGCTAAGGCTGTTCTTGTGGAATTGGCAAAGGGATATTTGGAAGCCCATAGAGGGCTATGGTGGAAAAGGAAATATCTTCCGTTCAAAAATGGAAAGAAGCTTTCTGAGAAACTGCTGTGTGTTCTGTTAACTCATCTCACAGAGTTACATCCTTCCTTTCAAGAAGCCTTTCGCTAAGACTGTTCTTGTGGAATTGGCAAAGAGATATTTGGAAGCCCATAGAGGGCTATGGTGAAAAAGGAAATATCTTCCGTTCAAAACCGGAAAGAAGATTTCTGAGAAACTGCTCTGTGTTCTGTTAACTCATCTCACAGAGTTACATCTTTCCTTTCAAGAAGCCTTTCGCTAAGGCTCTTCTTGTGGAATTGGCAAAGGGATATTTGGAAGCCCTTAGAAGGCTATGGTGAAAAAGGAAATATCTTCCGTTCAAAACTGGAAAGAAGCTTTCTGAGAAACTGCTCTGTGTTCTGTTAATTCATCTCACAGAGTTACATCTTTCCCTTCAAGAAGCCTTTCACTAAGGGTGTTCTTGTGGAATTGGCAAAGAGATATTTGGAAGCCCATAGAGGGCTATGGTGAAAAAGGAAATATCTTCCGTTCAAAACTGGAAAGAAGCTTTCTGAGAAACTGCTTTATGTTCTGTTAATTCATCTCACAGAGTTACATCTTTCCCTTCAAGAAGCCTTTCGCTAAGGCTGTTCTTGTGGAATTGGCAAAGAGATATTTGGAAGCCCATAGAGGGCTATGGTGAAAAAGGAAATATCTTCCGTTCAAAACTGGAAAGAAGCTTTCTGAGAAACTGCTCTGTGTTCTGTTAATTCATCTCACAGAGTTACATCTTTCCCTTCAAGAAGCCTTTCGCTAAGGCTGTTCTTGTGGAATTGGCAAAGAGATATTTGGAAGCCCATAGAGGGCTATGGTGAAAAAGGAAATATCTTCCGTTCAAAACTGGAAAGAAGCTTTCTGAGAAACTGCTCTGTGTTCTGTTAATTCATCTCACAGAGTTACATCTTTCAATTCAGGAAACCTTTCGCTAAGGGTGTTCTTGTGGAATTGGCAAAGGGATATTTGGAAGCCCATAGAGGGCTATGGTGAAAAAGGAAATATCTTCCGTTCAAAACTGGAAAGAAGCTTTCTGAGAAACTGCTCTGTGTTCTGTTAATTCATCTCACAGAGTTACATCTTTCCCTTCAAGAAGCCTTTCGCTAAGGGTGTTCTTGTGGAATTGGCAAAGGGATATTTGGAAGCCCCTAGAGGGCTATGGTGAAAAAGGAAATATCTTCCGTTCAAAACTGGAAAGAAGCTTTCTGAGAAACTGCTCTGTGTTCTGTTAATACATCTCACAGAGTTACATCTTTCAATTCAAGAAGCCTTTCGCTAAGGCTGTTCTTGTGGAATTGGCAAAGAGATATTTGGAAGCCCATAGAGGGCTATGGTGAAAAAGGAAATATCTTCCGTTCAAAACTGGAAAGAAGCTTTCTGAGAAACTGCTCTGTGTTTTGTTAATTCATCTCACAGAGTTACATCTTTCCCTTCTAGAAGCCTTTCGCTAAGGCTCTTCTTGTGGAATTGGCAAAGGGATATTTGGAAGCCCATAGAGGGCTATGGTGAAAAAGGAAATATCTTCCGTTCAAAACTGGAAAGAAGCTTTCTGAGAAACTGCTCTGTGTTCTGTTAATTCATCTCACAGAGTAACATCTTTCAATTCAGGAAACCTTTCGCTAAGGGTGTTCTTGTGGAATTGGCAAAGGGATATTTGGAAGCCCATAGAGGGCTATGGTGAAAAAGGAAATATCTTCCGTTCAAAACTGGAAAGAAGCTTTCTGAGAAACTGCTCTGTGTTCTGTTAATTCATCTCACAGAGTTACATCTTTCCCTTCAAGAAGCCTTTCGCTAAGGCTGTTCTTGTGGAATTGGCAAAGGGATGCTTGGAAGCCCATAGAGGGCTACGGTGAAAAAGGAAATACCTTCCGTTCAAAACTTTAAAGAAGCTTTCTGAGAAACTGCTCTGTGTTCTCTTAATTCATCTCACAGAGTTACATCTTTCCCTTCTAGAAGCCTTTCGCTAAGGCTGTTCTTGTGGAATTGGCAAAGGGATATTTGGAAGCCCATAGAGGGCTATGGTGAAAAAGGAATTATCTTCCGTTCAAAACTGGAAAGAATCTTTCTGAGAAACTGCTCTGTGTTCTGTTAATTCATCTCACAGAGTTACATCTTTCCCTTCAAGAAGCCTTTCGCTAAGGCTGTTCTTGTGAAATTGACAAAGGGATATTTGGAAGCCCATAGAGGGCTATGGTGAAAAAGGAAATATCTTCCGTTCAAAACTGGAAAGAAGCTTTCTGAGAAACTGCTCTGTGTTCTGTTAATTCATCTCACAGAGTTACATCTTTCAATTCAAGAATCCTTTCGCTAAGGCTGTTCTTGTGGAATTGGCAAAGGGATATTTGGAAGCCCATATAGGGCTATGGTGAAAAAGGAAATATCTTCCGTTCAAAACTGGAAAGAAGCTTTCTGAGAAACTGCTCTGTGTTCTGTTAATTCATTTCACAGAGTTACATCTTTCCCTTCTAGAAGCCTTTGGCTAAGGCTGTTCTTGTGGAATTGGCAAAGGGATATTTGGAAGCCCATAGAGGGCTATGGTGAAAAAGGAAATATCTTCCGTTCAAAACTGGAAAGAAGCTTTCTGAGAAACTGCTCTGTGTTCTGTTAATTCATCTCACAGAGTTACATCTTTCAATTCAAGAAGCCTTTCGCTAAGGCTGTTCTTGTGGAATTGGCAAAGGGATATTTGGAAGCCCATAGAGGGCTATGGTGAAAAAGGAAATATCTTCTGTTCAAAACTGGAAAGAAGCTTTCTGAGAAACTGCTCTGTGTTCTGTTAATTCATCTCACAGAATTACATCTTTCAATTCAAGAAGCCATTCGCTAAGGCTGTTCTTGTGGAATTGGCAAAGGGATATTTGGAAGCCCATAGAGGGCTATGGTGAAAAAGGAAATATCTTCCGTTCAAAACTGGAAAGAAGCTTTCTGAGAAAGTGCTCTGTGTTCTGTTAATTCATCTCACAGAGTTACATCTTTCCCTTCAAGACGCCTTTCGCTATGGCTGTTCTTGTGGAATTGGCAAAGGGATATTTGGAAGCGCATAGAGGACTATGGTGAAAAATGAAATATCTTCCGTTCAAAACTGGAAAGAAGCTTTCTGAGAAACTGCTGTGTGTTCTGTTAACTCATCTCACAGAGTTACATCCTTCCTTTCAAGAAGCCTTTCGCTAAGACTGTTCTTGTGGAATTGGCAAAGAGATATTTGGAAGCCCATAGAGGGCTATGGTGAAAAAGGAAATATCTTCCGTTCAAAACCGGAAAGAAGCTTTCTGAGAAACTGCTCTGTGTTCTGCTAACTCATCTCACAGAGTTACATCTTTCCTTTCAAGAAGCCTTTCGCTAAGGCTCTTCTTGTGGAATTGGCAAAGGGATATTTGGAAGCCCTTAGAAGGCTATGGTGAAAAAGGAAATATCTTCCGTTCAAAACTGGAAAGAAGCTTTCTGAGAAACTGCTCTGTGTTCTGTTAATTCATCTCACAGAGTTACATCTTTCCCTTCAAGAAGCCTTTCGCTAAGGGTGTTCTTGTGGAATTGGCAAAGAGATATTTGGAAGCCCATAGAGGGCTATGGTGAAAAAGGAAATATCTTCCGTTCAAAACTGGAAAGAAGCTTTCTGAGAAACTGCTTTATGTTCTGTTAATTCATCTCACAGAGTTACATCTTTCCCTTCAAGAAGCCTTTCGCTAAGGCTGTTCTTGTGGAATTGGCAAACGGATATTTGGAAGCCCATAGAGGGCTATGGTGAAAAAGGAAATATCTTCCGTTCAAAACTGGAAAGAAGCTTTCTGAGAAACTGCTCTGTGTTCTGTTAATTCATCTCACAGAGTTACATCTTTCCCTTCAAGAAGCCTTTCGCTAAGGCTGTTCTTGTGGAATTGGCAAAGAGATATTTGGAAGCCCATAGAGGGCTATGGTGAAAAAGGAAATATCTTCCGTTCAAAACTGGAAAGAAGCTTTCTGAGAAACTGCTCTGTGTTCTGTTAATTCATCTCACAGAGTAACATCTTTCAATTCAGGAAACCTTTCGCTAAGGGTGTTCTTGTGGAATTGGCAAAGGGATATTTGGAAGCCCATAGAGGGCTATGGTGAAAAAGGAAATATCTTCCGTTCAAAACTGGAAAGAAGCTTTCTGAGAAACTGCTCTGTGTTCTGTTAATTCATCTCACAGAGTTACATCTTTCCCTTCAAGAAGCCTTTCGCTAAGGCTGTTCTTGTGGAATTGGCAAAGGGATGCTTGGAAGCCCATAGAGGGCTACGGTGAAAAAGGAAATACCTTCCGTTCAAAACTTTAAAGAAGCTTTCTGAGAAACTGCTCTGTGTTCTCTTAATTCATCTCACAGAGTTACATCTTTCCCTTCTAGAAGCCTTTCGCTAAGGCTGTTCTTGTGGAATTGGCAAAGGGATATTTGGAAGCCCATAGAGGGCTATGGTGAAAAAGGAATTATCTTCCGTTCAAAACTGGAAAGAATCTTTCTGAGAAACTGCTCTGTGTTCTGTTAATTCATCTCACAGAGTTACATCTTTCCCTTCAAGAAGCCTTTCGCTAAGGCTGTTCTTGTGAAATTGACAAAGGGATATTTGGAAGCCCATAGAGGGCTATGGTGAAAAAGGAAATATCTTCCGTTCAAAACTGGAAAGAAGCTTTCTGAGAAACTGCTCTGTGTTCTGTTAATTCATCTCACAGAGTTACATCTTTCAATTCAAGAATCCTTTCGCTAAGGCTGTTCTTGTGGAATTGGCAAAGGGATATTTGGAAGCCCATATAGGGCTATGGTGAAAAAGGAAATATCTTCCGTTCAAAACTGGAAAGAAGCTTTCTGAGAAACTGCTCTGTGTTCTGTTAATTCATCTCACAGAGTTACATCTTTCCCTTCAAGAAGCCTTTCGCTAAGGCTGTTCTTGTGGAATTGGCAAAGAGATATTTGGAAGCCCATAGAGGGCTATGGTGAAAAAGGAAATATCTTCCGTTCAAAACTGGAAAGAACCTTTCAGAGAAACTGCTCTGTGTTCTGTTAATTCATCTCACAGAGTTACATCTTTCCCTTCAAGAAGCCTTTCGCTAAGGCTGTTCTTGTGGAATTGGCAAAGGGATATTTGGAAGCCCATAGGGGGCTATGGTGAAAAAGGAAATATCTTCCGTTCAAAACTGGAAAGAAGCTTTCTGAGAAACTGCTCTGTGTTCTGTTAATTCATCTCACAGAGTTACATCTTTCAATTCAAGAAGTCTTTCGCTAAGGCTGTTCCTGTTGAATTGGCAAAGGGATATTTGGAAGCCCATAGAGGGCTATGGTGAAAAAGGAAATATCTTCCGTTCAAAACTGGAAACAAGCTTTCTGAGAAACTGCTCTGTGTTCTGTTAATTCATTTCACAGAGTTACATCTTTCCCTTCTAGAAGCCTTTGGCTAAGGCTGTTCTTGTGGAATTGGCAAAGGGATATTTGGAAGCCCATAGAGGGCTATGGTGAAAAAGGAAATATCTTCCGTTCAAAACTGGAAAGAAGCTTTCTGAGAAACTGCTCTGTGTTCTGTTAATTCATCTCACAGAGTTACATCTTTCAATTCAAGAAGCCTTTCGCTAAGGCTGTTCTTGTGGAATTGGCAAAGGGATATTTGGAAGCCCATAGAGGGCTATGGTGAAAAAGGAAATATCTTCCGTTCAAAACTGGAAAGAAGCTTTCTGAGAAACTGCTCTGTGTTCTGTTAATTCATCTCACAGAATTACATCTTTCAATTCAAGAAGCCATTCGCTAAGGCTGTTCTTGTGGAATTGGCAAAGGGATATTTGGAAGCCCATAGAGGGCTATGGTGAAAAAGGAAATATCTTCCGTTCAAAACTGGAAAGAAGCTTTCTGAGAAACTGCTGTGTGTTCTGTTAACTCATCTCACAGAGTTACATCCTTCCTTTCAAGAAGCCTTTCGCTAAGACTGTTCTTGTGGAATAGGCAAAGAGATATTTGGAAGCCCATAGAGGGCTATGGTGAAAAAGGAAATATCTTCCGCTCAAAACTGGAAAGAAGCTTTCTGAGAAACTGCTCTGTGTTCTGTTAACTCATCTCACAGAGTTACATCTTTCCCTTCAGGAAGCCTTTCGCTAAGGTTGTTCTTGTGGAATTGGCAAAGGGATATTTGGAAGCCCTTAGAAGGCTATGGTGAAAAAGGAAATATCTTCCGTTCAAAACTGAAAAGAAGCTTTCTGAGAAACTGCTCTGTCTTCTGTTAATTCATCTCACAGAGTTACATCTTTCCCTTCAAGAAGCCTTTCGCTAAGGCTGTTCTTGTGGAATTGGCAAAGAGATATTTGGAAGCCCATAGAGGGCTATGGTGAAAAAGGAAATATCTTCCGTTCAAAACTGGAAAGAAGCTTTCTGAGAAACTGCTCTGTGTTCTGTTAATTCATCTCACAGAGTTACATCTTTCTCTTCAAGAAGCCTTTCGCTAAGGCTGTTCTTGTGGAATTGGCAAAGGGATATTTGGAAGCCCATAGAGGGCTATGGTGAAAAAGGAAATATATTCCGTTCAAAACTGGAAAGAAGCTTTCTGAGAAACTGCTCTGTGTTCTGTTAATTCATCTCACAGAGTTACATCTTTCCCTTCAAGAAGCCTTTCGCTAAGGCTGTTCTTGTGGAATTGGCAAAGAGATATTTGGAAGCCCATAGAGGGCTAAAGTGAAAAAGGAAATATCTTCCGTTCAAAACTGGAAAGAAGCTTTCTGAGAAACTGCTCTGTGTTCTGTTAATTCATCTCACAGAGTTACATCTTTCAATTCAAGAAGCCTTTCGCTAAGGCTGTTCTTGTGGAATTGGCAAAGGGATATTTGGAAGCCCATAGAGGGCTATGGTGAAAAAGGAAATATCTTCGGTTCAAAACTGGAACTAAGCTTTCTGAGAAACTGCTCTGTGTTCTGTTAATTCATCTCACAGAGTTACATCTTTCCCTTCAAGAAGCCTTTCGCTAAGGCTGTTCTTGTGGAATTGGCAAAGGGATATTTGGAAGCCCATAGAGGGCTATGGTGAAAAAGGAAATATCTTCCGTTCAAAACTGGAAAGAAGCTTTCTGAGAAACTGCTCTGTGTTCTGTTAATTCATCTCACAGAGTTACATCTTTCAATTCAAGAAGCCTTTCGCTAAGGCTGTTCTTGTGGAATTGGCAAAGGGATATTTGGAAGCCCATAGAGGGCTATGGTGAAAAAGGAAATATCTTCCGTTCAAAACTGGAAAGAAGCTTTCTGAGAAACTGCTCTGTGTTCTGTTAATTCATCTCACAGAGTTACATCTTTCACTTCTAGAAGCCTTTCGCTAACGCTGTCGTTGTGGAATAGGCAAACGGATATTAGGAAGCCCATAGAGGGCTATGGTGGAAAAGGAAATATCTTCCGTTCAAAACTGGAAAGAAGCTTTCTGAGAAACTGCTCTGTGTTCTGTTAATTCATCTCACAGAGTTACGTCTTTCCCTTCAAGAAGCCTTTCGCTAAGGCTGTTCTTGTGGAATTGGCAAAGGGGTATTTGGAAGCGCATAGAGGGCTATGGTGAAAAAGGAAATATCTTCCGTTCAAAACTGGAAAGAAGCTTTCCGAGAAACTGCTGTGTGTTCTGTTAACTCATCTCACAGAGTTACATCCTTCCTTTCAAGAAGCCTTTCGCTAAGACTGTTCTTGTGGAACAGGCAAAGAGATATTTGGAAGCCCATAGAGGGCTATGGTGAAAAAGGAAATATCTTCCGTTCAAAACTGGAAAGAAGCTTTCTGAGAAACTGCTCTGTGTTTTGTTAACTCATCTCACAGAGTTACATCTTTCCCTTCAGGAAGCCTTTCGCTAAGGTTGTTCTTGTGGAATTGGCAAAGGGATATTTGGAAGCCCTTAGAAGGCTATGGTGAAAAAGGAAATATCTTCCGTTCAAAACTGGAAAGAAGCTTTCTGAGAAACTGCTCTGTGTTCTGTTAATTCATCTCACAGAGTTACATCTTTCCCTTCAAGAAGACTTTCGCTAAGGCTGTTCTTGTGGAATTGGCAAAGAGATATTTGGAAGCCCATAGAGGGCTATGGTGAAAAAGGAAATATCTTCCGTTCAAAACTGGAAAGAAGCTTTCTGAGAAACTGCTCTGTGTTCTGTTAATTCATCTCACAGAGTTACATCTTTCAGTTCAAGAAGCCTTTCGCTAAGGCTGTTCTTGTGGAATTGGCAAAGGGATATTTGGAAGCCCATAGAGGGCTATGGTGAAAAAGGAAATATCTTCCGTTCAAAACTGGAAAGAAGCTTTCTGAGAAACTGCTCTGTGTTCTGTTAATTCATCTCACAGAGTTACATCTTTCCCTTCAAGAAGCCTTTCGCTAAGGCTGTTCTTGTGGAATTGGCAAAGGGATATTTGGAAGCCCATAGAGGGCTATGGTGAAAAAGGGAATATCTTCCGTTCAAAACTGGAAAGAAGCTTTCTGAGAAACTGCTCTGTGTTCTGTTAATTCATCTCACAGAGTTACATCTTTCCCTTCAAGAAGCCTTTCGCTAAGGTTGTTCTGGTGGAATTGGCAAAGGGATATTTGGAAGCCCTTAGAGGGCTATGGTGAAAAAGAAAATATCTTCCGTTCAAAACTGGAAACAAGCTTACTGAGAAACTGCTTTGTGTTCTGTTAATTCATCTCACAGAGTTACATCTTTCCCTTCAAGAAGCCTTTCGCTAAGGCTGTTCTTGTGGAATTGGCAAAGAAATATTTGGAAGCCCATAGAGGGCTATGGTGAAAAAGGAAATATCTTCCGTTCAAAACTGGAAAAAAGCTTTCTGAGAAACTGCTTTGTGTTCTGTTAATTCATCTCACAGAGTTACATCTTTCCCTTCAAGAATCCTTTCGCTAAGGCTGTTCTTGTGGAATTGGCAAAGGGATATTTGGAAGCCCATAGAGTGCTATGGTGAAAAAGGAAATATCTTCCGTTCAAAACTGGAAAGAAGCTTTCTGAGAAACTGCTCTGTGTTCTGTTAATTCATACCACAGAGTTACATCTTTCCCTTTAAGAAGCCTTTCGCTAAGGCTGTTCTTGTGGAATTGGCAAAGGGATATTTGGAAGCGCATAGAGGGCTATGGTGAAAAATGAAATATCTTCCGTTCAAAACTGGAAAGAAGCTTTCTGAGAAACTGCTCTGTGTTCTGTTAACTCATCTCACAGAGTTACATCCTTCCTTTCAAGAAGTCTTTCGCTAAGACTGTTCTTGTGGAATTGGCAAAGAGATATTTGGAAGCCCATAGAGGGCTATGGTGAAAAAGGAAATATCTTCCGTTCAAAACCGGAAAGAAGCTTTCTGAGAAACTGCTCTGTGTTCTGTTAACTCATCTCACAGAGTTACATCTTTCCCTTCAAGAAGCCTTTCGCTAAGGCTCTTCTTGTGGAATTGGCAAAGGGATATTTGGAAGCCCTTAGAAGGCTATGGTGAAAAAGGAATTATCTTCCGTTCAAAACTGGAAAGAAGCTTTCTGAGAAACTGCTTTATGTTCTGTTAATTCATCTCACAGAGTTACATCTTTCCCTTCAAGAAGCCTTTCGCTAAGGCTGTCGTTGTGGAATTGGCAAACGGATATTTGGAAGACCATAGAGGGCTATGGTGAAAAAGGAATTATCTTCCGTTCAAAATTGGAAAGAAGCTTTCTGAGAAACTGCTCTGTGTTCTGTTAATTCATCTCACAGAGTTACATCTTTCCCTTCAAGAAGCCTTTCGCTAAGGCTGTTCTTGTGGAATTGGCAAAGAGATATTTGGAAGCCCATAGAGGGCTATGTTGAAAAAGGAAATATCTTCCGTTCAAAACTGGAAAGAAGCTTTCTGAGAAACTGCTCTGTGTTCCGTTAATTCATCTCACAGAGTTACATCTTTCAATTCAGGAAACCTTTCGCTAAGGGTGTTCTTGTGGAATTGGCAAAGGGATATTTGGAAGCCCTTAGAGGGCTATGGTGAAAAAGGAAATATCTTCCGTTCAAAACTGGAAAGAAGCTTTCTGAGAAACTGCTTTGTGTTCTGTTAATTTATCTCACAGAGTTACATCTTTCCCTTCAAGAATCCTTTCGCTAAGGCTGTTCTTGTGGAATTGGCAAAGGGATATTTGGAAGCCCATAGAGGGCTATGGTGAAAAAGGAAATATCTTCCGTTCAAAACTGGAAAGAAGCTTTCTGAGAAACTGCTCTGTGTTCTGTTAATTCATCCCACAGAGTTACATCTTTCAATTCAAGAAGCCTTTCGCTAAGGCTGTTCTTGTGGAATTGGCAAAGGGATATTTGGAAGCCCATAGAGGGCTATGGTGAAAAATGAAATATCTTCCGTTCAAAACTGGAAAGAAGCTTTCTGAGAAACTCCTCTGTGTTCTGTTAACTCATCTCACAGAGTTAGATCCTTCCTTTCAAGAAGTCTTTCGCTAAGACTGTTCTTGTGGAATTGGCAAAGAGATATTTGGAAGCCCATAGAGGGCTATGGTGAAAAAGGAAATATCTTCCGTTCAAAACTGGAAAGAAGCTGTCTGAGAAACTGCTTTATGTTCTGTTAATTCATCTCACAGAGTTACATCTTTCCCTTCAAGAAGCCTTTCGCTAAGGCTGTCGTTGTGGAATTGGCAAACGGATATTTGGAAGCCCGTAGAGGGCTATGGTGAAAAAGGAATTATCTTCCGTTCAAAACTGGAAAGAAGCTTTCTGAGAAACTGCTCTGTGTTCTGTTAATTCATCTCACAGAGTTACATCTTTCCCTTCAAGAAGCCTTTCGCTAAGGCTGTTATTGTGGAATTGGCAAAGAGATATTTGGAAGCCCATAGAGGGCTATGGTGAAAAAGGAAATATCTTCCGTTCAAAACTGGAAAGAAGCTTTCTGAGAAACTGCTCTGTGTTCTGTTAATTCATCTCACAGAGTTACATCTTTCCCTTCAAGAAGCCTTTCGCTAAGGCTGTTCTGGTGGAATTGGCAAAGGGATATTTGGAATCCCACAGAGGGCTATGGTGAAAAAGAAAATATCTTCCGTTGAAAACTGGAAACAAGCTTTCTGAGAAACTGCTTTGTGTTCTGTTAATTCATCTCACAGAGTTACATCTTTCCCTTCAAGAAGCCTTTCGCTAAGGCTGTTCTTGTGGAATTGGCAAAGAGATATTTGGAAGCCCATAGAGGGCTATGGTGAAAAAGGAAATATCTTCCGTTCAAAACTGGAAAGAAGCTTTCTGAGAAACTGCTTTGTGTTCTGTTAATTCATCTCACAGAGTTACATCTTTCCCTTCAAGAATCCTTTCGCTAAGGCTGTTCTTGTGGAATTGGCAAAGGGATATTTGGAAGCCCATAGAGGGCTATGGTGAAAAAGGAAATATCTTCCGTTCAAAACTGGAAAGAAGCTTTCTGAGAAACTGCTCTGTGTTCTGTTAATTCATCTCACAGAGTTACATCTTTCCCTTCAAGAAGCCTTTCGCTAAGGCTGTTCTTGTGGAATTGGCAACGGGATATTTGGAAGCGCATAGAGGGCTATGGTGAAAAATGAATTATCTTCCGTTCAAAATTGGAAAGAAGCTTTCTGAGAAACTGCTGTGTGTTCTGTTAACTCATCTCACAGAGTTACATCCTTCCTTTCAAGAAGCCTTTCGCTAAGACTGTTCTTGTGGAATAGGGAAAGAGATATTTGGAAGCCCATAGAGGGCTATGGTGAAAAAGGAAATATCTTCCGTTCAAAACCGGAAGGAAGCTTTCTGAGAAACTGCTCTGTGTTCTGTTAACTCATCTCACAGAGTTACATCTTTCCCTTCAAGAAGCCTTTCGCTAAGTCTCTTCTTGTGGAATTGGCAAAGGGATATTTGGAAGCCCTTAGAAGGCTATGGTGAAAAAGGAAATATCTTCCGTTCAAAACTGGAAAGAAGCTTTCTGAGAAACTGCTCTGTGTTCTGTTAATTCATCTCACAGAGTTACATCTTTCCCTTCAAGAAGCCTTTCGCTAAGGCTGTTCTTGTGGAATTGGCAAAGAGATATTTGGAAGCCCATAGAGGGCTATGGTGAAAAAGGAAATATCTTCCGTTCAAAACTGGAAAGAAGCTTTCTGAGAAACTGCTTTATGTTCTGTTAATTCATCTCACAGAGTTACATCTTTCCCTTCAAGAAGCTTTTCGCTAAGGCTGTCGTTGTGGAATTGGCAAACGGATATTTGGAAGCCCATAGAGGGCTATGGTGAAAAAGGAAATATCTTCCGTTCAAAACTGGAAAGAAGCTTTCTGAGAAACTGCTCTGTGTTCTGTTAATTCATCTCACAGAGTTACATCTTTCCCTTCAAGAAGCCTTTCGCTAAGGCTGTTCTTGTGGAATTGGCAAAGAGATATTTGGAAGCCCATAGAGGGCTATGGTGAAAAAGGAAATATCTTCCGTTCAAAACTGGAAAGAAGCTTTCTGAGAAACTGCTCTGTGTTCTGTAATTCATCTCACAGAGTTACATCTTTCAATTCAGGAAACCTTTCGCTAAGGGTGTTCTTGTGGAATTGGCAAAGGGATATTTGGAAGCCCATAGAGGGCTATGGTGAAAAAGGAAATATCTTCCGTTCAAAACTGGAAAGAAGCTTTCTTAGAAACTGCTCTGTGTTCTGTTATTTCATGTCACAGAGTTACATCTTTCCCTTCAAGAAGCCTTTCGCTAAGGCTGTTCTTGTGGAATTGGCAAAGGGATATTTGGAAGCCGATAGAGGGCTATGGTGAAAAAGGAAATACCTTCCGTTCAAAACTGGAAAGAAGCTTTCTGAGAAACTGCTCTGTGTTCTGTTAATTCATCTCACAGAGTTACATCTTTCCCTTCTAGAAGCCTTTCGCTAAGGCTGTTCTTGTGGAATTGGCAAAGGGATATTTGGAAGCCCATAGAGGGCTACGGTGAAAAAGGAAATATCTTCCGTTCGAAACTGGAAAGAAGCTTTCTGAGAAACTACTCTGTGTTCTGTTAATTCATCTCACAGAGTTACATCTTTCAATTCAAGAAGCCTTTCGCTAAGGCTGTTCTTGTGGAATTGGCAAAAGGATATTTGGAAGCCCCTAGAGGGCTATGGTGAAAAAGGAAATATCTTCCGTTCCAAACTGGAAAGAAGCTTTCTGAGAAACTGCTCTGTGTTCTGTTAATTCATCTCACAGAGTTATATATTTCCCTTCAAGAAGCCTTTCGCTAAGGCTGCTCTTGTGGAATTGGCAAAGGGATATTTGGAAGCCCATAGAGGGCTATGGTGAAAAAGGAAATATCTTCCGTTCAAAACTGGAAAGAAGCTTTCTGAGAAACTGCTCTGTGTTCTGTTAATTCATCTCACAGAGTTACATCTTTCCCTTCAAGAAGCCTTTCGCTAAGGCTGTTCTTGTGGAATTGGCAAAGGGATATTTGGAAGCCCGTAGAGGGCTATGGTGAAAAAGGAAATATCTTCCGTTCAAAACTGGAAAGAAGCTTTCTGAGAAACTGCTGTGTGTTCTGTTAACTCATCTCACAGAGTTACATCCTTCCTTTCAAGAAGCCTTTCGCTAAGACTGTTCTTGTGGAACAGGCTAAGAGATATTTGGAAGCCCATAGAGGGCTACGGTGAAAAAGGAAATATCTTCCGTTCAAAACTGGAAAGAAGCTTTCTGAGAAACTGCTCTGTGTTCTGTTAACTCATCTCACAGAGTTACATCTTTCCCTTCAGGAAGCCTTTCGCTAAGGCTGTTCTTGTGGAATTGGCAAAGGGATATTTGGAAGCATATAGAGGGCTATGGTGAAAAAGGAAATATCTTCCGTTCAAAACTGGAAAGAAGCTTTCTGAGAAACTGCTCTGCGTTCTGTTAATTCATTTCACAGAGTTACACCATTCCCTTCTAGAAGCCTTTCGCTAAGGCTGTTCTTGTGGAATTGGCAAAGGGATATTTGGAAGCCCATAGAGGGCTATGGTGAAAAAGGAAATATCTTCCGTTCAAAACTGGAAAGAAGCTTTCTGAGAAACTGCTCTGTGTTCTGTTAATTCATCTCATAGAGTTACATCTTTCCCTTCAAGAAGCCTTTCGCTAAGGCTGTTCTTGTGGAATTGGCAAAGGGATATTTGGAAGCCCATAGAGGGCTATGGTGAAAAAGGAAATATCTTCCGTTCAAAACTGGAAAGAAGCTTTCTGAGAAACTGCTCTGTGTTCTGTTAATTCATCTCACAGAGTTACATCTTTCTCTTCAAGAAGCCTTTCGCTAAGGCTGTTCTTGTGGAATTTGCAAAGGGAAATTTGGAAGCCCATAGAGGGCTATGGTGAAAAAGGAAATATCTTCCGTTCAAAACTGGAAAGAAGCTTTCTGAGAAACTGCTTTGTGTTCTGTTAATTCATCTCACAGAGTTACATCTTTCCCTTCAAGAAGCCTTTCGCTAAGGCTGCTCTTGTGGAATTGGCAAAGAGATATTTGGAAGCCCATAGAGGGCTATGGTGAAAAAGGAAATATCTTCCGTTCAAAACTGGAAAGAAGCTTTCTGAGAAACTGCTCTGTGTTCTGTTAATTCATCTCACAGAGTTACATCTTTCAATTCAAGAAGCCTTTCGCTAAGGCTGTTCTTGTGGAATTGGCAAAGGGATATTTGGAAGCCCATAGAGGGCTATGGTGAAAAAGGAAATATCTTCCGTTCAAAACTGGAAAGAAGCTTTCTGAGAAACTGCTCTGTGTTCTGTTAATTCATCTAATAGAGTTACATCTTTCCCTTCAAGAAGCCTTTCGCTAAGGCTCCTCTTGTGGAATTGGCAAAGGGATATTTGGAAGCCCATAGAGGGCTATGGTGAAAAAGGAAATATCTTCCGTTCAAAACTGGAAAGAAGCTTTCTGAGAAACTGCTCTGTGTTCTGTTAATTCATCTCACAGAGTTACATCTTTCCCTTCAAGAAGCCTTTCGCTAAGGCTGTTCTTGTGGAATTGACAAAGGGATATTTGGAACCCCATAGAGGGCTATGGTGAAAAAGGAAATATCTTCCGTTCAAAACTGGAAGGAAGGTTTCTGAGAAACTGCTCTGTGTTCTGTTAATTCATCTCAGAGAGTTACATCTTTCAATTCAAGAAGCCTTTCGCTAAGGCTGTTCTTGTGGAATTGGCAAAGGGATATTTGGAAGCCCATAGAGGGCTATGGTGAAAAAGGAAATATCTTCCGTTCAAAACTGGAAAGAAGCTTTCTGAGAAACTGCTCTGTGTTCTGTTAATTCATCTCACAGAGTTACATCTTTCCCTTCTAGAAGCCTTTCGCTAAGGCTATTCTTGTGGAATTGGCAAGGGGATATTTGGAAGCCCATAGAGGGCTATGGTGAAAAAGGAAATATCTTCCGTTCAAAACTGGAAAGAAGCTTTCCGAGAAACTGCTCTGTGTTCTGTTAATTCATATCACAGAGTTACATCTTTCCCTTCTAGAAGCCTTTCGCTAAGGCTGTTCTTGTGGAATTGGCAAAGAGATATTTGGAAGCCCATAGAGGGCTATGGTGAAAAAGGAAATATCTTCCGTTCAAAACTGGAAAGAATCTTTCTGAGAAACTGCTCTGTGTTCTGCTAACTCATCTCACAGAGTTACATCTTTCAATTCAAGAAGCCTTTCGCTAAGGCTGTTCTTGTGGAATTGGCAAAGGGATATTTGGAACCCCATAGAGGGCTATGGTGAAAAAGGAAATATCTTCCGTTCAAAACTGGAAGGAAGGTTTCTGAGAAACTGCTCTGTGTTCTGTTAATTCATCTCACAGAGTTACATCTTTCAATTCAAGAAGCCTTTCGCTAAGGCTGTTCTTGTGGAATTGGCAAAGGGATATTTGGAAGCCCATAGAGGGCTATGGTGAAAAAGGAAATATCTTCCGTTCAAAACTGGAAAGAAGCTTTCTGAGAAACTGCTCTGTGTTCTGTTAATTCATCTCACAGAGTTACATCTTTCCCTTCTAGAAGCCTTTCGCTAAGGCTATTCTTGTGGAATTCGCAAGGGGATATTTGGAAGCCCATAGAGGGCTATGGTGAAAAAGGAAATATCTTCCGTTCAAAACTGGAAAGAAGCTTTCTGAGAAACTGCTCTGTGTTCTATTAATTCATCTCACAGAGTTACATCTTTCCCTTCAAGGAGCCTTTCGCTAAGGCTGTTCTTGTGGAATGGGCAAAGAGATATTTGGAAGCCCATAGAGGGCTATGGTGAAAAAGGAAATACCTTCCGTTCAAAACTGGAAAGAAGCTTTCTGAGAAACTGCTCTGTGTTCTGTTAATTCATCTCACAGAGTTACATCTTTCAATTCAGGAAACCTTTCGCTAAGGGTGTTCTTGTGGAATTGGCAAAGGGATATTTGGAAGCCCATAGAGGGCTATGGTGAAAAAGGAAATATCTTCCGTTCAAAACTGGAAAGAAGCTTTCTTAGAAACTGCTCTGTATTCTGTTATTTCATCTCACAGAGTTACATCTTTCCCTTCAAGAAGCCTTTCGCTAAGGCTGTTCTTGTGGAATTGGCAAAGGGATATTTGGAAGCCCATAGAGGGCTATGGTGAAAAAGGAAATACCTTCCGTTCAAAACTGGAAAGAAGCTTTCTGGGAAACTGCTCTGTGTTCTGTTAATTCATCTCACAGAGTTACATCTTTCCCTTCTAGAAGCCTTTCGCTAAGGCTGTTCTTGTGGAATTGGCAAAGGGATATTTGGAAGCCCATAGAGGGCTACGGTGAAAAAGGAAATATCTTCCGTTCATAACTGGAAAGAAGATTTCTGAGAAACTGCTCTGTGTTCTGTTAATTCATCTCACAGAGTTACATCTTTCAATTCAAGAAGCCTTTCGCTAAGGCTGTTCTTGTGGAATTGGCAAAAGGATATTTGGAAGCCCCTAGAGGGCTATGGTGAAAAAGGAAATATCTTCCGTTCCAAACTGGAAAGAAGCTTTCTGAGAAACTGCTCTGTGTTCTGTTAATTCATCTCACAGAGTTATATCTTTCCCTTCAAGAAGTCTTTCGCTAAGGCTGCTCTTGTGGAATTGGCAAAGGGATATTTGGAAGCCCATAGAGGGCTATGGTGAAAAAGGAAATATCTTCCGTTCAAAACTGGAAAGAAGCTTTCTGAGAAACTTCTCTGTGTTCTGTTAACTGATCTCACAGAGTTACATCTTTCCCTTCTAGAAGCCTTTCGCTAAGGCTGTTCTTGTGGAATTGGCAAACGGATATTTGGAAGCACTTAGAAGGCTATGGTGAAAAAGGAAATATCTTCCGTTCAAAACTGGAAAGAAGCTTTCTGAGAAACTGCTCTGTGTTCTATTAATTCATCTCACAGAGTTACATCTTTCCCTTCAAGGAGCCTTTCGCTAAGGCTGTTCTTGTGGAATGGGCAAAGAGATATTTGGAAGCCCATAGAGGGCTATGGTGTAAAAGGAAATACCTTCCGTTCAAAACTGGAAAGAAGCTTTCTGAGAAACTGCTCTGTGTTCTGTTAATTCATCTCACAGAGTTACATCTTTCAATTCAGGAAACCTTTCGCTAAGGGTGTTCTTGTGGAATTGGCAAAGGGATATTTGGAAGCCCATAGAGGGCTATGGTGAAAAAGGAAATATCTTCCGTTCCAAACTGGAAAGAAGCTTTCTGAGAAACTGCTCTGTGTTCTGTTAATTCATCTCACAGAGTTCCATCTTTCCCTTCAAGAAGCCTTTCGCTAAGGCTGTTCTTGTGGAATTGGCAAAGTGATATTTGGAAGCCCATAGAGGGCTATGGTGAAAAAGGAAATATCTTCCGTTCAAAACTGGAAAGAAGCTTTCTGAGAAACTGCTCTGTGTTCTGTTAATTCATCTCACAGAGTTACATCTTTCCCTTCTAGAAGCCTTTCGCTAAGGCTATTCTTGTGGAATTGGCAAAGGGATATTTGGAAGCCCATAGAGGGCTACGGTGAAAAAGGAAATATCTTCCGTTCATAACTAGAAAGAAGATTTCTGAGAAACTGCTCTGTGTTCTGTTAATTCATCTCACAGAGTTACATCTTTCAATTCAAGAAGCCTTTCGCTAAGGCTGTTCTTGTGGAATTGGCAAAAGGATATTTGGAAGCCCCTAGAGGGCTATGGTGAAAAAGGAAATATCTTCCGTTCCAAACTGGAAAGAAGCTTTCTGAGAAACTGCTCTGTGTTCTGTTAATTCATCTCACAGAGTTATATCTTTCCCTTCAAGAAGTCTTTCGCTAAGGCTGCTCTTGTGGAATTGGCAAAGGGATATTTGGAAGCCCATAGAGGGCTATGGTGAAAAAGGAAATATCTTCCGTTCAAAACTGGAAAGAAGCTTTCTGAGAAACTTCTCTGTGTTCTGTTAACTGATCTCACAGAGTTACATCTTACCCTTCAAGAAGCCTTTCGCTAAGGCTGTTCTTGTGGAATTGGCAAACGGATATTTGGAAGCACTTAGAAGGCTATGGTGAAAAAGGAAATATCTTCCGTTCAAAACTGGAAAGAAGCTTTCTGAGAAACTGCTCTGTGTTCTGTTAATTCATCTCACAGAGTTACATCTTTCCCTTCAAGAAGCCTTTCGCTAAGGCTGTTCTTGTGGAATTGGCAAAGAGATATTTGGAAGCCCATAGAGGGCTATGGTGTAAAAGGAAATATCTTCCGTTCAAAACTGGAAAGAAGCTTTCTGAGAAACTGCTTTATGTTCTGTTAATTCATCTCACAGAGTTACATCTTTCCCTTCAAGAAGCCTTTCGCTAAGGCTGTCGATGTGGAATTGGCAAACGGATATTTGGAAGCCCACAGTCGGCTATGGTGGAAAAGGAAATATCTTCCGTTCCAAACTGGAAAGAAGCTTTCTGAGAAACTGCTCTGTGTACTGTTAATTCATCTCACAGAGTTCCATCTTTCCCTTCAAGAAGCCTTTCGCTAAGGCTGTTCTTGTGGAATTGGCAAAGTGATATTTGGAAGCCCATATGGGGCTACGGTGAAAAAGGAAATATCTTCCGTTCAAAACTGGAAAGAAGCTTTCTGAGAAACTGCTCTGTGTTCTGTTAATTCATCTCACAGAGTTACATCTTTCCCTTCAAGTAACCTTTCGCTAAGGCTGTTCTTGTGGAATTGGCAAAGGGATATTTGGAAGCATATAGAGGGCTATGGTGAAAAAGGAAATATCTTCGGTTCAAAACTGTAAAGAAGCTTTCTGAGAAACTGCTCTGTGTTCTGTTAATTCATTTCACAGAGTTACATCTTTCCCTCCTAGAAGCCTTTCGCTAAGGCTGTTCTTGTGGAATTGGCAAAGGGATATTTGGAAGCCCACAGAGGGCTATGGTGAAAAAGGAAATATCTTCCGTTCAAAACTGGAAAGAAGCTTTCTGAGAAACTGCTCTGTGTTCTGTTAACTCATCTCACAGAGTTACATCTTTCCCTTCAGGAAGCCTTTCGCTAAGGTTGTTCTTGTGGAATTGGCCACGGGATATTTGGAAGCCCTTAGAAGGCTATGGTGAAAAAGGAAATATCTTCCGTTCAAAACTGGAAAGAAGCTTTCTGAGAAACTGCTCTGTGTTCTGTTAATTCATCTCACAGAGTTACATCTTTCCCTTCAAGAAGCCTTTCGCTAAGGCTGTTCTTGTGGAATTGGCAAAGAGATATTTGGAAGCCCATAGAGGGCTATGGTGAAAAAGGAAATATCTTCCGTTCAAAACTGGAAAGAAGCTTTCTGAGAAACTGCTCTGAGTTCTGTTAATTCATCTCACAGAGTTACATCTTTCTCTTCAAGAAGCCTTTCGCTAAGGCTGTTCTTGTGGAATTGGCAAAGGGATATTTGGAAGCCCATAGAGGGCTACGGTGAAAAAGGAAATATCTTCCGTTCAAAACTGGAAAGAAGCTTTCTGAAAAACTGCTTTGTGTTCTGTTAATTCATCACACAGAGTTACATCTTTCCCTTCAAGAAGCCTTTCGCTAAGGCTGTTCTTGTGGAATTGGCAAAGAGATATTTGGAAGCCCATAGAGGGCTATGGTGAAAAAGGAAATATCTTCCGTTCAAAACTGGAAAGAAGCTTTCTGAGAAACTGCTCTGTGTTCTGTTAATTCATCTCACAGAGTTACATCTTTCCCTTCAAGAAGCCTTTCGCTAAGGCTGTTCTTGTGGAATTGGCAAAGGGATATTTGGAAGCCCATAGAGGGCTATGGTGAAAAAGGAAATATCTTCCGTTCAAAACTGGAAGGAAGGTTTCTGAGAAACTGCTCTGTGTTCTGTTAATTCATCTCACAGAGTTACATCTTTCAATTCAAGAAGCCTTTCGCTAAGGCTGTTCTTGTGGAATTGGCAAAGGGATATTTGGAAGCCCATAGAGGGCTATGGTGAAAAAGGAAATATCTTCCGTTCAAAACTGGAAAGAAGCTTTCTGAGAAACTGCTCTGTGTTCTGTTAATTCATCTCACAGAGTTACATCTTTCCCTTCTAGAAGCCTTTCGCTAAGGCTATTCTTGTGGAATTGGCAAGGGGATATTTGGAAGCCCACAGAGGGCTATGGTGAAAAAGGAAATATCTTCCGTTCAAAACTGGAAAGAAGCTTTCTGAGAAACTGCTCTGTGTTCTGTTAATTCATCTCACAGAGTTACATCTTTCCCTTCAAGAAGCCTTTCGCTAAGGCTGTTCTTGTGGAATTGGCAAAGGGATATTTGGAAGCCCATAGAGGGCTATGGTGAAAAAGGAAATATCTTCCGTTCAAAACTGGAAAGAAGCTTTCTGAGAAACTGCTCTGTGTTCTGTTAATTCATCTCACAGAGTTACATCTTTCAATTCAAGAAGCCTTTCGCTAAGGCTGTTCTTGTGGAATTTGCAAAGGGAAATTTGGAAGCCCATAGAGGGCTATGGTGAAAAAGGAAATATCTTCCGTTCAAAACTGGAAAGAAGCTTTCTGAGAAACTGCTCTGTGTTCTGTTAATTCATCTCACAGAGTTACATCTTTCAATTCAAGAAGCCTTTCGCTAAGGCTATTCTTGTGGAATTGGCAAAGGGATATTTGGAAGCCCATAGAGGGCTATGGTGAAAAAGGAAATATCTTCCGTTCAAAACTGGAAAGAAGCTTTCTGAGAAACTGCTCTGTGTTCTGTTAATTCATCTAATAGAGTTACATCTTTCCCTTCAAGAAGCCTTTCGCTAAGGCTGCTCTTGTGTAATTGGCAAAGGGATATTTGGAAGCCCATAGAGGGCTATGGTGAAAAAGGAAATATCTTCCGTTCAAAACTGGAAAGAAGCTTTCTGAGAAACTGCTCTGTGTTCTGTTAATTCATCTCACAGAGTTACATCTTTCCCTTCAAGAAGCCTTTCGATAAGGCTGTTCTTGTGGAATTGACAAAGGGATATTTGGAACCCCATAGAGGGCTATGGTGAAAAAGGAAATATCTTCCGTTCAAAACTGGAAGGAAGGTTTCTGAGAAACTGCTCTGTGTTCTGTTAATTCATCTCAGAGAGTTACATCTTTCAATTCAAGAAGCCTTTCGCTAAGGCTGTTCTTGTGGAATTGGCAAAGGGATATTTGGAAGCCCATAGAGGGCTATGGTGAAAAAGGAAATATCTTCCGTTCAAAACTGGAAAGAAGCTTTCTGAGAAACTGCTCTGTGTTCTGTTAATTCATCTCACAGAGTTACATCTTTCCCTTCTAGAAGCCTTTCGCTAAGGCTATTCTTGTGGAATTGGCAAGGGGATATTTGGAAGCCCAGAGAGGGCTATGGTGAAAAAGGAAATATCTTCCGTTCAAAACTGGAAAGAAGCTTTCTGAGAAACTGCTCTGTGTTCTGTTAATTCATATCACAGAGTTACATCTTTCCCTTCTAGAAGCCTTTCGCTAAGGCTGTTCTTCTGGAATTGGCAAAGAGATATTTGGAAGCCCATAGAGGGCTATGGTGAAAAAGGAAATATCTTCCGTTCAAAACTGGAAAGAATCTTTCTGAGAAACTGCTCTGTGTTCTGCTAACTCATCTCACAGAGTTACATCTTTCAATTCAAGAAGCCTTTCGCTAAGGCTGTTCTTGTGGAATTGGCAAAGGGATATTTGGAACCCCATAGAGGGCTATGGTGAAAAAGGAAATATCTTCCGTTCAAAACTGGAAGGAAGGTTTCTGAGAAACTGCTCTGTGTTCTGTTAATTCATCTCACAGAGTTACATCTTTCAATGCAAGAAGCCTTTCGCTAAGGCTGTTCTTGTGGAATTGGCAAAGGGATATTTGGAAGCCCATAGAGGGCTATGGTGAAAAAGGAAATATCTTCCGTTCAAAACTGGAAGGAAGCTTTCTGAGAAACTGCTCTGTGTTCTGTTAATTCATCTCACAGAGTTACATCTTTCTCTTCTAGAAGCCTTTCGCTAAGGCTATTCTTGTGGAATTCGCAAGGGGATATTTGGAAGCCCATAGAGGGCTATGGTGAAAAAGGAAATATCTTCCGTTCAAAACTGGAAAGAAGCTTTCTGAGAAACTGCTCTGTGTTCTATTAATTCATCTCACAGAGTTACATCTTTCCCTTCTAGAAACCTTTCGCTAAGGCTGTTCTTGTGGAATTGGCAAAGGGATATTTGGAAGCCCATAGAGGGCTATGGTGAAAAAGGAAATATCTTCCGTTCAAAACTGGAAAGAAGCTTTCTGAGAAACTGCTCTGTGTTCTGTTAATTCATCTCACAGAGTTACATCTTTCCCTTCAAGAAGCCTTTCGCTAAGGCTGTTCTTGTGGAATTGGCAAACGGATATTTGGAAGCCCACAGTCGGCTATGGTGGAAAAGGAAATATCTTCCGTTCCAAACTGGAAAGAAGCTTTCTGAGAAACTGCTCTGTGTACTGTTAATTCATCTCACAGAGTTCCATCTTTCCCTTCAAGAAGCCTTTCGCTAAGGCTGTTCTTGTGGAATTGGCAAAGTGATATTTGGAAGCCCATATAGGGCTACGGTGAAAAAGGAAATATCTTCCGTTCAAAACTGGAAAGAAGCTTTCTGAGAAACTGCTCTGTGTTCTGTTAATTCATCTCACAGAGTTACATCTTTCCCTTCAAGTAACCTTTCGCTAAGGCTGTTCTTGTGGAATTGGCAAAGGGATATTTGGAAGCATATAGAGGGCTATGGTGAAAAAGGAAATATCTTCGGTTCAAAACTGTAAAGAAGCTTTCTGAGAAACTGCTCTGTGTTCTGTTAATTCATTTCACAGAGTTACATCTTTCCCTCCTAGAAGCCTTTCGCTAAGGCTATTCTTGTGGAATTGGCAAGGGGATATTTGGAAGCCCAGAGAGGGCTATGGTGAAAAAGGAAATATCTTCCGTTCAAAACTGGAAAGAAGCTTTCTGAGAAACTGCTCTGTGTTCTGTTAATTCATATCACAGAGTTACATCTTTCCCTTCTAGAAGCCTTTCGCTAAGGCTGTTCTTGTGGAATTGGCAAAGAGATATTTGGAAGCCCATAGAGGGCTATGGTGAAAAAGGAAATATCTTCCGTTCAAAACTGGAAAGAATCTTTCTGAGAAACTGCTCTGTGTTCTGCTAACTCATCTCACAGAGTTACATCTTTCAATTCAAGAAGCCTTTCGCTAAGGCTGTTCTTGTGGAATTGGCAAAGGGATATTTGGAACCCCATAGAGGGCTATGGTGAAAAAGGAAATATCTTCCGTTCAAAACTGGAAGGAAGGTTTCTGAGAAACTGCTCTGTGTTCTGTTAATTCATCTCACAGAGTTACATCTTTCAATGCAAGAAGCCTTTCGCTAAGGCTGTTCTTGTGGAATTGGCAAAGGGATATTTGGAAGCATATAGAGGGCTATGGTGAAAAAGGAAATATCTTCAGTTCAAAACTGTAAAGAAGCTTTCTGAGAAACTGCTCTGTGTTCTGTTAATTCATTTCACAGAGTTACATCTTTCCCTCCTAGAAGCCTTTCGCTAAGGCTGTTCTTGTGGAATTGGCAAAGGGATATTTGGAAGCCCACAGAGGGCTATGGTGAAAAAGGAAATATCTTCCGTTCAAAACTGGAAAGAAGCTTTCTGAGAAACTGCTCTGTGTTCTGTTAACTCATCTCACAGAGTTACATCTTTCCCTTCAGGAAGCGTTTCGCTAAGGTTGTTCTTGTGGAATTGGCCACTTGATATTTGGAAGCCCTTAGAAGGCTATGGTGAAAAAGGAAATATCTTCCGTTCAAAACTGGAAAGAAGCTTTCTGAGAAACTGCTCTGTGTTCTGTTAATTCATCTCACAGAGTTACATCTTTCCCTTCAAGAAGCCTTTCGCTAAGGCTGTTCTTGTGGAATTGGCAAAGAGATATTTGGAAGCCCATAGAGGGCTATGGTGAAAAAGGAAATATCTTCCGTTCAAAACTGGAAACAAGCTTTCTGAGAAACTGCTCTGTGTTCTGTTAATTCATCTCACAGAGTTACATCTTTCTCTTCAAGAAGCCTTTCGCTAAGGCTGTTCTTGTGGAATTGGCAAAGGGATATTTGGAAGCCCATAGAGGGCTATGGTGAAAAAGGAAATATCTTCCGTTCAAAACTGGAAAGAAGCTTTCTGAGAAACTGCTTTGTGTTCTGTTAATTCATCACACAGAGTTACATCTTTCCCTTCAAGAAGCCTTTCGCTAAGGCTGTTCTTGTGGAATTGGCAAAGAGATATTTGGAAGCCCATAGAGGGCTATGGTGAAAAAGGAAATATCTTCCGTTCAAAACTGGAAAGAAGCTTTCTGAGAAACTGCTCTGTGTTCTGTTAATTCATCTCACAGAGTTACATCTTTCAATTCAAGAAGCCTTTCGCTAAGGCTGTTCTTGTGGAATTGGCAAAGGGATATTTGGAAGCCCATAGAGGGCTATGGTAAAAAAGGAAATATCTTCCGTTCAAAGCTGGAAGGAAGGTTTCTGAGAAACTGCTCTGTGTTCTGTTAATTCATCTCACGGAGTTACATCTTTCAATTCAAGAAGCCTTTCGCTAAGGCTGTTCTTGTGGAATTGGCAAAGGGATATTTGGAAGCCCATAGAGGGCTATGGTGAAAAAGGAAATATCTTCCGTTCAAAACTGGAAAGAAGCTTTCTGAGAAACTGCTCTGTGTTCTGTTAATTCATCTCACAGAGTTACATCTTTCCCTTCTAGAAGCCTTTCGCTAAGGCTATTCTTGTGGAATTGGCAAAGGGATATTTGGAAGCCCACAGAGGGCTATGGTGAAAAAGGAAATATCTTCCGTTCAAAACTGGAAAGAAGCTTTCTGAGAAACTGCTCTGTGTTCTGTTAATTCATCTCACAGAGTTACATCTTTCCCTTCAAGAAGCCTTTCGCTAAGTCTGTTCTTGTGGAATTGGCAAAGGGATATTTGGAAGCCCATAGAGGGCTATGGTGAAAAAGGAAATATCTTCCGTTCAAAACTGGAAGGAAGCTTTCTGAGAAACTGCTTAGTGTTCTGTTAATTCATCTCACAGAGTTACATCTTTCCCTTCAAGAAGCCTTTTGCTAAGGCTGTCGTTGTGGAATAGGCAAACGGATATTTGGAAGCCCATAGAGGGCTATGGTGGAAAAGGAAATATCTTCCGTTCAAAACTGGAAAGAAGCTTTCTGAGAAACTGCTCTGTGTTCTGTTAATTCATCTCACAGAGTTACATCTTTCCCTTCAAGAAGCCTTTCGCTAAGGCTGTTCTTGTGGAATTGGCAAAGTGATATTTGGAAGCCCATAGAGGGCTATGGTGAAAAAGGAAATATCTTCCGTTCAAAACTGGAAAGAAGCTTTCTGAGAAACTGCTTTGTGTTCTGTTAACTCATCTCATAGAGTTACATCTTTCCCTTAAAGAAGCCTTTCACTAAGGCTGTTCTTGTGGAATTGGCAAAGAAATATTTGGAAGCCCATAGAGGGCTATGGTGAAAAAGGAAATATCTTCCGTTCAAAACTGGAAAGAAGCTTTCTGAGAAACTGCTCTGTGTTCTGTTAATTCATATCACAGAGTTACATCTTTCCCTTCTAGAAGCCTTTCGCTAAGGCTGTTCTTGTGGAATTGGCAAAGAGATATTTGGAAGCCCATAGAGGGCTATGGTGAAAAAGGAAATATCTTCCGTTCAAAACTGGAAAGAATCTTTCTGAGAAACTGCTCTGTGTTCTGTTAATTCATCTCACAGAGTTACATCTTTCAATTCAAGAAGCCTTTCGCTAAGGCTGTTCTTGTGGAATTGGCAAAGGGAAATTTGGAACCCCATAGAGGGCTATGGTGAAAAAGGAAATATCTTCCGTTCAAAACTGGAAGGAAGGTTTCTGAGAAACTGCTCTGTGTTCTGTTAATTCATCTCACAGAGTTACATCTTTCAATTCAAGAAGCCTTTCGCTAAGGCTGTTCTTGTGGAATTGGCAAAGGGATATTTGGAAGCCCATAGAGGGCTATGGTGAAAAAGGAAATATCTTCCGTTCAAAACTGGAAAGAAGCTTTCTGAGAAACTGCTCTGTGTTCTGTTAATTCATCTCACAGAGTTACATCTTTCCCTTCTAGAAGCCTTTCGCTAAGGCTATTCTTGTGGAATTCGCAAGGGGATATTTGGAAGCCCATAGAGGGCTATGGTGAAAAAGGAAATATCTTCCGTTCAAAACTGGAAAGAAGCTTTCTGAGAAACTGCTCTGTGTTCTATTAATTCATCTCACAGAGTTACATCTTTCCCTTCTAGAAGCCTTTCGCTAAGGCTGTTCTTGTGGAATTGGCAAAGGGATATTTGGAAGCCCATAGAGGGCTATGGTGAAAAAGGAAATATCTTCCGTTCAAAACTGGAAAGAAGCTTTCTGAGAAACTGCTCTGTGTTCTGTTAATTCATCTCACAGAGTTACATCTTTCCCTTCAAGAAGCCTTTCGCTAAGGCTGTTCTTGTGGAATTGGCAAAGGGATATTTGGAAGCCCATAGAGGGCTATGGTGAAAAAGGAAATATCTTCCGTTCACAACTGGAAAGAAGCTTTCTGAGAAACTGCTCTGTGTTCTGTTAATTCATCTCACAGAGTTACATCTTTCCCTTCAAGAAGCCTTTCGCTAAGGCTGTTCTTGTGGAATTGGCAAAGAGATATTTGGAAGCCCATAGAGGGCTATGGTGAAAAAGGAAATATCTTCCGTTCAAAACTGGAAAGAAGCTTTCTGAGAAACTGCTTTGTGTTCTGTTAATTCATCTCACAGAGTTACATCTTTCCCTTCAAGAATCCTTTCGCTAAGGCTGTTCTTGTGGAATTGGCAAAGGGATATTTGGAAGCCCATAGAGGGCTATGGTGAAAAAGGAAATATCTCCCGTTCAAAACTGGAAAGAAGCTTTCTGAGAAACTGCTCTGTGTTCTGTTAATTCATCTCACAGAGTTACATCTTTCCCTTCAAGAAGCCTTTCGCTAAGGCTGTTCTTGTGGAATTGGCAAAGTGATATTTGGAAGCCCATAGAGGGCTATGGTGAAAAAGGAAATATCTTCCGTTCAAAACTGTAAAGAAGCTTTCTGAGAAACTGCTTTATGTTCTGTTAATTCATCTCACAGAGTTACATCTTTCCCTTCAAGAAGCCTTTCGCTAAGGCTGTCGTTGTGGAATTGGCAAACGGATATTTGGAAGCCCATAGAGGGCTATGGTGAAAAAGGAAATATCTTCCGTTCAAAACTGGAAAGAAGCTTTCTGAGAAACTGCTCTGTGTTCTGTTAATTCATCTCACAGAGTTACATCTTTCCCTTCAAGAAGCCTTTCGCTAAGGCTGTTCTTGTGGAATTGGCAGAGATATTTGGAAGCCCATAGAGGGCTATGGTGAAAAAGGAAATATCTTCCGTTCAAAACTGGAAAGAAGCTTTCTGAGAAACTGCTCTGTGTTCTGTTAATTCATCTCACAGAGTTACATCTTTCAATTCAGGAAACCTTTCGCTAAGGGTGTTCTTGTGGAATTGGCAAAGGGATATTTGGAAGCCCATAGAGGGCTATGGTGAAAAAGGAAATATCTTCCGTTCAAAACTGGAAAGAAGCTTTCTTAGAAACTGCTCTGTATTCTGTTATTTCATCTCACAGAGTTACATCTTTCCCTTCAAGAAGCCTTTCGCTAAGGCTGTTCTTGTGGAATTGGCAAAGGGATACTTGGAAGCCCATAGAGGGCTATGGTGAAAAAGGAAATACCTTCCGTTCAAAACTGGAAAGAAGCTTTCTGGGAAACTGCTCTGTGTTCTGTTAATTCATCTCACAGAGTTACATCTTTCCCTTCTAGAAGCCTTTCGCTAAGGCTGTTCTTGTGGAATTGGCAAAGGGATATTTGGAAGCCCATAGAAGGCTACGGTGAAAAAGGAAATATCTTCCGTTCAAAACTGGAAAGAAGCTTTCTGAGAAACTGCTCTGTGTTCTTTAATTCATCTCACAGAGTTACATCTTTCAATTCAGGAAGCCTTTCGCTAAGGCTGTTCTTGTGGAATTGGCAAAAGGATATTTGGAAGCCCCTAGAGGGCTATGGTGAAAAAGGAAATATCTTCCGTTCCAAACTGGAAAGAAGCTTTCTGAGAAACTGCTCTGTGTTCTGTTAATTCATCTCACAGAGTTATATCTTTCCCTTCAAGAAGTCTTTCGCTAAGGCTGCTCTTGTGGAATTGGCAAAGGGATATTTGGAAGCCCATAGAGGGCTATGGTGAAAAAGGAAATATCTTCCGTTCAAAACTGGAAAGAAGCTTTCTGAGAAACTTCTCTGTGTTCTGTTAACTGATCTCACAGAGTTACATCTTACCCTTCAAGAAGCCTTTCGCTAAGGCTGTTCTTGTGGAATTGGCAAACGGATATTTGGAAGCACTTAGAAGGCTATGGTGAAAAAGGAAATATCTTCCGTTCAAAACTGGAAAGAAGCTTTCTGAGAAACTGCTCTGTGTTCTGTTAATTCATCTCACAGAGTTATATCTTTCCCTTCAAGAAGCCTTTCGCTAAGGCTGTTCTTGTGGAAATGGCAAAGTGATATTTGGAAGCCCATAGAGGGCTATGGTGAAAAAGGAAATATCTTCCGTTCAAAACTGGAAAGAAGCTTTCTGAGAAACTGCTTTACGTTCTGTTAATTCATCTCACAGAGTTACATCTTTCCCTTCAAGAAGCCTTTCGCTAAGACTGTCGATGTGGAATTGGCAAACGGATATTTGGAAGCCCACAGTCGGCTATGGTGGAAAAGGAAATATCTTCAGTTCCAAACTGGAAAGAAGCTTTCTGAGAAACTGCTCTGTGTACTGTTAATTCATCTCACAGAGTTCCATCTTTCCCTTCAAGAAGCCTTTCGCTAAGGCTGTTCTTGTGGAATTGGCAAAGTGATATTTGGAAGCCCATAGAGGGCTATGGTGAAAAAGGAAATATCTTCCGTTCAAAACTGGAAAGAAGCTTTCTGAGAAACTGCTCTGTGTTCTGTTAATTCATCTCACAGAGTTACATCTTTCCCTTCAAGAAACCTTTCGCTAAGGCTGTTCTTGTGGAATTGGCAAAGGGATATTTGGAAGCATATAGAGGGCTATGGTGAAAAAGGAAATATCTTCCGTTCAAAACTGGAAAGAAGCTTTCTGAGAAACTGCTCTGTGTTCTGTTAATTCATTTCACAGAGTTACATCTTTCCCTCCTAGAAGCCTTTCGCTAAGGCTGTTCTTGTGGAATTGGCAAAGGGATATTTGGAAGCCCATAGAGGGCTATGGTGAAAAAGGAAATATCTTCCGTTCAAAACTGGAAAGAAGCTTTCTGAGAAACTGCTCTGTGTTCTGTTAATTCATCTCACAGAGTTACATCTTTCCCTTCAGGAAGCGTTTCGCTAAGGTTTTTCTTGTGGAATTGGCCACGGGATATTTGGAAGCCCTTAGAAGGCTATGGTGAAAAAGGAAATATCTTCCGTTCAAAACTGGAAAGAAGCTTTCTGAGAAACTGCTCTGTGTTCTGTTAATTCATCTCACAGAGTTACATCTTTCCCTTCAAGAAGCCTTTCGCTAAGGCTGTTCTTGTGGAATTGGCAAAGAGATATTTGGAAGCCCATAGAGGGCTATGGTGAAAAAGGAAATATCTTCCGTTCAAAACTGAAAAGAAGCTTTCTGAGAAACTGCTCTGTGTTCTGTTAATTCATCTCACAGAGTTACATCTTTCTCTTCAAGAAGCCTTTCGCTAAGGCTGTTCTTGTGGAATTGGCAAAGGGATATTTGGAAGCCCATAGAGGGCTATGGTGAAAAAGGAAATATCTTCCGTTCAAAACTGGAAAGAAGCTTTCTGAGAAACTGCTTTGTGTTCTGTTAATTCATCACACAGAGTTACATCTTTCCCTTCAAGAAGCCTTTCGCTAAGGCTGTTCTTGTGGAATTGGCAAAGAGATAATTGGAAGCCCATAGAGGGCTATGGTGAAAAAGGAAATATCTTCCGTTCAAAACTGGAAAGAAGCTTTCTGAGAAACTGCTCTGTGTTCTGTTAATTCATTTCACAGAGTTACATCTTTCAATTCAAGAAGCCTTTCGCTAAGGCTGTTCTTGTGGAATTGGCAAAGGGATATTTGGAAGCCCATAGAGGGCTATGGTGAAAAAGGAAATATCTTCCGTTCAAAACTGGAAGGAAGGTTTCTGAGAAAGTGCTCTGTGTTCTGTTAATTCATCTCACAGAGTTACATCTTTCAATTCAAGAAGCCTTTCGCTAAGGCTGTTCTTGTGGAATTGGCAAAGGGATATTTGGAAGCCCATAGAGGGCTATGGTGAAAAAGGAAATATCTTCCGTTCAAAACTGGAAAGAAGCTTTCTGAGAAAGTGCTCTGTGTTCTGTTAATTCATCTCACAGAGTTACATCTTTCCCTTCAAGAAGCCTTTCGCTAAGGCTGTTCTTGTGGAATTGGCAAAGGGATATTTGGAAGCCCATAGAGGGCTATGGTGAAAAAGGAAATATCTTCCGTTCAAAACTGGAAAGAAGCTTTCTGAGAAACTGCTTAGTGTTCTGTTAATTCATCTCACAGAGTTACATCTTTCCCTTCAAGAAGCCTTTCGCTAAGGCTGTCGTTGTGGAATAGGAAAACGGATATTTGGAAGCCCATAGAGGGCTATGGTGGAAAAGGAAATATCTTCCGTTCAAAACTGGAAAGAAGCTTTCTGAGAAACTGCTCTGTGTTCTGTTAATTCATCTCACAGAGTTACATCTTTCCCTTCAAGAAGCCTTTCGCTAAGACTGTTCTTGTGGAACAGGCAAAGAGATATTTGGAAGCCCATAGAGGGCTATGGTGAAAAAGGAAATATCTTCCGTTCAAAACTGGAAAGAAGCTTTCTGAGAAACTGCTCTGTGTTCTGTTAACTCATCTCACAGAGTTACATCTTTCCCTTCAGGAAGCCTTTCGCTAAGGCTGTTCTTGTGGAATTGGCAAAGGGATATTTGGAAGCATATAGAGGGCTATGGTGAAAAGGGAAATATCTTCCGTTCAAAACTGGAAAGAAGCTTTCTGAGAAACTGCTCTGCGTTCTGTTAATTCATTTCACAGAGTTACATCTTTCCCTTCTAGAAGCCTTTCGCTAAGGCTGTTCTTGTGGAATTGGCAAAGGGATATTTGGAAGCCCATAGAGGGCTATGGTGAAAAAGGAAATATCTTCCGTTCAAAACTGGAAAGAAGCTTTCTCAGAAACTGCTCTGTGTTCTGTTAATTACTCTCACAGAGTTACATCTTTCAATTCAAGAAGCCTTTCGCTAAGGCTGTTCTTGTGGAACTGACAAAGGGATATTTGGAAGTCCATAGAGGGCTACGGTGAAAAAGGAAATATCTTCCGTTCAAAACTGAAAGGAAGGTTTCTGAGAAACTGCTCTGTGTTCTGTTAATTCATCTCACAGAGTTACATCTTTCAATTCAAGAAGCCTTTCGTTAAGGCTGTTCTTGTTGAATAGGCAGAGGGATATTTGGAAGCCCATAGAGGGCTATGGTGAAAAAGGAAATATCTTCCGTTCAAAACTGGAAAGAAGCTTTCTGAGAAACTGCTCTGTGTTCTGTTAATTCATCTCACAGAGTTACATCTTTCCCTTCAAGAAGCCTTTCGCTAAGGCTATTCTTGTGGAATTGGCAAGGGGATATTTGGAAGCCCATAGAGGGCTATGGTGAAAAAGGAAATACCTTCCGTTCAAAACTGGAAAGAAGCTTTCTGAGAAACTGCTCTGTGTTCTGTTAATTCATATCACAGAGATACATCTTTCCCTTCAAGAAGCCTTTCGCTAAGGCTGTCGTTGTGGAATAGGCAAACGGATATTTGGAAGCCCATAGAGGGCTATGGTGGAAAAGGAAATATCTTCCGTTCAAAACTGGAAAGAAGCTTTCTGAGAAACTGCTCTGTGTTCTGTTAATTCATCTCACAGAGTTACATCTTTCTCTTCAAGAAGCCTTTCGCTAAGGCTGTTCTTGTGGAATTGGCAAAGTGATATTTGGAAGCCCATAGAGGGCTATGGTGAAAAAGGAAATATCTTCCGTTCAAAACTGGAAAGAAGCTTTCTGAGAAACTGCTTTGTGTTCTGTTAACTCATCTCACAGAGTTACATCTTTCCCTTCTAGAAGCCTTTCGCTAAGGCTGTTCTTGTGGAATTGGCAAGAGATATTTGGAAGCCCATAGAGGGCTATGGTGAAAAAGGAAATATCTTCCGTTCAAAACTGGAAAGAAGCTTTCTGAGAAACTACTCTGTGTTCTCTTAACTCATCTCACAGAGTTACATCTTTCCCTTAAAGAAGCCTTTCGCTAAGGCTGTTCTTGTGGAATTGGCAAAGGGATATTTGGAAGCCCAAAGAAGGCTATGGTGAAAAAGGAAATATCTTCCGTTCAAAACTGGAAAGAAGCTTTCTGAGAAACTGCTCTGTGTTCTGTTAATTCATCTCACAGAGTTACATCTTTCCCTTCAAGAAGCCTTTCGCTAAGGCTGTTCTAGTGGAATTGGCAAAGGGATATTTGGAAGCCCATAGAGGGCTATGGTGAAAAAGGAAATATCTTCCGTTCAAAACTGGAAAGAAGCTTTCTGAGAAACTGCTTTGTGTTCTCTTAATTCATCTCACAGAGTTACATCTTTCCCTTCAAGAAGGCTTTCGCTAAGGCTGTCGTTGTGGAATTGGCAAACGGATATTTGGAAGCCCATACTGGGCTATGGTGGAAAAGGAAATATCTTCCGTTCAAAACTGGAAAGAAGCTTTCTGAGAAACTGCTCTGTGTTCTGTTAATTCATCTCACAGAGTTACATCTTTCACTTCAAGAAGCCTTTGGCTAAGGCTGTTCTTGTGGAATTGGCAAAGTGATATTTGGAAGCCCATAGAGGGCTATGGTGAAAAAGGAAATATCTTCCGTTCAAAACTGGAAAGAAGCTTTCTGAGAAACTGCTCTGTGTTCTGTTAACTCATCTCACAGAGTTACATCTTTCCCTTCAGGAAGCCTTTCGCTAAGGCTGTTCTTGTGGAATTGGCAAAGGGATATTTGGAAGCCCATAGAGGGCTATGGTGAAAAAGGATATATCTTCCGTTCAAAACTGGAAAGAAGCTTTCTGAGAAACTGCTCTGTGTTCTGTTAATTCATTTCACAGAGTTACATCTTTCCCTTCTAGAAGCCTTTCGCTAAGGCTGTTCTTGTGGAATTGGCAAAGGGATATTTGGAAGCCCATAGAGGGCTATGGTGAAAAAGGAAATATCTTCCGTTCAAAACTGGAAAGAAGCTTTCTAATAAACTGCTCTGTGTTCTGTTAATTCATCTCATAGAGTTCCATCTTCCCCTTCAAGAAGCCTTTCGCTAAGGCTGTTCTTGTGGAATTGGCAAAGGGATATTTGGAAGCCCATAGAGGGCTATGGTGAAAAAGGAAATATCTTCCGTTCAAAACTGGAAAGAAGCTTTCTAGGAAACTGCTCTCTGTTCTGTTAATTCATCTCACAGAGTTACATCTTTCCCTTCAAGAAGCCTTTCGCTAAGGCTGTTCTTGTGCAATTGGCAAAGGGATATTTGGAAGCCCCTAGAGGGATATGGTGAAAAAGGAAATATCTTCCGTTCCAAACTGGAAGGAAGCTTTCTGAGAAACTGCTCTGTGTTCTGGTAATTCATCTCACAGAGTTATATCTTTCCCTTCAAGAAGTCTTTCGCTAAGGCTGCTCTTGTGGAATTGGTAAAGGGATATTTGGAAGCCCATAGAGGGCTATGGTGAAAAAGGAAATATCTTCCGTTCAAAACTGGAAAGAAGCTTTCTGAGAAACTGCTCTGTGTTCTGTTAATTCATCTCACAGAGTTACATCTTACCCTTCAAGAAGCCTTTCGCTAAGGCTGTTCTTGTGGAATTGGCAAACGGATATTTGGAAGCACTTAGAAGGCTATGGTGAAAAAGGAAATATCTTCCATTCAAAACTGGAAAGAAGCTTTCTGAGAAACTGCTCTGTGTTCTGTTAATTCATCTCACAGAGTTACATCTTTCCCTTCAAGAAGCCTTTCGCTAAGGCTGTTCTTGTGGAATTGGCAAAGAGATATTTGGAAGCCCATAGAGGGCTATGGTGTAAAAGGAAATATCTTCCGTTCAAAACTGGAAAGAAGCTTTCTGAGAAACTGCTTTATGTTCTGTTAATTCATCTCACAGAGTTACATCTTTCCCTTCAAGAAGCCTTTCGCTAAGGCTGTCGATGTGGAATTGGCAAACGGATATTTGGAAGCCCATAGTCGGCTATGGTGGAAAAGGAAATATCTTCCGTTCCAAACTGGAAAGAAGCTTTCTGAGAAACTGCTCTGTGTACTGTTAATTCATCTCACAGAGTTCCATCTTTCCCTTCAAGAAGCCTTTAGCTAAGGCTGTTCTTGTGGAATTGGCAAAGTGATATTTGGAAGCCCATAGAGGGCTATGGTGAAAAAGGAAATATCTTCCGTTCAAAACTGGAAAGAAGCTTTCTGAGAAACTGCTCTGTGTTCTGTTAATTCATCTCACAGAGTTACGTCTTTCCCTTCAAGAAACCTTTCGCTAAGGCTGTTCTTGTGGAATTGGCAAAGGGATATTTGGAAGCATATAGAGGGCTATGGTGAAAAAGGAAATATCTTCCGTTCAAAACTGGAAAGAAGCTTTCTGAGAAACTGCTCTGTGTTCTGTTAATTCATTTCACAGAGTTACATCTTTCCCTCCTAGAAGCCTTTCGCTAAGGCTGTTCTTGTGGAATTGGCAAAGAGATATTTGGAAGCCCATAGAGGGCTATGGTGAAAAAGGAAATATCTTCCGTTCAAAACTGGAAAGAAGCTTTCTGAGAAACTGCTTTGTGTTCTGTTAATTCATCACACAGAGTTACATCTTTCCCTTCAAGAAGCCTTTCGTTAAGGCTGTTCTTGTGGAATTGGCAAAGAGATATTTGGAAGCCCATAGAGGGCTATGGTGAAAAAGGAAATATCTTCCGTTCAAAACTGGAAAGAAGCTTTCTGAGAAACTGCTCTGTGTTCTGTTAATTCATCTCACAGAGTTACATCTTTCAATTCAAGAAGCCTTTCGCTAAGGCTGTTCTTGTGGAATTGGCAAAGGGATATTTGGAAGCCCATAGAGGGCTATGGTGAAAAAGGAAATATCTTCCGTTCAAAACTGGAAAGAAGCTTTCTGAGAAACTGCTCTGTGTTCTGTTAATTCATCTCACAGAGTTACATCTTTCACTTCAAGAAGCCTTTGGCTAAGGCTGTTCTTGTGGAATTGGCAAAGTGATATTTGGAAGCCCATAGAGGGCTATGGTGAAAAAGGAAATATCTTCCGTTCAAAACTGGAAAGAAGCTTTCTGAGAAACTGCTCTGTGTTCTGTTAACTCATCTCACAGAGTTACATCTTTCCCTTCAGGAAGCCTTTCGCTAAGGCTGTTCTTGTGGAATTGGCAAAGGGATATTTGGAAGCCCATAGAGGGCTATGGTGAAAAAGGATATATCTTCCGTTCAAAACTGGAAAGAAGCTTTCTGAGAAACTGCTCTGTGTTCTGTTAATTCATTTCACAGAGTTACATCTTTCCCTTCTAGAAGCCTTTCGCTAAGGCTGTTCTTGTGGAATTGGCAAAGGGATATTTGGAAGCCCATAGAGGGCTATGGTGAAAAAGGAAATATCTTCCGTTCAAAACTGGAAAGAAGCTTTCTGAGAAACTGCTCTGTGTTCTGTTAATTCATCTCATAGAGTTCCATCTTCCCCTTCAAGAAGCCTTTCGCTAAGGCTGTTCTTGTGGAATTGGCAAAGGGATATTTGGAAGCCCATAGAGGGCTATGGTGAAAAAGGAAATATCTTCCGTTCAAAACTGGAAAGAAGCTTTCTAGGAAACTGCTCTCTGTTCTGTTAATTCATCTCACAGAGTTACATCTTTCCCTTCAAGAAGCCTTTCGCTAAGGCTGTTCTTGTGGAATTGGCAAAGGGATATTTGGAAGCCCCTAGAGGGATATGGTGAAAAAGGAAATATCTTCCGTTCCAAACTGGAAGGAAGCTTTCTGAGAAACTGCTCTGTGTTCTGTTAATTCATCTCACAGAGTTATATCTTTCCCTTCAAGAAGTCTTTCGCTAAGGCTGCTCTTGTGGAATTGGTAAAGGGATATTTGGAAGCCCATAGAGGGCTATGGTGAAAAAGGAAATATCTTCCGTTCAAAACTGGAAAGAAGCTTTCTGAGAAACTGCTCTGTGTTCTGTTAATTCATCTCACAGAGTTACATCTTACCCTTCAAGAAGCCTTTCGCTAAGGCTGTTCTTGTGGAATTGGCAAACGGATATTTGGAAGCACTTAGAAGGCTATGGTGAAAAAGGAAATATCTTCCATTCAAAACTGGAAAGAAGCTTTCTGAGAAACTGCTCTGTGTTCTGTTAATTCATCTCACAGAGTTACATCTTTCCCTTCAAGAAGCCTTTCGCTAAGGCTGTTCTTGTGGAATTGGCAAAGAGATATTTGGAAGCCCATAGAGGGCTATGGTGTAAAAGGAAATATCTTCCGTTCAAAACTGGAAAGAAGCTTTCTGAGAAACTGCTTTATGTTCTGTTAATTCATCTCACAGAGTTACATCTTTCCCTTCAAGAAGCCTTTCGCTAAGGCTGTCGATGTGGAATTGGCAAACGGATATTTGGAAGCCCATAGTCGGCTATGGTGGAAAAGGAAATATCTTCCGTTCCAAACTGGAAAGAAGCTTTCTGAGAAACTGCTCTGTGTACTGTTAATTCATCTCACAGAGTTCCATCTTTCCCTTCAAGAAGCCTTTAGCTAAGGCTGTTCTTGTGGAATTGGCAAAGTGATATTTGGAAGCCCATAGAGGGCTATGGTGAAAAAGGAAGTATCTTCCGTTCAAAACTGGAAAGAAGCTTTCTGAGAAACTGCTCTGTGTTCTGTTAATTCATCTCACAGAGTTACGTCTTTCCCTTCAAGAAACCTTTCGCTAAGGCTGTTCTTGTGGAATTGGCAAAGGGATATTTGGAAGCATATAGAGGGCTATGGTGAAAAAGGAAATATCTTCCGTTCAAAACTGGAAAGAAGCTTTCTGAGAAACTGCTCTGTGTTCTGTTAATTCATTTCACAGAGTTACATCTTTCCCTCCTAGAAGCCTTTCGCTAAGGCTGTTCTTGTGGAATTGGCAAAGAGATATTTGGAAGCCCATAGAGGGCTATGGTGAAAAAGGAAATATCTTCCGTTCAAAACTGGAAAGAAGCTTTCTGAGAAACTGCTTTGTGTTCTGTTAATTCATCACACAGAGTTACATCTTTCCCTTCAAGAAGCCTTTCGTTAAGGCTGTTCTTGTGGAATTGGCAAAGAGATATTTGGAAGCCCATAGAGGGCTATGGTGAAAAAGGAAATATCTTCCGTTCAAAACTGGAAAGAAGCTTTCTGAGAAACTGCTCTGTGTTCTGTTAATTCATCTCACAGAGTTACATCTTTCAATTCAAGAAGCCTTTCGCTAAGGCTGTTCTTGTGGAATTGGCAAAGGGATATTTGGAAGCCCATAGAGGGCTATGGTGAAAAAGGAAATATCTTCCGTTCAAAACTGGAAGGAAGGTTTCTGAGAAACTGCTCTGTGTTCTGTTAATTCATCTCACAGAGTTACATCTTTCAATTCAAGAAGCCTTTCGCTAAGGCTGTTCTTGTGGAATTGGCAAAGGGATATTTGGAAGCCCATAGAGGGCTATGGTGAAAAAGGAAATATCTTCCGTTCAAAACTGGAAAGAAGCTTTCTGAGAAACTACTCTGTGTTCTGTTAATTCATCTCACAGAGTTACATCTTTCCCTTCTAGAAGCCTTTCGCTAAGGCTATTCTTGTGGAATTGGCAAGGGGATATTTGGAAGCCCACAGAGGGCTATGGTGAAAAAGGAAATATCTTCCGTTCAAAACTGGAAAGAAGCTTTCTGAGAAACTGCTCTGTGTTCTGTTAATTCATCTCACAGAGTTACATCTTTCCCTTCAAGAAGCCTTTCGCTAAGGCTGTTCTTGTGGAATTGGCAAAGGGATATTTGGAAGCCCATAGAGGGCTATGGTGAAAAAGGAAATATCTTCCGTTCAAAACTGGAAAGAAGCTTTCTGAGAAACTGCTTAGTGTTCTGTTAATTCATCTCACAGAGTTACATCTTTCCCTTCAAGAAGCCTTTCGCTAAGGCTGTCGTTGTGGAATAGGCAAACGGATATTTGGAAGCCCATAGAGGGCTATGGTGGAAAAGGAAATATCTTCCGTTCAAAACTGGAAAGAAGCTTTCTGAGAAACTGCTCTGTGTTCTGTTAATTCATCTCACAGAGTTACATCTTTCCCTTCAAGAAGCCTTTCGCTAAGGCTGTTCTTGTGGAATTGGCAAAGGGATATTTGGAAGCCCATAGAGGGCTATGGTGAAAAAGGAAATATCTTCCGTTCAAAACTGGAAAGAAGCTTTCTGAGAAACTGCTCTGTGTTCTGTTAATTCATCTCACAGAGTTACATCTTTCAATTCAAGAAGCCTTTCGCTAAGGCTGTTCTTGTGGAATTGGCAAAGGGATATTTGGAAGCCCATAGAGGGCTATGGTGAAAAAGGAAATATCTTCCGTTCAAAACTGGAAAGAAGCTTTCTGAGAAACTGCTCTGTGTTCTGTTAATTCATCTCACAGAGTTACATCTTTCACTTCAAGAAGCCTTTGGCTAAGGCTGTTCTTGTGGAATTGGCAAAGTGATATTTGGAAGCCCATAGAGGGCTATGGTGAAAAAGGAAATATCTTCCGTTCAAAACTGGAAAGAAGCTTTCTGAGAAACTGCTCTGTGTTCTGTTAACTCATCTCACAGAGTTACATCTTTCCCTTCAGGAAGCCTTTCGCTAAGGCTGTTCTTGTGGAATTTCCAAAGGGATATTTGGAAGCCCATAGAGGGCTATGGTGAAAAAGGATATATCTTCCGTTCAAAACTGGAAAGAAGCTTTCTGAGAAACTGCTCTGTGTTCTGTTAATTCATTTCACAGAGTTACATCTTTCCCTTCTAGAAGCCTTTCGCTAAGGCTGTTCTTGTGGAATTGGCAAAGGGATATTTGGAAGCCCATAGAGGGCTATGGTGAAAAAGGAAATATCTTCCGTTCAAAACTGGAAAGAAGCTTTCTGAGAAACTGCTCTGTGTTCTGTTAATTCATCTCATAGAGTTCCATCTTCCCCTTCAAGAAGCCTTTCGCTAAGGCTGTTCTTGTGGAATTGGCAAAGGGATATTTGGAAGCCCATAGAGGGCTATGGTGAAAAAGGAAATATCTTCCGTTCAAAACTGGAAAGAAGCTTTCTAGGAAACTGCTCTCTGTTCTGTTAATTCATCTCACAGAGTTACATCTTTCCCTTCAAGAAGCCTTTCGCTAAGGCTGTTCTTGTGGAATTGGCAAAGGGATATTTGGAAGCCCCTAGAGGGATATGGTGAAAAAGGAAATATCTTCCGTTCCAAACTGGAAGGAAGCTTTCTGAGAAACTGCTCTGTGTTCTGTTAATTCATCTCACAGAGTTATATCTTTCCCTTCAAGAAGTCTTTCGCTAAGGCTGCTCTTGTGGAATTGGTAAAGGGATATTTGGAAGCCCATAGAGGGCTATGGTGAAAAAGGAAATATCTTCCGTTCAAAACTGGAAAGAAGCTTTCTGAGAAACTGCTCTGTGTTCTGTTAATTCATCTCACAGAGTTACATCTTACCCTTCAAGAAGCCTTTCGCTAAGGCTGTTCTTGTGGAATTGGCAAACGGATATTTGGAAGCACTTAGAAGGCTATGGTGAAAAAGGAAATATCTTCCATTCAAAACTGGAAAGAAGCTTTCTGAGAAACTGCTCTGTGTTCTGTTAATTCATCTCACAGAGTTACATCTTTCCCTTCAAGAAGCCTTTCGCTAAGGCTGTTCTTGTGGAATTGGCAAAGAGATATTTGGAAGCCCATAGAGGGCTATGGTGTAAAAGGAAATATCTTCCGTTCAAAACTGGAAAGAAGCTTTCTGAGAAACTGCTTTATGTTCTGTTAATTCATCTCACAGAGTTACATCTTTCCCTTCAAGAAGCCTTTCGCTAAGGCTGTCGATGTGGAATTGGCAAACGGATATTTGGAAGCCCATAGTCGGCTATGGTGGAAAAGGAAATATCTTCCGTTCCAAACTGGAAAGAAGCTTTCTGAGAAACTGCTCTGTGTACTGTTAATTCATCTCACAGAGTTCCATCTTTCCCTTCAAGAAGCCTTTAGCTAAGGCTGTTCTTGTGGAATTGGCAAAGTGATATTTGGAAGCCCATAGAGGGCTATGGTGAAAAAGGAAGTATCTTCCGTTCAAAACTGGAAAGAAGCTTTCTGAGAAACTGCTCTGTGTTCTGTTAATTCATCTCACAGAGTTACGTCTTTCCCTTCAAGAAACCTTTCGCTAAGGCTGTTCTTGTGGAATTGGCAAAGGGATATTTGGAAGCATATAGAGGGCTATGGTGAAAAAGGAAATATTTTCCGTTCAAAACTGGAAAGAAGCTTTCTGAGAAACTGCTCTGTGTTCTGTTAATTCATTTCACAGAGTTACATCTTTCCCTCCTAGAAGCCTTTCGCTAAGGCTGTTCTTGTGGAATTGGCAAAGAGATATTTGGAAGCCCATAGAGGGCTATGGTGAAAAAGGAAATATCTTCCGTTCAAAACTGGAAAGAAGCTTTCTGAGAAACTGCTTTGTGTTCTGTTAATTCATCACACAGAGTTACATCTTTCCCTTCAAGAAGCCTTTCGTTAAGGCTGTTCTTGTGGAATTGGCAAAGAGATATTTGGAAGCCCATAGAGGGCTATGGTGAAAAAGGAAATATCTTCCGTTCAAAACTGGAAAGAAGCTTTCTGAGAAACTGCTCTGTGTTCTGTTAATTCATCTCACAGAGTTACATCTTTCAATTCAAGAAGCCTTTCGCTAAGGCTGTTCTTGTGGAATTGGCAAAGGGATATTTGGAAGCCCATAGAGGGCTATGGTGAAAAAGGAAATATCTTCCGTTCAAAACTGGAAGGAAGGTTTCTGAGAAACTGCTCTGTGTTCTGTTAATTCATCTCACAGAGTTACATCTTTCAATTCAAGAAGCCTTTCGCTAAGGCTGTTCTTGTGGAATTGGCAAAGGGATATTTGGAAGCCCATAGAGGGCTATGGTGAAAAAGGAAATATCTTCCGTTCAAAACTGGAAAGAAGCTTTCTGAGAAACTACTCTGTGTTCTGTTAATTCATCTCACAGAGTTACATCTTTCCCTTCTAGAAGCCTTTCGCTAAGGCTATTCTTGTGGAATTGGCAAGGGGATATTTGGAAGCCCACAGAGGGCTATGGTGAAAAAGGAAATATCTTCCGTTCAAAACTGGAAAGAAGCTTTCTGAGAAACTGCTCTGTGTTCTGTTAATTCATCTCACAGAGTTACATCTTTCCCTTCAAGAAGCCTTTCGCTAAGGCTGTTCTTGTGGAATTGGCAAAGGGATATTTGGAAGCCCATAGAGGGCTATGGTGAAAAAGGAAATATCTTCCGTTCAAAACTGGAAAGAAGCTTTCTGAGAAACTGCTTAGTGTTCTGTTAATTCATCTCACAGAGTTACATCTTTCCCTTCAAGAAGCCTTTCGCTAAGGCTGTCGTTGTGGAATAGGCAAACGGATATTTGGAAGCCCATAGAGGGCTATGGTGGAAAAGGAAATATCTTCCGTTCAAAACTGGAAAGAAGCTTTCTGAGAAACTGCTCTGTGTTCTGTTAATTCATCTCACAGAGTTACATCTTTCCCTTCAAGAAGCCTTTCGCTAAGGCTGTTCTTGTGGAATTGGCAAAGGGATATTTGGAAGCCCATAGAGGGCTATGGTGAAAAAGGAAATATCTTCCGTTCAAAACTGGAAAGAAGCTTTCTGAGAAACTGCTGTGTGTTCTGTTAACTCATCTCACAGAGTTACATCCTTCCTTTCAAGAAGCCTTTCGCTAAGACTGTTCTTGTGGAACAGGCAAAGAGATATTTGGAAGCCCATAGAGGGCTATGGTGAAAAAGGAAATATCTTCCGTTCAAAACTGGAAAGAAGCTTTCTGAGAAACTGCTCTGTGTTCTGTTAACTCATCTCACAGAGTTACATCTTTCCCTTCAGGAAGCCTTTCGCTAAGGCTGTTCTTGTGGAATTGGCAAAGGGATATTTGGAAGCATATAGAGGGCTATGGTGAAAAAGGAAATATCTTCCGTTCAAAACTGGAAAGAAGCTTTCTGAGAAACTGCTCTGCGTTCTGTTAATTCATTTCACAGAGTTACATCTTTCCCTTCTAGAAGCCTTTCGCTAAGGCTGTTCTTGTTGAATTGGCAAAGGGATATTTGGAAGCCCATAGAGGGCTATGGTGAAAAAGGAAATATCTTCCGTTCAAAACTGGAAAGAAGCTTTCTGAGAAACTGCTCTGTGTTCTGTTAATTCATCTCATAGAGTTACATCTTTCCCTTCAAGAAGCCTTTCGCTAAGGCTGTTCTTGTGGAATTGGCAAAGGGATATTTGGAAGCCCATAGAGGGCTATGGTGAAAAAGGAAATATCTTCCGTTCAAAACTGGAAAGAAGCTTTCTGAGAAACTGCTCTGTGTTCTGTTAACTTATCTCACAGAGTTACATCCTTCCTTTCAAGAAGCCTTTCGCTAAGACTGTTCTTGTGGAATAGGCAAAGGGATATTTGGAAGCCCATAGAGGGCTATGGTGAAAAAGGAAATATCTTCCGTTCACAACTGGAAAGAAGCTTTCTGAGAAACTGCTCTGTGTTCTGTTAACTCATCTCACAGAGTTACATCTTTCCCTTCAGGAAGCCTTTCGCTAAGGTTGTTCTTGTGGAATTGACAAAGGGATATTTGGAAGCCCTTAGAAGGCTATGGTGAAAAATGAAATATCTTCCGTTCAAAACTGGAAAGAAGCTTTCTGAGAAACTGCTCTGTGTTCTGTTAATTCATCTCACAGAGTTACATCTTTCCCTTCAAGAAGCCTTTCGCTAAGGCTCTTCTTGTGGAATTGCCAAAGGGATATTTGGAAGCCCATAGAGGGCTATGGTGAAAAAGGAAATATCTTCCGTTCAAAACTGGAAAGAAGCTTTCTGAGAAACTACTCTGTGTTCTGTTAATTCATCTCACAGAGTTACATCTTTCTCTTCAAGAAGCCTTTCGCTAAGGCTGTTCTTGTGGAATTGGCAAAGGGATATTTGGAAGCCCATAGAGGGCTATGGTGAAAAAGGAAATATCTTCCGTTCAAAACTGGAAAGATGCTTTCTGAGAAACTGCTTTGTGTTCTGTTAATTCATCTCACAGAGTTACATCTTTCCCTTCAAGAAGCCTTTCGCTAAGGCTGTTCTTGTGGAATTGGCAAAGAGATATTTGGAAGCCCATAGAGGTCTATGGTGAAAAAGGAAATATCTTCCGTTCAAAACTGGAAAGAAGCTTTCTGAGAAACTGCTCTGTGTTCTGTTAATTCATCTCACAGAGTTACATCTTTCAATTCAAGAAGCCTTTCGCTAAGGCTGTTCTTGTGGAATTGGCAAAGGGATATTTGGAAGCCCATAGAGGGCTATGGTGAAAAAGGAAATATCTTCCGTTCAAAACTGGAAAGAAGCTTTCTGAGAAACTGCTCTGTGTTCTGTTAATTCATATCACAGAGTTACATCTTTCCCTTCAAGAAGCCTTTCGCTAAGGCTGTTCTTGTGGAATTGGCAAAGGGATATTTGGAAGCCCATAGAGGGCTATGGTGAAAAAGGAAATATCTTCCGTTCAAAACTGGAAAGAAGCTTTCTGAGAAACTGCTCTGTGTTCTGTTAACTTATCTCACAGAGTTACATCCTTCCTTTCAAGAAGCCTTTCGCTAAGACTGTTCTTGTGGAATAGGCAAAGGGATATTTGGAAGCCCATAGAGGGCTATGGTGAAAAAGGAAATATCTTCCGTTCACAACTGGAAAGAAGCTTTCTGAGAAACTGCTCTGTGTTCTGTTAACTCATCTCACAGAGTTACATCTTTCCCTTCAGGAAGCCTTTCGCTAAGGTTGTTCTTGTGGAATTGACAAAGGGATATTTGGAAGCCCTTAGAAGGCTATGGTGAAAAATGAAATATCTTCCGTTCAAAACTGGAAAGAAGCTTTCTGAGAAACTGCTCTGTGTTCTGTTAATTCATCTCACAGAGTTACATCTTTCCCTTCAAGAAGCCTTTCGCTAAGGCTGTTCTTGTGGAATTGCCAAAGGGATATTTGGAAGCCCATAGAGGGCTATGGTGAAAAAGGAAATATCTTCCGTTCAAAACTGGAAAGAAGCTTTCTGAGAAACTGCTCTGTGTTCTGTTAATTCATCTCACAGAGTTACATCTTTCTCTTCAAGAAGCCTTTCGCTAAGGCTGTTCTTGTGGAATTGGCAAAGGGATATTTGGAAGCCCATAGAGGGCTATGGTGAAAAAGGAAATATCTTCCGTTCAAAACTGGAAAGATGCTTTCTGAGAAACTGCTTTGTGTTCTGTTAATTCATCTCACAGAGTTACATCTTTCCCTTCAAGAAGCCTTTCGCTAAGGCTGTTCTTGTGGAATTGGCAAAGAGATATTTGGAAGCCCATAGAGGTCTATGGTGAAAAAGGAAATATCTTCCGTTCAAAACTGGAAAGAAGCTTTCTGAGAAACTGCTCTGTGTTCTGTTAATTCATCTCACAGAGTTACATCTTTCAATTCAAGAAGCCTTTCGCTAAGGCTGTTCTTGTGGAATTGGCAAAGGGATATTTGGAAGCCCATAGAGGGCTATGGTGAAAAAGGAAATATCTTCCGTTCAAAACTGGAAAGAAGCTTTCTGAGAAACTGCTCTGTGTTCTGTTAATTCATATCACAGAGTTACATCTTTCCCTTCAAGAAGCCTTTCGCTAAGGCTGTTCTTGTGGAATTGGCAATGGGATATTTGGAAGCCCATAGAGGGCTATGGTGAAAAAGGAAATATCTTCCGTTCAAAACTGGAAAGAAGCTTTCTGAGAAACTGCTATGTGTTCTGTTAATTCATCTCACAGAGATACATCTTTCCCTTCAAGAAGCCTTTCGCTAAGGCTGTTCTTGTGGAATTGGCAAGAGATATTTGGAAGCCCATAGAGGGCTATGGTGAAAAAGGAAATATCTTCCGTTCAAAACTGGAAAGAAGCTTTCTGAGAAACTACTCTGTGTTCTCTTAACTCATCTCACAGAGTTACATCTTTCCCTTCAAGAAGCCTTTCGCTAAGGCTGTTCTTGTGGAATTGGCAAAGGGATATTTGGAAGCCCAAAGAAGGCTATGGTGAAAAAGGAAATATCTTCCGTTCAAAACTGGAAAGAAGCTTTCTGAGAAACTGCTCTGTGTTCTGTTAATTCATCTCACAGAGTTACATCTTTCCCTTCAAGAAGCCTTTCGCTAAGGCTGTTCTTGTGGAATTGGCAAAGGGATATTTGGAAGCCCATAGAGGGCTATGGTGAAAAAGGAAATATCTTCCGTTCAAAACTGGAAAGAAGCTTTCTGAGAAACTGCTTTGTGTTCTCTTAATTCATCTCACAGAGTTACATCTTTCCCTTCAAGAAGCCTTTCGCTAAGGCTGTCGTTGTGGAATTGGCAAACGGATATTTGGAAGCCCATAGTGGGCTATGGTGGAAAATTAAATATCTTCCGTTCAAAACTGGAAAGAAGCTTTCTGAGAAACTGCTCTGTGTTCTGTTAATTCATCTCACAGAGTTACATCTTTCACTTCAAGAAGCCTTTGGCTAAGGCTGTTCTTGTGGAATTGGCAAAGTGATATTTGGAAGCCCATAGAGGGCTATGGTGAAAAAGGAAATATCTTCCGTTCAAAACTGGAAAGAAGCTTTCTGAGAAACTGCTCTGTGTTCTGTTAACTCATCTCACACAGTTACATCTTTCCCTTCAGGAAGCCTTTCGCTAAGGCTGTTCTTGTGGAATTGGCAAAGAGATATTTGGAAGCATATAGAGGGCTATGGTGAAAAAGGATATATCTTCCGTTCAAAACTGGAAAGAAGCTTTCTGAGAAACTGCTCTGTGTTCTGTTAATTCATTTCCCAGAGTTACATCTTTCCCTTCTAGAAGCCTTTCGCTAAGGCTGTTCTTGTGGAATTGGCAAAGGGATATTTGGAAGCCCATAGAGGGCTATGGTGAAAAAGGTAATATCTTCCGTTCAAAACTGGAAAGAAGCTTTCTGAGAAACTGCTCTGTGTTCTGTTAATTCATCTCATAGAGTTACATCTTTCCCTTCAAGAAGCCTTTCGCTAAGGCTGTTCTTGTGGAATTGGCAAAGGGATATTAGGAAGCCCGTAGAGGGCTATGGTGAAAAAGGAAATATCTTCCGTTCAAAACTGGAAAGAAGCTTTCTGAGAAACTGCTCTGTGTTCTGTTAATTCATCTCACAGAGTTACATCTTTCCCTTCAGGAAGCCTTTCGCTAAGGCTGTTCTTGTGGAATTGGCAAAGGGATATTTGCAAGCCCATAGAGGGCTATGGTGAAAAAGGAAATATCTTCCGTTCAAAACTGGAAAGAAGCTTTCTGAGAAACTGCTGTGTGTTCTGTTAACTCATCTCACAGAGTTACATCCTTCCTTTCAAGAAGCCTTTCGCTAAGACTGTTCTTGTGGAATAGGCAAAGAGATATTTGGAAGCCCATAGAGGGCTATGGTGAAAAAGGAAATATCTTCCGTTCAAAACTGGAAAGAAGCTTTCTGAGAAACTGCTCTGTGTTCTGTTAACTCATCTCACAGAGTTACATCTTTCCCTTCAGGAAGCCTTTCGCTAAGGTTGTTCTTGTGGAATTGGCAAAGGGATATTTGGAAGCCCTTAGAAGGCTATGGTGAAAAAGGAAATATCTTCCGTTCAAAACTGGAAAGAAGCTTTCTGAGAAACTGCTCTTTGTTCTGTTAATTCATCTCACAGAGTTACATCTTTCCCTTCAAGAAGCCTTTCGCTAAGGCTGTTCTTGTGGAATTGGCAAAGAGATATTTGGAAGCCCATAGAGGGATATGGTGAAAAAGGAAATATCTTCCGTTCAAAACTGGAAAGAAGCTTTCTGAGAAACTGCTCTGTGTTCTGTTACTTCATCTCACAGATTTACATCTTTCTCTTCAAGAAGCCTTTCGCTAAGGCTGTTCTTGTGGAATTGGCAAAGGGATATTTGGAAGCCCATAGAGGGCTATGGTGAAAAAGGAAATATCTTCCGTTCAAAACTGGAAAGAAGCTTTCTGAGAAACTGCTTTGTGTTCTGTTAATTCATCTCACAGAGTTACATCTTTTCCTTCAAGAAGCCTTTCGCTAAGGCTGTTCTTGTGGAATTGGCAAAGAGATATTTGGAAGCCCATAGAGGGCTATGGTGAAAAAGGAAATATCTTCCGTTCAAAACTGGAAAGAAGCTTTCTGAGAAACTGCTCTGTGTTCTGTTAATTCATCTCACAGAGTTACATCTTTCAATTCAAGAAGCCTTTCGCTAAGGCTGTTCTTGTGGAATTGGCAAAGGGATATTTGGAAGCCCATAGAGTGCTATGGTGAAAAAGGAAATATCTTTCGTTCAAAACTGGAAAGAAGCTTTCTGAGAAACTGCTCTGTGTTCTGTTAATTCATCTAACAGAGTTACATCTTTCCCTTCAAGAAGAATTTCGCTAAGGCTGTTCTTGTGTAATTGGCAAAGGGATATTTGGAAGCCCATAGAGGTCTATGGTGAAAAAGGAAATATCTTCCGTTCAAAACTGGAAAGGAGCTTTCTGAGAAACTGCTCTGTGTTCTGTTAATTCATCTCACAGAGTTACATCTTTCCCTTCAAGAAGCCTTTCGCTAAGGCTGTTCTTGTGGAATTGACAAAGGGATATTTGGAACCCCATAGAGGGCTATGGTGAAAAAGGAAATATCTTCCGTTCAAAACTGGAAGGAAGGTTTCTGAGAAACTGCTCTGTATTCTGTTAATTCATCTCACAGAGTTACATCTTTCAATTCAAGAAGCCTTTCGCTAAGGCTGTTCTTGTGGAATTGGCAAAGGGATATTTGGAAGCCCATAGAGGGCTATGGTGAAAAAGGAAATATCTTCCGTTCAAAACTGGAAAGAAGCTTTCTGAGAAACTGCTCTGTGTTCTGTTAACTCATCTCACAGAGTTACATCTTTCCCTTCAGGAAGCGTTTCGCTAAGGTTGTTCTTGTGGAATTGGCCACTTGATATTTGGAAGCCCTTAGAAGGCTATGGTGAAAAAGGAAATATCTTCCGTTCAAAACTGGAAAGAAGCTTTCTGAGAAACTGCTCTGTGTTCTGTTAATTCATCTCACAGAGTTACATCTTTCCCTTCAAGAAGCCTTTCGCTAAGGCTGTTCTTGTGGAATTGGCAAAGAGATATTTGGAAGCCCATAGAGGGCTATGGTGAAAAAGGAAATATCTTCCGTTCAAAACTGGAAACAAGCTTTCTGAGAAACTGCTCTGTGTTCTGTTAATTCATCTCACAGAGTTACATCTTTCTCTTCAAGAAGCCTTTCGCTAAGGCTGTTCTTGTGGAATTGGCAAAGGGATATTTGGAAGCCCATAGAGGGCTATGGTGAAAAAGGAAATATCTTCCGTTCAAAACTGGAAAGAAGCTTTCTGAGAAACTGCTTTGTGTTCTGTTAATTCATCACACAGAGTTACATCTTTCCCTTCAAGAAGCCTTTCGCTAAGGCTGTTCTTGTGGAATTGGCAAAGAGATATTTGGAAGCCCATAGAGGGCTATGGTGAAAAAGGAAATATCTTCCGTTCAAAACTGGAAAGAAGCTTTCTGAGAAACTACTCTGTGTTCTGTTAATTCATCTCACAGAGTTACATCTTTCAATTCAAGAAGCCTTTCGCTAAGGCTGTTCTTGTGGAATTGGCAAAGGGATATTTGGAAGCCCATAGAGGGCTATGGTAAAAAAGGAAATATCTTCCGTTCAAAACTGGAAGGAAGGTTTCTGAGAAACTGCTCTGTGTTCTGTTAATTCATCTCACGGAGTTACATCTTTCAATTCAAGAAGCCTTTCGCTAAGGCTGTTCTTGTGGAATTGGCAAAGGGATATTTGGAAGCCCATAGAGGGCTATGGTGAAAAAGGAAATATCTTCCGTTCAAAACTGGAAAGAAGCTTTCTGAGAAACTGCTCTGTGTTCTGTTAATTCATCTCACAGAGTTACATCTTTCCCTTCTAGAAGCCTTTCGCTAAGGCTATTCTTGTGGAATTGGCAAGTTGATATTTGGAAGCCCACAGAGGGCTATGGTGAAAAAGGAAATATCTTCCGTTCAAAACTGGAAAGAAGCTTTCTGAGAAACTGCTCTGTGTTCTGTTAATTCATCTCACAGAGTTACATCTTTCCCTTCAAGAAGCCTTTCGCTAAGTCTGTTCTTGTGGAATTGGCAAAGGGATATTTGGAAGCCCATAGAGGGCTATGGTGAAAAAGGAAATATCTTCCGTTCAAAACTGGAAGGAAGCTTTCTGAGAAACTGCTTAGTGTTCTGTTAATTCATCTCACAGAGTTACATCTTTCCCTTCAAGAAGCCTTTCGCTAAGGCTGTCGTTGTGGAATAGGCAAACGGATATTTGGAAGCCCATAGAGGGCTATGGTGGAAAAGGAAATATCTTCCGTTCAAAACTGGAAAGAAGCTTTCTGAGAAACTGCTCTGTGTTCTGTTAATTCATCTCACAGAGTTACATCTTTCCCTTCAAGAAGCCTTTCGCTAAGGCTGTTCTTGTGGAATTGGCAAAGTGATATTTGGAAGCCCATAGAGGGCTATGGTGAAAAAGGAAATATCTTCCGTTCAAAACTGGAAAGAAGCTTTCTGAGAAACTGCTTTGTGTTCTGTTAACTCATCTCATAGAGTTACATCTTTCCCTTAAAGAAGCCTTTCACTAAGGCTGTTCTTGTGGAATTGGCAAAGAAATATTTGGAAGCCCATAGAGGGCTATGGTGAAAAAGGAAATATCTTGCGTTCAAAACTGGAAAGAAGCTTTCTGAGAAACTGCTCTGTGTTCTGTTAATTCATCTAATAGAGTTACATCTTTCCCTTCAAGAAGCCTTTCGCTAAGGCTGCTCTTGTGGAATTGGCAAAGGGATATTTGGAAGCCCATAGAGGGCTATGGTGAAAAAGGAAATATCTTCCGTTCAAAACTGGAAAGAAGCTTTCTGAGAAACTGCTCTGTGTTCTGTTAATTCATCTCACAGAGTTACATCTTTCCCTTCAAGAAGCCTTTCGCTAAGGCTGTTCTTGTGGAATTGACAAAGGGATATTTGGAACCCCATAGAGGGCTATGGTAAAAAAGGAAATATCTTCCGTTCAAAACTGGAAGGAAGGTTTCTGAGAAACTGCTCTGTGTTCTGTTAATTCATCTCAGAGAGTTACATCTTTCAATTCAAGAAGCCTTTCGCTAAGGCTGTTCTTGTGGAATTGGCAAAGGGATATTTGGAAGCCCATAGAGGGCTATGGTGAAAAAGGAAATATCTTCCGTTCAAAACTGGAAAGAAGCTTTCTGAGAAACTGCTCTGTGTTCTGTTAATTCATCTCACAGAGTTACATCTTTCCCTTCAAGAAGCCTTTCGCTAAGGCTGTTCTTGTGGAATTGGCAATGGGATATTTGGAAGCCCATAGAGGGCTATGGTGAAAAAGGAAATATCTTCCGTTCAAAACTGGAAAGAAGCTTTCTGAGAAACTGCTATGTGTTCTGTTAATTCATCTCACAGAGATACATCTTTCCCTTCAAGAAGCCTTTCGCTAAGGCTGTTCTTGTGGAATTGACAAAGTGATATTTGGAACCCCATAGAGGGCTATGGTGAAAAAGGAAATATCTTCCGTTCAAAACTGGAAAGAAGCTTTCTGAGAAACTGCTTTGTGTTCTCTTAATTCATCTCACAGAGTTATATCTTTCCCTTCAAGAAGCCTTTCGCTAAGGCTGTCGTTGTGGAATTGGCAAACGGATATTTGGAAGCCCATAGTGGGCTATGGTGGAAAAGGAAATATCTTCCGTTCAAAACTGGAAAGAAGCTTTCTGAGAAACTACTCTGTGTTCTGTTAATTCATCTCACAGAGTTACATCTTTCCCTTCAAGAAGCCTTTCGCTAAGGCTGTTCTTGTGGAATTGGCAAAGTGATATTTGGAAGCCCATAGAGGGCTATGGTGAAAAAGGAAATATCTTCCGTTCAAAACTGGAAAGAAGCTTTCTGAGAAACTGCTCTGTGTTCTGTTAACTCATCTCCCAGAGTTACATCTTTCCCTTCAGGAAGCCTTTCGCTAAGGCTGTTCTTGTGGAATTCGCAAAGGGATATTTGGAAGCATATAGAGGGCTATGGTGAAAAAGGAAATATCTTCCGTTCAAAACTGGAAAGAAGCTTTCTGAGAAACTGCTCTGTGTTCTGTTAATTCATTTCACAGAGTTACATCTTTCCCGTCTAGAAGCCTTTCGCTAAGGCTGTTCTTGTGGAATTGGCAAAGGGATATTTGGAAGCCCATAGAGGGCTATGGTGAAAAAGGAAATATCTTCCGTTCAAAACTGGAAAGAAGCTTTCTGAGAAACTGCTCTGTGTTCTGTTAATTCATCTCATAGAGTTACATCTTTCCCTTCAAGAAGCCTTTCGCTAAGGCTGTTCTTGTGGAATTGGCAAAGGGATATTTGGAAGCCCTTAGAGGGCTATGGTGAAAAAGGAAATATCTTCCGTTCAAAACTGGAAAGAAGCTTTCTGAGAAACTGCTGTGTGTTCTGTTAACTCATCTCACAGAGTTACATCCTTCCTTTCAAGAAGCCTTTCGCTAAGACTGTTCTTGTGGAACAGGCAAAGAGATATTTGGAAGCCCATAGAGGGCTATGGTGAAAAAGGAAATATCTTCCGTTCAAAACTGGAAAGAAGCTTTCTGAGAAACTGCTCTGTGTTCTGTTAACTCATCTCACAGAGTTACATCTTTCCCTTCAGGAAGCCTTTCGCTAAGGCTGTTCTTGTGGAATTGGCAAAGGGATATTTGGAAGCCCATAGAGGGCTATGGTGAAAAAGGAAATATCTTCCGTTCAAAACTGGAAAGAAGCTTTCTGAGAAACTGCTCTGTGTTCTGTTAATTAATCTCACAGAGTTACATCTTTCAATTCAAGAAGCCTTTCGCTAAGGCTGTTCTTGTGGAATTGGCAATGGGATATTTGGAAGCCCATAGAGGGCTATGGTGAAAAAGGAAATATCTTCCGTTCAAAACTGGAAAGAAGCTTTCTGAGAAACTGCTATGTGTTCTGTTAATTCATCTCACAGAGATACATCTTTCCCTTCAAGAAGCCTTTCGCTAAGGCTGTTCTTGTGGAATTGACAAAGTGATATTTGGAACCCCATAGAGGGCTATGGTGAAAAAGGAAATATCTTCCGTTCAAAACTGGAAGGAAGGTTTCTGAGAAACTGCTCTGTGTTCTGTTAATTCATCTCACAGAGTTACATCTTTCAATTCAAGAAGCCTTTCGCTAAGGCTGTTCTTGTGGAATTGGCAAAGGGATATTTGGAAGCCCATAGAGGGCTATGGTGAAAAAGGAAATATCTTCCGTTCAAAACTGGAAAGAAGCTTTCTGAGAAACTGCTCTGTGTTCTGTTAATTCATCTCACAGAGTTACATCTTTCCCTTCTAGAAGCCTTTCGCTAAGGCTATTCTTGTGGAATTGGCAAGGGGATATTTGGAAGCCCATAGAGGGCTATGGTGAAAAAGGAAATATCTTCCGTTCAAAACTGGAAAGAAGCTTTCTGAGAAACTGCTCTGTGTTCTGTTAATTCATATCACAGAGTTACATCTTTCCCTTCTAGAAGCCTTTCGCTAAGGCTGTTCTTGTGGAATTGGCAAAGAGATATTTGGAAGCCCATAGAGGGCTATGGTGAAAAAGGAAATATCTTCCGTTCAAAACTGGAAAGAAGCTTTCTGAGAAACTGCTCTGTGTTCTGTTAATTAATCTCACAGAGTTACATCTTTCAATTCAAGAAGCCTTTCGCTAAGGCTGTTCTTGTGGAACTGACAAAGGGATATTTGGAACCCCATAGAGGGCTATGGTGAAAAAGGAAATATCTTCCGTTCAAAAGTGAAAGGAAGGTTTCTGAGAAACTGCTCTGTGTTCTGTTAATTCATCTCACAGAGTTACATCTTTCAATTCAAGAAGCCTTTCGCTAAGGCTGTTCTTGTTGAATTGGCAAAGGGATATTTGGAAGCCCATAGAGGGCTATGGTGAAAAGGGAAATACCTTCCGTTCAAAACTGGAAAGAAGCTTTCTGAGAAACTGCTCTGTGTTCTGTTAATTCATATCACAGAGATACATCTTTCCCTTCTAGAAGCCTTTCGCTAAGGCTCTTCTTGTGGAATTGGCAAAGGGATATTTGGAAGCCCATAGAGGGCTATGGTGAAAAAGGAAATATCTTCCGTTCAAAACTGGAAAGAAGCTTTCTGAGAAACTGCTCTGTGTTCTGTTAATTCATCTCACAGAGTTACATCTTTCCCTTCAAGAAGCCTTTCGCTAAGGCTGTTCTTGTGGAATTGGCAAAGGGATATTTGGAAGCCCATAGAGGGCTATGGTGAAAAAGGAAATATCTTCCGTTCAAAACTGGAAAGAAGCTTTCTGAGAAACTGCTTAGTGTTCTGTTAATTCATCTCACAGAGTTACATCTTTCCCTTCAAGAAGCCTTTCGCTAAGGCTGTCGTTGTGGAATAGGCAAACGGATATTTGGAAGCCCATAGAGGGCTATGGTGGAAAAGGAAATATCTTCCGTTCAAAACTGGAAAGAAGCTTTCTGAGAAACTGCTCTGTGTTCTGTTAATTCATCTCACAGAGTTACATCTTTCTCTTCAAGAAGCCTTTCGCTAAGGCTGTTCTTGTGGAATTGGCAAAGTGATATTTGGAAGCCCATAGAGGGCTATGGTGAAAAAGGAAATATCTTCCGTTCAAAACTGGAAAGAAGCTTTCTGAGAAACTGCTTTGTGTTCTGTTAACTCATCTCACAGAGTTACATCTTTCCCTTCAAGAAGCCTTTCGCTAAGGCTGTTCTTGTGGAATTGGCAAGAGATATTTGGAAGCCCTTAGAGGGCTATGGTGAAAAAGGAAATATCTTCCGTTCAAAACTGGAAAGAAGCTTTCTGATAAACTACTCTGTGTTCTCTTAACTCATCTCACAGAGTTACATCTTTCCCTTCAAGAAGCCTTTCGCTAAGGCTGTTCTTGTGGAATTGGCAAAGGGATATTTGGAAGCCCAAAGAAGGCTATGGTGAAAAAGGAAATATCTTCCGTTCAAAACTGGAAAGAAGCTTTCTGAGAAACTGCTCTGTGTTCTGTTAATTCATCTCACAGAGTTACATCTTTCCCTTCAAGAAGCCTTTCGCTAAGGCTGTTCTTGTGGAATTGGCAAAGGGATATTTGGAAGCCCATAAAGGGCTATGGTGAAAAAGGAAATATCTTCCGTTCAAAACTGGAAAGAAGCTTTCTGAGAAACTGCTTTGTGTTCTCTTAATTCATCTCACAGAGTTACATCTTTCCCTTCAAGAAGCCTTTCGCTAAGGCTGTCGTTGTGGAATTGGCAAACGGATATTTGGAAGCCCATAGTGGGCTATGGTGGAAAAGGAAATATCTTCCGTTCAAAACTGGAAAGAAGCTTTCTGAGAAACTGCTCTGTGTTCTGTTAATTCATCTCACAGAGTTACATCTTTCACTTCAAGAAGCCTTTGGCTAAGGCTGTTCTTGTGGAATTGGCAAAGTGATATTTGGAAGCCCATAGAGGGCTATGGTGAAAAAGGAAATATCTTCCGTTCAAAACTGGAAAGAAGCTTTCTGAGAAACTGCTCTGTGTTCTGTTAACTCATCTCACACAGTTACATCTTTCCCTTCAGGAAGCCTTTCGCTAAGGCTGTTCTTGTGGAATTGGCAAAGAGATATTTTGAAGCATATAGAGGGCTATGGTGAAAAAGGATATATCTTCCGTTCAAAACTGGAAAGAAGCTTTCTGAGAAACTGCTCTGTGTTCTGTTAATTCATTTCCTAGAGTTACATCTTTCCCTTCTAGAAGCCTTTCGCTAAGGCTGTTCTTGTGGAATTGGCAAAGGGATATTTGGAAGCCCGTAGAGGGCTATGGTGAAAAAGGAAATATCTTCCGTTCAAAACTGGAAAGAAGCTTTCTGAGAAACTGCTCTGTGTTCTGTTAATTCATCTCATAGAGTTACATCTTCCCCTTCAAGAAGCCTTTCGCTAAGGCTGTTCTTGTGGAATTGGCAAAGGGATATTTGGAAGCCCATAGAGGGCTATGGTGAAAAAGGAAATATCTTCCGTTCAAAACTGGAAAGAAGCTTTCTGAGAAACTGCTCTGTGTTCTGTTAATTCATCTCACAGAGTTACATCTTTCCCTTCAGGAAGCCTTTCGCTAAGGCTGTTCTTGTGGAATTGGCAAAGGGATATTTGCAAGCCCATAGAGGGCTATGGTGAAAAAGGAAATATCTTCCGTTCAAAACTGGAAAGAAGCTTTCTGAGAAACTGCTGTGTGTTCTGTTAACTCATCTCACAGAGTTACATCCTTCCTTTCAAGAAGCCTTTCGCTAAGACTGTTCTTGTGGAATAGGCAAAGAGATATTTGGAAGCCCATAGAGGGCTATGGTGAAAAAGGAAATATCTTCCGTTCAAAACTGGAAAGAAGCTTTCTGAGAAACTGCTCTGTGTTCTGTTAACTCATCTCACAGAGTTACATCTTTCCCTTCAGGAAGCCTTTCGCTAAGGTTGTTCTTGTGGAATTGGCAAAGGGATATTTGGAAGCCCTTAGAAGGCTATGGTGAAAAAGGAAATATCTTCCGTTCAAAACTGGAAAGAAGCTTTCTGAGAAACTGCTCTTTGTTCTGTTAATTCATCTCACAGAGTTACATCTTTCCCTTCAAGAAGCCTTTCGCTAAGGCTGTTCTTGTGGAATTGGCAAAGAGATATTTGGAAGCCCATAGAGGGCTATGGTGAAAAAGGAAATATCTTCCGTTCAAAACTGGAAAGAAGCTTTCTGAGAAACTGCTCTGTGTTCTGTTACTTCATCTCACAGATTTACATCTTTCTCTTCAAGAAGCCTTTCGCTAAGGCTGTTCTTGTGGAATTGGCAAAGGGATATTTGGAAGCCCATAGAGGGCTATGGTGAAAAAGGAAATATCTTCCGTTCAAAACTGGAAAGAAGCTTTCTGAGAAACTGCTTTGTGTTCTGTTAATTCATCTCACAGAGTTACATCTTTTCCTTCAAGAAGCCTTTCGCTAAGGCTGTTCTTGTGGAATTGGCAAAGAGATATTTGGAAGCCCATAGAGGGCTATGGTGAAAAAGGAAATATCTTCCGTTCAAAACTGGAAAGGAGCTTTCTGAGAAACTGCTCTGTGTTCTGTTAATTCATCTCACAGAGTTACATCTTTCCCTTCAAGAAGCCTTTCGCTAAGGCTGTTCTTGTGGAATTGACAAAGGGATATTTGGAACCCCATAGAGGGCTATGGTGAAAAAGGAAATATCTTCCGTTCAAAACTGGAAGGAAGGTTTCTGAGAAACTGCTCTGTATTCTGTTAATTCATCTCACAGAGTTACATCTTTCAATTCAAGAAGCCTTTCGCTAAGGCTGTTCTTGTGGAATTGGCAAAGGGATATTTGGAAGCCCATAGAGGGCTATGGTGAAAAAGGAAATATCTTCCGTTCAAAACTGGAAAGAAGCTTTCTGAGAAACTGCTCTGTGTTCTGTTAATTCATCTCACAGGGTTACATCTTTCCCTTCTAGAAGCCTTTCGCTAAGGCTATTCTTGTGGAATTGGCAAGGGGATATTTGGAAGAACATAGAGGGCTATGGTGAAAAAGGAAATATCTTCCGTTCAAAACTGGAAAGAAGCTTTCTGAGAAACTGCACTGTGTTCTGTTAATTCATCTCACAGAGTTACATCTTTCCCTTCTAGAAGTCTTTCGCTAAGGCTGTTCTTGTGGAATTGGCAAAGAGATATTTGGAAGACCATAGAGGGCTATGGTGAAAAAGGAAATATCTTCCGTTCAAAACTGGAAAGAAGCTTTCTGAGAAACTGCTCTGTGTTCTGTTAATTCATCTCACAGAGTTACATCTTTCAATTCAAGAAGCCTTTCGCTAAGGCTGTTCTTGTGGAATTGGCAAAGGGATATTTGGAAGCCCATAGAGGGCTATGGTGAAAAAGGAAATATCTTCCGTTCAAAACTGGAAAGAAGCTTTCTGAGAAACTGCTCTGTGTTCTGTTAATACATCTCACAGAGTTACATCTTTCCCTTCAAGAAGCCTTTCGCTAAGGCTGTTCTTGTGGAATTGGCAAAGGGATATTTGGAAGCCCATAGAGGGCTATGGTGAAAAAGGAAATATCTTCCGTTTAAAACTGGAAAGAAGCTTTCTGAGAAACTGCTCTGTGTTCTGTTAATTCATATCACAGAGTTACATCTTTCCCTTCTAGAAGCCTTTCGCTAAGGCTGTTCTTGTGGAATTGGCAAAGGGATATTTGGAAGCCCATAGAGCGCTATGGTGAAAAAGGAAATATCTTGGTTCAAAACTGGAAAGAAGCTTTCTGAGAAACTGCTCTGTGTTCTGTTAATTCATCTCACAGAGTTACATCTTTCCCTTCAAGAAGCCTTTCGCTAAGGCTGTTCTTGTGGAATTGGCAAAGGGATATTTGGAAGCCCATAGAGGGCTATGGTGAAAAAGGAAATATCTTCCGTTCAAAACGGGACAGAAGCTTTCTGAGAAACTGCTTAGTGTTCTGTTAATTCATCTCACAGAGTTACATCTTTCCCTTCAAGAAGCCTTTCGCTAAGGCTGTTCTTGTGGAATTGGCAAAGGGATATTTGGAAGCCCATAGAGGGCTATGGTGAAAAAGGAAATATCTTCCGTTCAAAACTGGAAAGGAGCTTTCTGAGAAACTGCTCTGTGTTCTGTTAATTCATCTCACAGAGTTACATCTTTCCCTTCAAGAAGCCTTTCGCTAAGGCTGTTCTTGTGGAATTGACAAAGGGATATTTGGAACCCCATAGAGGGCTATGGTGAAAAAGGAAATATCTTCCGTTCAAAACTGGAAGGAAGGTTTCTGAGAAACTGCTCTGTATTCTGTTAATTCATCTCACAGAGTTACATCTTTCAATTCAAGAAGCCTTTCGCTAAGGCTGTTCTTGTGGAATTGGCAAAGGGATATTTGGAAGCCCATAGAGGGCTATGGTGAAAAAGGAAATATCTTCCGTTCAAAACTGGAAAGAAGCTTTCTGAGAAACTGCTCTGTGTTCTGTTAATTCATCTCACAGAGTTATATCTTTCCCTTCAAGAAGTCTTTCGCTAAGGCTGCTCTTGTGGAATTGGCAAAGGGATATTTGGAAGCCCATAGAGGGCTATGGTGAAAAAGGAAATATCTTCCGTTCAAAACTGGAAAGAAGCTTTCTGAGAAACTTCTCTGTGTTCTGTTAACTGATCTCACAGAGTTACATCTTACCCTTCAAGAAGCCTTTCGCTAAGGCTGTTCTTGTGGAATTGGCAAACGGATATTTGGAAGCACTTAGAAGGCTATGGTGAAAAAGGAAATATCTTCCGTTCAAAACTGGAAAGAAGCTTTCTGAGAAACTGCTCTGTGTTCTGTTAATTCATCTCACAGAGTTACATCTTTCCCTTCAAGAAGCCTTTCGCTAAGGCTGTTCTTGTGGAATTGGCAAAGAGATATTTGGAAGCCCATAGAGGGCTATGGTGTAAAAGGAAATATCTTCCGTTCAAAACTGGAAAGAAGCTTTCTGAGAAACTGCTTTATGTTCTGTTAATTCATCTCACAGAGTTACATCTTTCCCTTCAAGAAGCCTTTCGCTAAGGCTGTCGATGTGGAATTGGCAAACGGATATTTGGAAGCCCACAGTCGGCTATGGTGGAAAAGGAAATATCTTCCGTTCCAAACTGGAAAGAAGCTTTCTGAGAAACTGCTCTGTGTACTGTTAATTCATCTCACAGAGTTCCATCTTTCCCTTCAAGAAGCCTTTCGCTAAGGCTGTTCTTGTGGAATTGGCAAAGTGATATTTGGAAGCCCATATGGGGCTACGGTGAAAAAGGAAATATCTTCCGTTCAAAACTGGAAAGAAGCTTTCTGAGAAACTGCTCTGTGTTCTGTTAATTCATCTCACAGAGTTACATCTTTCCCTTCAAGTAACCTTTCGCTAAGGCTGTTCTTGTGGAATTGGCAAAGGGATATTTGGAAGCATATAGAGGGCTATGGTGAAAAAGGAAATATCTTCGGTTCAAAACTGTAAAGAAGCTTTCTGAGAAACTGCTCTGTGTTCTGTTAATTCATTTCACAGAGTTACATCTTTCCCTCCTAGAAGCCTTTCGCTAAGGCTGTTCTTGTGGAATTGGCAAAGGGATATTTGGAAGCCCACAGAGGGCTATGGTGAAAAAGGAAATATCTTCCGTTCAAAACTGGAAAGAAGCTTTCTGAGAAACTGCTCTGTGTTCTGTTAACTCATCTCACAGAGTTACATCTTTCCCTTCAGGAAGCCTTTCGCTAAGGTTGTTCTTGTGGAATTGGCCACGGGATATTTGGAAGCCCTTAGAAGGCTATGGTGAAAAAGGAAATATCTTCCGTTCAAAACTGGAAAGAAGCTTTCTGAGAAACTGCTCTGTGTTCTGTTAATTCATCTCACAGAGTTACATCTTTCCCTTCAAGAAGCCTTTCGCTAAGGCTGTTCTTGTGGAATTGGCAAAGAGATATTTGGAAGCCCATAGAGGGCTATGGTGAAAAAGGAAATATCTTCCGTTCAAAACTGGAAAGAAGCTTTCTGAGAAACTGCTCTGTGTTCTGTTAATTCATCTCACAGAGTTACATCTTTCTCTTCAAGAAGCCTTTCGCTAAGGCTGTTCTTGTGGAATTGGCAAAGGGATATTTGGAAGCCCATAGAGGGCTACGGTGAAAAAGGAAATATCTTCCGTTCAAAACTGGAAAGAAGCTTTCTGAAAAACTGCTTTGTGTTCTGTTAATTCATCACACAGAGTTACATCTTTCCCTTCAAGAAGCCTTTCGCTAAGGCTGTTCTTGTGGAATTGGCAAAGAGATATTTGGAAGCCCATAGAGGGCTATGGTGAAAAAGGAAATATCTTCCGTTCAAAACTGGAAAGAAGCTTTCTGAGAAACTGCTCTGTGTTCTGTTAATTCATCTCACAGAGTTACATCTTTCCCTTCAAGAAGCCTTTCGCTAAGGCTGTTCTTGTGGAATTGGCAAAGGGATATTTGGAAGCCCATAGAGGGCTATGGTGAAAAAGGAAATATCTTCCGTTCAAAACTGGAAGGAAGGTTTCTGAGAAACTGCTCTGTGTTCTGTTAATTCATCTCACAGAGTTACATCTTTCAATTCAAGAAGCCTTTCGCTAAGGCTGTTCTTGTGGAATTGGCAAAGGGATATTAGGAAGCCCATAGAGGGCTATTGTGAAAAAGGAAATATCTTCCGTTCAAAACTGGAAAGAAGCTTTCTGAGAAACTGCTCTGTGTTCTGTGAATTCATCTCACAGAGTTACATCTTTCCCTTCTAGAAGCCTTTCGCTAAGGCTATTCTTGTGGAATTGGCAAGGGGATATTTGGAAGCCCACAGAGGGCTATGGTGAAAAAGGAAATATCTTCCGTTCAAAACTGGAAAGAAGCTTTCTGAGAAACTGCTCTGTGTTCTGTTAATTCATCTCACAGAGTTACATCTTTCCCTTCAAGAAGCCTTTCGCTAAGGCTGTTCTTGTGGAATTGGCAAAGGGATATTTGGAAGCCCATAGAGGGCTATGGTGAAAAAGGAAATATCTTCCGTTCAAAACTGGAAAGAAGCTTTCTGAGAAACTGCTCTGTGTTCTGTTAATTCATCTCACAGAGTTACATCTTTCAATTCAAGAAGCCTTTCGCTAAGGCTGTTCTTGTGGAATTTGCAAAGGGAAATTTGGAAGCCCATAGAGGGCTATGGTGAAAAAGGAAATATCTTCCGTTCAAAACTGGAAAGAAGCTTTCTGAGAAACTGCTCTGTGTTCTGTTAATTCATCTCACAGAGTTACATCTTTCAATTCAAGAAGCCTTTCGCTAAGGCTGTTCTTGTGGAATTGGCAAAGGGATATTTGGAAGCCCATAGAGGGCTATGGTGAAAAAGGAAATATCTTCCGTTCAAAACTGGAAAGAAGCTTTCTGAGAAACTGCTCTGTGTTCTGTTAATTCATCTAATAGAGTTACATCTTTCCCTTCAAGAAGCCTTTCGCTAAGGCTGCTCTTGTGTAATTGGCAAAGGGATATTTGGAAGCCCATAGAGGGCTATGGTGAAAAAGGAAATATCTTCCGTTCAAAACTGGAAAGAAGCTTTCTGAGAAACTGCTCTGTGTTCTGTTAATTCATCTCACAGAGTTACATCTTTCCCTTCAAGAAGCCTTTCGCTAAGGCTGTTCTTGTGGAATTGACAAAGGGATATTTGGAACCCCATAGAGGGCTATGGTGAAAAAGGAAATATCTTCCGTTCAAAACTGGAAGGAAGGTTTCTGAGAAACTGCTCTGTGTTCTGTTAATTCATCTCAGAGAGTTACATCTTTCAATTCAAGAAGCCTTTCGCTAAGGCTGTTCTTGTGGAATTGGCAAAGGGATATTTGGAAGCCCATAGAGGGCTATGGTGAAAAAGGAAATATCTTCCGTTCAAAACTGGAAAGAAGCTTTCTGAGAAACTGCTCTGTGTTCTGTTAATTCATCTCACAGAGTTACATCTTTCCCTTCTAGAAGCCTTTCGCTAAGGCTATTCTTGTGGAATTGGCAAGGGGATATTTGGAAGCCCATAGAGGGCTATGGTGAAAAAGGAAATATCTTCCGTTCAAAACTGGAAAGAAGCTTTCTGAGAAACTGCTCTGTGTTCTGTTAATTCATATCACAGAGTTACATCTTTCCCTTCTAGAAGCCTTTCGCTAAGGCTGTTCTTGTGGAATTGGCAAAGAGATATTTGGAAGCCCATAGAGGGCTATGGTGAAAAAGGAAATATCTTCCGTTCAAAACTGGAAAGAATCTTTCTGAGAAACTGCTCTGTGTTCTGCTAACTCATCTCACAGAGTTACATCTTTCAATTCAAGAAGCCTTTCGCTAAGGCTGTTCTTGTGGAATTGGCAAAGGGATATTTGGAACCCCATAGAGGGCTATGGTGAAAAAGGAAATATCTTCCGTTCAAAACTGGAAGGAAGGTTTCTGAGAAACTGCTCTGTGTTCTGTTAATTCATCTCACAGAGTTACATCTTTCAATGCAAGAAGCCTTTCGCTAAGGCTGTTCTTGTGGAATTGGCAAAGGGATATTTGGAAGCCCATAGAGGGCTATGGTGAAAAAGGAAATATCTTCCGTTCAAAACTGGAAGGAAGCTTTCTGAGAAACTGCTCTGTGTTCTGTTAATTCATCTCACAGAGTTACATCTTTCCCTTCTAGAAGCCTTTCGCTAAGGCTATTCTTGTGGAATTCGCAAGGGGATATTTGGAAGCCCATAGAGGGCTATGGTGAAAAAGGAAATATCTTCCGTTCAAAACTGGAAAGAAGCTTTCTGAGAAACTGCTCTGTGTTCTATTAATTCATCTCACAGAGTTACATCTTTCCCTTCTAGAAACCTTTCGCTAAGGCTGTTCTTGTGGAATTGGCAAAGGGATATTTGGAAGCCCATAGAGGGCTATGGTGAAAAAGGAAATATCTTCCGTTCAAAACTGGAAAGAAGCTTTCTGAGAAACTGCTCTGTGTTCTGTTAATTCATCTCACAGAGTTACATCTTTCCCTTCAAGAAGCCTTTCGCTAAGGCTGTTCTTGTGGAATTGGCAAACGGATATTTGGAAGCCCACAGTCGGCTATGGTGGAAAAGGAAATATCTTCCGTTCCAAACTGGAAAGAAGCTTTCTGAGAAACTGCTCTGTGTACTGTTAATTCATCTCACAGAGTTCCATCTTTCCCTTCAAGAAGCCTTTCGCTAAGGCTGTTCTTGTGGAATTGGCAAAGTGATATTTGGAAGCCCATATAGGGCTACGGTGAAAAAGGAAATATCTTCCGTTCAAAACTGGAAAGAAGCTTTCTGAGAAACTGCTCTGTGTTCTGTTAATTCATCTCACAGAGTTACATCTTTCCCTTCAAGTAACCTTTCGCTAAGGCTGTTCTTGTGGAATTGGCAAAGGGATATTTGGAAGCATATAGAGGGCTATGGTGAAAAAGGAAATATCTTCGGTTCAAAACTGTAAAGAAGCTTTCTGAGAAACTGCTCTGTGTTCTGTTAATTCATTTCACAGAGTTACATCTTTCCCTCCTAGAAGCCTTTCGCTAAGGCTGTTCTTGTGGAATTGGCAAAGGGATATTTGGAAGCCCACAGAGGGCTATGGTGAAAAAGGAAATATCTTCCGTTCAAAACTGGAAAGAAGCTTTCTGAGAAACTGCTCTGTGTTCTGTTAACTCATCTCACAGAGTTACATCTTTCCCTTCAGGAAGCGTTTCGCTAAGGTTGTTCTTGTGGAATTGGCCACTTGATATTTGGAAGCCCTTAGAAGGCTATGGTGAAAAAGGAAATATCTTCCGTTCAAAACTGGAAAGAAGCTTTCTGAGAAACTGCTCTGTGTTCTGTTAATTCATCTCACAGAGTTACATCTTTCCCTTCAAGAAGCCTTTCGCTAAGGCTGTTCTTGTGGAATTGGCAAAGAGATATTTGGAAGCCCATAGAGGGCTATGGTGAAAAAGGAAATATCTTCCGTTCAAAACTGGAAACAAGCTTTCTGAGAAACTGCTCTGTGTTCTGTTAATTCATCTCACAGAGTTACATCTTTCTCTTCAAGAAGCCTTTCGCTAAGGCTGTTCTTGTGGAATTGGCAAAGGGATATTTGGAAGCCCATAGAGGGCTATGGTGAAAAAGGAAATATCTTCCGTTCAAAACTGGAAAGAAGCTTTCTGAGAAACTGCTTTGTGTTCTGTTAATTCATCACACAGAGTTACATCTTTCCCTTCAAGAAGCCTTTCGCTAAGGCTGTTCTTGTGGAATTGGCAAAGAGATATTTGGAAGCCCATAGAGGGCTATGGTGAAAAAGGAAATATCTTCCGTTCAAAACTGGAAAGAAGCTTTCTGAGAAACTACTCTGTGTTCTGTTAATTCATCTCACAGAGTTACATCTTTCAATTCAAGAAGCCTTTCGCTAAGGCTGTTCTTGTGGAATTGGCAAAGGGATATTTGGAAGCCCATAGAGGGCTATGGTAAAAAAGGAAATATCTTCCGTTCAAAACTGGAAGGAAGGTTTCTGAGAAACTGCTCTGTGTTCTGTTAATTCATCTCACGGAGTTACATCTTTCAATTCAAGAAGCCTTTCGCTAAGGCTGTTCTTGTGGAATTGGCAAAGGGATATTTGGAAGCCCATAGAGGGCTATGGTGAAAAAGGAAATATCTTCCGTTCAAAACTGGAAAGAAGCTTTCTGAGAAACTGCTCTGTGTTCTGTTAATTCATCTCACAGAGTTACATCTTTCCCTTCTAGAAGCCTTTCGCTAAGGCTATTCTTGTGGAATTGGCAAGTTGATATTTGGAAGCCCACAGAGGGCTATGGTGAAAAAGGAAATATCTTCCGTTCAAAACTGGAAAGAAGCTTTCTGAGAAACTGCTCTGTGTTCTGTTAATTCATCTCACAGAGTTACATCTTTCCCTTCAAGAAGCCTTTCGCTAAGTCTGTTCTTGTGGAATTGGCAAAGGGATATTTGGAAGCCCATAGAGGGCTATGGTGAAAAAGGAAATATCTTCCGTTCAAAACTGGAAGGAAGCTTTCTGAGAAACTGCTTAGTGTTCTGTTAATTCATCTCACAGAGTTACATCTTTCCCTTCAAGAAGCCTTTCGCTAAGGCTGTCGTTGTGGAATAGGCAAACGGATATTTGGAAGCCCATAGAGGGCTATGGTGGAAAAGGAAATATCTTCCGTTCAAAACTGGAAAGAAGCTTTCTGAGAAACTGCTCTGTGTTCTGTTAATTCATCTCACAGAGTTACATCTTTCCCTTCAAGAAGCCTTTCGCTAAGGCTGTTCTTGTGGAATTGGCAAAGTGATATTTGGAAGCCCATAGAGGGCTATGGTGAAAAAGGAAATATCTTCCGTTCAAAACTGGAAAGAAGCTTTCTGAGAAACTGCTTTGTGTTCTGTTAACTCATCTCATAGAGTTACATCTTTCCCTTAAAGAAGCCTTTCACTAAGGCTGTTCTTGTGGAATTGGCAAAGAAATATTTGGAAGCCCATAGAGGGCTATGGTGAAAAAGGAAATATCTTGCGTTCAAAACTGGAAAGAAGCTTTCTGAGAAACTGCTCTGTGTTCTGTTAATTCATCTAATAGAGTTACATCTTTCCCTTCAAGAAGCCTTTCGCTAAGGCTGCTCTTGTGGAATTGGCAAAGGGATATTTGGAAGCCCATAGAGGGCTATGGTGAAAAAGGAAATATCTTCCGTTCAAAACTGGAAAGAAGCTTTCTGAGAAACTGCTCTGTGTTCTGTTAATTCATCTCACAGAGTTACATCTTTCCCTTCAAGAAGCCTTTCGCTAAGGCTGTTCTTGTGGAATTGACAAAGGGATATTTGGAACCCCATAGAGGGCTATGGTAAAAAAGGAAATATCTTCCGTTCAAAACTGGAAGGAAGGTTTCTGAGAAACTGCTCTGTGTTCTGTTAATTCATCTCAGAGAGTTACATCTTTCAATTCAAGAAGCCTTTCGCTAAGGCTGTTCTTGTGGAATTGGCAAAGGGATATTTGGAAGCCCATAGAGGGCTATGGTGAAAAAGGAAATATCTTCCGTTCAAAACTGGAAAGAAGCTTTCTGAGAAACTGCTCTGTGTTCTGTTAATTCATCTCACAGAGTTACATCTTTCCCTTCTAGAAGCCTTTCGCTAAGGCTATTCTTGTGGAATTGGCAAGGGGATATTTGGAAGCCCAGAGAGGGCTATGGTGAAAAAGGAAATATCTTCCGTTCAAAACTGGAAAGAAGCTTTCTGAGAAACTGCTCTGTGTTCTGTTAATTCATATCACAGAGTTACATCTTTCCCTTCTAGAAGCCTTTCGCTAAGGCTGTTCTTGTGGAATTGGTAAAGAGATATTTGGAAGCCCATAGAGGGCTATGGTGAAAAAGGAAATATCTTCCGTTCAAAACTGGAAAGAATCTTTCTGAGAAACTGCTCTGTGTTCTGCTAACTCATCTCACAGAGTTACATCTTTCAATTCAAGAAGCCTTTCGCTAAGGCTGTTCTTGTGGAATTGGCAAAGGGATATTTGGAACCCCATAGAGGGCTATGGTGAAAAAGGAAATATCTTCCGTTCAAAACTGGAAGGAAGGTTTCTGAGAAACTGCTCTGTGTTCTGTTAATTCATCTCACAGAGTTACATCTTTCAATGCAAGAAGCCTTTCGCTAAGGCTGTTCTTGTGGAATTGGCAAAGGGATATTTGGAAGCATATAGAGGGCTATGGTGAAAAAGGAAATATCTTCGGTTCAAAACTGTAAAGAAGCTTTCTGAGAAACTGCTCTGTGTTCTGTTAATTCATTTCACAGAGTTACATCTTTCCCTCCTAGAAGCCTTTCGCTAAGGCTGTTCTTGTGGAATTGGCAAAGGGATATTTGGAAGCCCACAGAGGGCTATGGTGAAAAAGGAAATATCTTCCGTTCAAAACTGGAAAGAAGCTTTCTGAGAAACTGCTCTGTGTTCTGTTAACTCATCTCACAGAGTTACATCTTTCCCTTCAGGAAGCGTTTCGCTAAGGTTGTTCTTGTGGAATTGGCCACTTCATATTTGGAAGCCCTTAGAAGGCTATGGTGAAAAAGGAAATATCTTCCGTTCAAAACTGGAAAGAAGCTTTCTGAGAAACTGCTCTGTGTTCTGTTAATTCATCTCACAGAGTTACATCTTTCCCTTCAAGAAGCCTTTCGCTAAGGCTGTTCTTGTGGAATTGGCAAAGAGATATTTGGAAGCCCATAGAGGGCTATGGTGAAAAAGGAAATATCTTCCGTTCAAAACTGGAAACAAGCTTTCTGAGAAACTGCTCCGTGTTCTGTTAATTCATCTCACAGAGTTACATCTTTCTCTTCAAGAAGCCTTTCGCTAAGGCTGTTCTTGTGGAATTGGCAAAGGGATATTTGGAAGCCCATAGAGGGCTATGGTGAAAAAGGAAATATCTTCCGTTCAAAACTGGAAAGAAGCTTTCTGAGAAACTGCTTTGTGTTCTGTTAATTCATCACACAGAGTTACATCTTTCCCTTCAAGAAGCCTTTCGCTAAGGCTGTTCTTGTGGAATTGGCAAAGAGATATTTGGAAGCCCATAGAGGGCTATGGTGAAAAAGGAAATATCTTCCATTCAAAACTGGAAAGAAGCTTTCTGAGAAACTGCTCTGTGTTCTGTTAATTCATCTCACAGAGTTACATCTTTCAATTCAAGAAGCCTTTCGCTAAGGCTGTTCTTGTGGAATTGGCAAAGGGATATTTGGAAGCCCATAGAGGGCTATGGTAAAAAAGGAAATATCTTCCGTTCAAAGCTGGAAGGAAGGTTTCTGAGAAACTGCTCTGTGTTCTGTTAATTCATCTCACGGAGTTACATCTTTCAATTCAAGAAGCCTTTCGCTAAGGCTGTTCTTGTGGAATTGGCAAAGGGATATTTGGAAGCCCATAGAGGGCTATGGTGAAAAAGGAAATATCTTCCGTTCAAAACTGGAAAGAAGCTTTCTGAGAAACTGCTCTGTGTTCTGTTAATTCATCTCACAGAGTTACATCTTTCCCTTCTAGAAGCCTTTCGCTAAGGCTATTCTTGTGGAATTGGCAAAGGGATATTTGGAAGCCCACAGAGGGCTATGGTGAAAAAGGAAATATCTTCCGTTCAAAACTGGAAAGAAGCTTTCTGAGAAACTGCTCTGTGTTCTGTTAATTCATCTCACAGAGTTACATCTTTCCCTTCAAGAAGCCTTTCGCTAAGTCTGTTCTTGTGGAATTGGCAAAGGGATATTTGGAAGCCCATAGAGGGCTATGGTGAAAAAGGAAATATCTTCCGTTCAAAACTGGAAGGAAGCTTTCTGAGAAACTGCTTAGTGTTCTGTTAATTCATCTCACAGAGTTACATCTTTCCCTTCAAGAAGCCTTTTGCTAAGGCTGTCGTTGTGGAATAGGCAAACGGATATTTGGAAGCCCATAGAGGGCTATGGTGGAAAAGGAAATATCTTCCGTTCAAAACTGGAAAGAAGCTTTCTGAGAAACTGCTCTGTGTTCTGTTAATTCATCTCACAGAGTTACATCTTTCCCTTCAAGAAGCCTTTCGCTAAGGCTGTTCTTGTGGAATTGGCAAAGTGATATTTGGAAGCCCATAGAGGGCTATGGTGAAAAAGGAAATATCTTCCGTTCAAAACTGGAAAGAAGCTTTCTGAGAAACTGCTTTGTGTTCTGTTAACTCATCTCATAGAGTTACATCTTTCCCTTAAAGAAGCCTTTCACTAAGGCTGTTCTTGTGGAATTGGCAAAGAAATATTTGGAAGCCCATAGAGGGCTATGGTGAAAAAGGAAATATCTTCCGTTCAAAACTGGAAAGAAGCTTTCTGAGAAACTGCTCTGTGTTCTGTTAATTCATATCACAGAGTTACATCTTTCCCTTCTAGAAGCCTTTCGCTAAGGCTGTTCTTGTGGAATTGGCAAAGAGATATTTGGAAGCCCATAGAGGGCTATGGTGAAAAAGGAAATATCTTCCGTTCAAAACTGGAAAGAATCTTTCTGAGAAACTGCTCTGTGTTCTGTTAATTCATCTCACAGAGTTACATCTTTCAATTCAAGAAGCCTTTCGCTAAGGCTGTTCTTGTGGAATTGGCAAAGGGAAATTTGGAACCCCATAGAGGGCTATGGTGAAAAAGGAAATATCTTCCGTTCAAAACTGGAAGGAAGGTTTCTGAGAAACTGCTCTGTGTTCTGTTAATTCATCTCACAGAGTTACATCTTTCAATTCAAGAAGCCTTTCGCTAAGGCTGTTCTTGTGGAATTGGCAAAGGGATATTTGGAAGCCCATAGAGGGCTATGGTGAAAAAGGAAATATCTTCCGTTCAAAACTGGAAAGAAGCTTTCTGAGAAACTGCTCTGTGTTCTGTTAATTCATCTCACAGAGTTACATCTTTCCCTTCTAGAAGCCTTTCGCTAAGGCTATTCTTGTGGAATTCGCAAGGGGATATTTGGAAGCCCATAGAGGGCTATGGTGAAAAAGGAAATATCTTCCGTTCAAAACTGGAAAGAAGCTTTCTGAGAAACTGCTCTGTGTTCTATTAATTCATCTCACAGAGTTACATCTTTCCCTTCTAGAAGCCTTTCGCTAAGGCTGTTCTTGTGGAATTGGCAAAGGGATATTTGGAAGCCCATAGAGGGCTATGGTGAAAAAGGAAATATCTTCCGTTCAAAACTGGAAAGAAGCTTTCTGAGAAACTGCTCTGTGTTCTGTTAATTCATCTCACAGAGTTACATCTTTCCCTTCAAGAAGCCTTTCGCTAAGGCTGTTCTTGTGGAATTGGCAAAGGGATATTTGGAAGCCCATAGAGGGCTATGGTGAAAAAGGAAATATCTTCCGTTCACAACTGGAAAGAAGCTTTCTGAGAAACTGCTCTGTGTTCTGTTAATTCATCTCACAGAGTTACATCTTTCAATTCAAGAAGCCTTTCGCTAAGGCTGTTCTTGTGGAATTGGCAAAGGGATATTTGGAAGCCCATAGAGGGCTATGGTGAAAAAGGAAATATCTTCCGTTCAAAACTGGAAAGAAGCTTTCTGAGAAACTGCTCTGTGTTCTGTTAATTCATTTCACAGAGTTACATCTTTCCCTTCAAGAAGCCTTTCGCTAAGGCTGTTCTTGTGGAATTGGCAAAGGGATATTTGGAAGCCCATTGAGGGCTATGGTGAAAAAGGGAATATCTTCCGTTCAAAACTGGAAAGAAGCTTTCTGAGAAACTGCTCTGTGTTCTGTTAATTCTTCTCACAGAGTTACATCTTTCCCTTCAAGAAGCCTTTCGCTAAGGCTGTTCTGGTGGAATTGGCAAAGGGATATTTGGAAGCCCATAGAGGGCTATGGTGAAAAAGAAAATATCTTCCGTTCAAAACTGGAAACAAGCTTTCTGAGAAACTGCTTTGTGTTCTGTTAATTCATCTCACAGAGTTACATCTTTCCCTTCAAGAAGCCTTTCGCTAAGGCTGTTCTTGTGGAATTGGCAAAGAGATATTTGGAAGCCCATAGAGGGCTATGGTGAAAAAGGAAATATCTTCCGTTCAAAACTGGAAAGAAGCTTTCTGAGAAACTGCTTTGTGTTCTGTTAATTCATCTCACAGAGTTACATCTTTCCCTTCAAGAATCCTTTCGCTAAGGCTGTTCTTGTGGAATTGGCAAAGGGATATTTGGAAGCCCATAGAGGGCTATGGTGAAAAAGGAAATATCTTCCGTTCAAAACTGGAAAGAAGCTTTCTGAGAAACTGCTCTGTGTTCTGTTAATTCATCTCACAGAGTTACATCTTTCCCTTCAAGAAGCCTTTCGCTAAGGCTGTTCTTGTGGAATTGGCAAAGTGATATTTGGAAGCCCATAGAGGGCTATGGTGAAAAAGGAAATATCTTCCGTTCAAAACTGTAAAGAAGCTTTCTGAGAAACTGCTTTATGTTCTGTTAATTCATCTCACAGAGTTACATCTTTCCCTTCAAGAAGCCTTTCGCTAAGGCTGTCGTTGTGGAATTGGCAAACGGATATTTGGAAGCCCATAGAGGGCTATTGTGAAAAAGGAAATATCTTCCGTTCAAAACTGGAAAGAAGCTTTCTGAGAAACTGCTCTGTGTTCTGTTAATTCATCTCACAGAGTTACATCTTTCCCTTCAAGAAGCCTTTCGCTAAGGCTGTTCTTGTGGAATTGGCAGAGATATTTGGAAGCCCATAGAGGGCTATGGTGAAAAAGGAAATATCTTCCGTTCAAAACTGGAAAGAAGCTTTCTGAGAAACTGCTCTGTGTTCTGTTAATTCATCTCACAGAGTTACATCTTTCAATTCAGGAAACCTTTCGCTAAGGGTGTTCTTGTGGAATTGGCAAAGGGATATTTGGAAGCCCATAGAGGGCTATGGTGAAAAAGGAAATATCTTCCGTTCAAAACTGGAAAGAAGCTTTCTTAGAAACTGCTCTGTGTTCTGTTATTTCATCTCACAGAGTTACATCTTTCCCTTCAAGAAGCCTTTCGCTAAGGCTGTTCTTGTGGAATTGGCAAAGGGATACTTGGAAGCCCATAGAGGGCTATGGTGAAAAAGGAAATACCTTCCGTTCAAAACTGGAAAGAAGCTTTCTGGGAAACTGCTCTGTGTTCTGTTAATTCATCTCACAGAGTTACATCTTTCCCTTCTAGAAGCCTTTCGCTAAGGCTGTTCTTGTGGAATTGGCAAAGGGATATTTGGAAGCCCATAGAAGGCTACGGTGAAAAAGGAAATATCTTCCGTTCAAAACTGGAAAGAAGCTTTCTGAGAAACTGCTCTGTGTTCTTTAATTCATCTCACAGAGTTACATCTTTCAATTCAAGAAGCCTTTCGCTAAGGCTGTTCTTGTGGAATTGGCAAAAGGATATTTGGAAGCCCCTAGAGGGCTATGGTGAAAAAGGAAATATCTTCCCTTCCAAACTGGAAAGAAGCTTTCTGAGAAACTGCTCTGTGTTCTGTTAATTCATCTCACAGAGTTATATCTTTCCCTTCAAGAAGTCTTTCGCTAAGGCTGCTCTTGTGGAATTGGCAAAGGGATATTTGGAAGCCCATAGAGGGCTATGGTGAAAAAGGAAATATCTTCCGTTCAAAACTGGAAAGAAGCTTTCTGAGAAACTTCTCTGTGTTCTGTTAACTGATCTCACAGAGTTACATCTTACCCTTCAAGAAGCCTTTCGCTAAGGCTGTTCTTGTGGAATTGGCAAACGGATATTTGGAAGCACTTAGAAGGCTATGGTGAAAAAGGAAATATCTTCCGTTCAAAACTGGAAAGAAGCTTTCTGAGAAACTGCTCTGTGTTCTGTTAATTCATCTCACAGAGTTATATCTTTCCCTTCAAGAAGCCTTTCGCTAAGGCTGTTCTTGTGGAAATGGCAAAGTGATATTTGGAAGCCCATAGAGGGCTATGGTGAAAAAGGAAATATCTTCCGTTCAAAACTGGAAAGAAGCTTTCTGAGAAACTGCTTTACGTTCTGTTAATTCATCTCACAGAGTTACATCTTTCCCTTCAAGAAGCCTTTCGCTAAGGCTGTCGATGTGGAATTGGCAAACGGATATTTGGAAGCCCACAGTCGGCTATGGTGGAAAAGGAAATATCTTCAGTTCCAAACTGGAAAGAAGCTTTCTGAGAAACTGCTCTGTGTACTGTTAATTCATCTCACAGAGTTCCATCTTTCCCTTCAAGAAGCCTTTCGCTAAGGCTGTTCTTGTGGAATTGGCAAAGGGATATTTGGAAGCCCATAGAGGGCTATGGTGAAAAAGGAAATATCTTCCGTTCAAAACTGGAAAGAAGCTTTCTGAGAAACTGCTCTGTGTTCTGTTAATTCATCTCACAGAGTTACATCTTTCCCTTCAGGAAGCGTTTCGCTAAGGTTTTTCTTGTGGAATTGGCCACGGGATATTTGGAAGCCCTTAGAAGGCTATGGTGAAAAAGGAAATATCTTCCGTTCAAAACTGGAAAGAAGCTTTCTGAGAAACTGCTCTGTGTTCTGTTAATTCATCTCACAGAGTTACATCTTTCCCTTCAAGAAGCCTTTCGCTAAGGCTGTTCTTGTGGAATTGGCAAAGAGATATTTGGAAGCCCATAGAGGGCTATGGTGAAAAAGGAAATATCTTCCGTTCAAAACTGAAAAGAAGCTTTCTGAGAAACTGCTCTGTGTTCTGTTAATTCATCTCACAGAGTTACATCTTTCAATGCAAGAAGCCTTTCGCTAAGGCTGTTCTTGTGGAATTGGCAAAGGGATATTTGGAAGCCCATAGAGGGCTATGGTGAAAAAGGAAATATCTTCCGTTCAAAACTGGAAGGAAGCTTTCTGAGAAACTGCTCTGTGTTCTGTTAATTCATCTCACAGAGTTACATCTTTCCCTTCTAGAAGCCTTTCGCTAAGGCTATTCTTGTGGAATTCGCAAGGGGATATTTGGAAGCCCATAGAGGGCTATGGTGAAAAAGGAAATATCTTCCGTTCAAAACTGGAAAGAAGCTTTCTGAGAAACTGCTCTGTGTTCTGTTAATTCATCTCACAGAGTTACATCTTTCCCTTCAAGAAGCCTTTCGCTAAGGCTGTTCTTGTGGAATTGGCAAACGGATATTTGGAAGCCCACAGTCGGCTATGGTGGAAAAGGAAATATCTTCCGTTCCAAACTGGAAAGAAGCTTTCTGAGAAACTGCTCTGTGTACTGTTAATTCATCTCACAGAGTTCCATCTTTCCCTTCAAGAAGCCTTTCGCTAAGGCTGTTCTTGTGGAATTGGCAAAGTGATATTTGGAAGCCCATATAGGGCTACGGTGAAAAAGGAAATATCTTCCGTTCAAAACTGGAAAGAAGCTTTCTGAGAAACTGCTCTGTGTTCTGTTAATTCATCTCACAGAGTTACATCTTTCCCTTCAAGTAACCTTTCGCTAAGGCTGTTCTTGTGGAATTGGCAAAGGGATATTTGGAAGCATATAGAGGGCTATGGTGAAAAAGGAAATATCTTCGGTTCAAAACTGTAAAGAAGCTTTCTGAGAAACTGCTCTGTGTTCTGTTAATTCATTTCACAGAGTTACATCTTTCCCTCCTAGAAGCCTTTCGCTAAGGCTGTTCTTGTGGAATTGGCAAAGGGATATTTGGAAGCCCACAGAGGGCTATGGTGAAAAAGGAAATATCTTCCGTTCAAAACTGGAAAGAAGCTTTCTGAGAAACTGCTCTGTGTTCTGTTAACTCATCTCACAGAGTTACATCTTTCCCTTCAGGAAGCGTTTCGCTAAGGTTGTTCTTGTGGAATTGGCCACTTGATATTTGGAAGCCCTTAGAAGGCTATGGTGAAAAAGGAAATATCTTCCGTTCAAAACTGGAAAGAAGCTTTCTGAGAAACTGCTCTGTGTTCTGTTAATTCATCTCACAGAGTTACATCTTTCCCTTCAAGAAGCCTTTCGCTAAGGCTGTTCTTGTGGAATTGGCAAAGAGATATTTGGAAGCCCATAGAGGGCTATGGTGAAAAAGGAAATATCTTCCGTTCAAAACTGGAAACAAGCTTTCTGAGAAACTGCTCTGTGTTCTGTTAATTCATCTCACAGAGTTACATCTTTCTCTTCAAGAAGCCTTTCGCTAAGGCTGTTCTTGTGGAATTGGCAAAGGGATATTTGGAAGCCCATAGAGGGCTATGGTGAAAAAGGAAATATCTTCCGTTCAAAACTGGAAAGAAGCTTTCTGAGAAACTGCTTTGTGTTCTGTTAATTCATCACACAGAGTTACATCTTTCCCTTCAAGAAGCCTTTCGCTAAGGCTGTTCTTGTGGAATTGGCAAAGAGATATTTGGAAGCCCATAGAGGGCTATGGTGAAAAAGGAAATATCTTCCGTTCAAAACTGGAAAGAAGCTTTCTGAGAAACTACTCTGTGTTCTGTTAATTCATCTCACAGAGTTACATCTTTCAATTCAAGAAGCCTTTCGCTAAGGCTGTTCTTGTGGAATTGGCAAAGGGATATTTGGAAGCCCATAGAGGGCTATGGTAAAAAAGGAAATATCTTCCGTTCAAAACTGGAAGGAAGGTTTCTGAGAAACTGCTCTGTGTTCTGTTAATTCATCTCACGGAGTTACATCTTTCAATTCAAGAAGCCTTTCGCTAAGGCTGTTCTTGTGGAATTGGCAAAGGGATATTTGGAAGCCCATAGAGGGCTATGGTGAAAAAGGAAATATCTTCCGTTCAAAACTGGAAAGAAGCTTTCTGAGAATCTGCTCTGTGTTCTGTTAATTCATCTCACAGAGTTACATCTTTCCCTTCTAGAAGCCTTTCGCTAAGGCTATTCTTGTGGAATTGGCAAGTTGATATTTGGAAGCCCACAGAGGGCTATGGTGAAAAAGGAAATATCTTCCGTTCAAAACTGGAAAGAAGCTTTCTGAGAAACTGCTCTGTGTTCTGTTAATTCATCTCACAGAGTTACATCTTTCCCTTCAAGAAGCCTTTCGCTAAGTCTGTTCTTGTGGAATTGGCAAAGGGATATTTGGAAGCCCATAGAGGGCTATGGTGAAAAAGGAAATATCTTCCGTTCAAAACTGGAAGGAAGCTTTCTGAGAAACTGCTTAGTGTTCTGTTAATTCATCTCACAGAGTTACATCTTTCCCTTCAAGAAGCCTTTCGCTAAGGCTGTCGTTGTGGAATAGGCAAACGGATATTTGGAAGCCCATAGAGGGCTATGGTGGAAAAGGAAATATCTTCCGTTCAAAACTGGAAAGAAGCTTTCTGAGAAACTGCTCTGTGTTCTGTTAATTCATCTCACAGAGTTACATCTTTCCCTTCAAGAAGCCTTTCGCTAAGGCTGTTCTTGTGGAATTGGCAAAGTGATATTTGGAAGCCCATAGAGGGCTATGGTGAAAAAGGAAATATCTTCCGTTCAAAACTGGAAAGAAGCTTTCTGAGAAACTGCTTTGTGTTCTGTTAACTCATCTCATAGAGTTACATCTTTCCCTTAAAGAAGCCTTTCACTAAGGCTGTTCTTGTGGAATTGGCAAAGAAATATTTGGAAGCCCATAGAGGGCTATGGTGAAAAAGGAAATATCTTGCGTTCAAAACTGGAAAGAAGCTTTCTGAGAAACTGCTCTGTGTTCTGTTAATTCATCTAATAGAGTTACATCTTTCCCTTCAAGAAGCCTTTCGCTAAGGCTGCTCTTGTGGAATTGGCAAAGGGATATTTGGAAGCCCATAGAGGGCTATGGTGAAAAAGGAAATATCTTCCGTTCAAAACTGGAAAGAAGCTTTCTGAGAAACTGCTCTGTGTTCTGTTAATTCATCTCACAGAGTTACATCTTTCCCTTCAAGAAGCCTTTCGCTAAGGCTGTTCTTGTGGAATTGACAAAGGGATATTTGGAACCCCATAGAGGGCTATGGTAAAAAAGGAAATATCTTCCGTTCAAAACTGGAAGGAAGGTTTCTGAGAAACTGCTCTGTGTTCTGTTAATTCATCTCACGGAGTTACATCTTTCAATTCAAGAAGCCTTTCGCTAAGGCTGTTCTTGTGGAATTGGCAAAGGGATATTTGGAAGCCCATAGAGGGCTATGGTGAAAAAGGTAATATCTTCCGTTCAAAACTGGAAAGAAGCTTTCTGAGAATCTGCTCTGTGTTCTGTTAATTCATCTCACAGAGTTACATCTTTCCCTTCTAGAAGCCTTTCGCTAAGGCTATTCTTGTGGAATTGGCAAGTTGATATTTGGAAGCCCACAGAGGGCTATGGTGAAAAAGGAAATATCTTCCGTTCAAAACTGGAAAGAAGCTTTCTGAGAAACTGCTCTGTGTTCTGTTAATTCATCTCACAGAGTTACATCTTTCCCTTCAAGAAGCCTTTCGCTAAGTCTGTTCTTGTGGAATTGGCAAAGGGATATTTGGAAGCCCATAGAGGGCTATGGTGAAAAAGGAAATATCTTCCGTTCAAAACTGGAAGGAAGCTTTCTGAGAAACTGCTTAGTGTTCTGTTAATTCATCTCACAGAGTTACATCTTTCCCTTCAAGAAGCCTTTCGCTAAGGCTGTCGTTGTGGAATAGGCAAACGGATATTTGGAAGCCCATAGAGGGCTATGGTGGAAAAGGAAATATCTTCCGTTCAAAACTGGAAAGAAGCTTTCTGAGAAACTGCTCTGTGTTCTGTTAATTCATCTCACAGAGTTACATCTTTCCCTTCAAGAAGCCTTTCGCTAAGGCTGTTCTTGTGGAATTGGCAAAGTGATATTTGGAAGCCCATAGAGGGCTATGGTGAAAAAGGAAATATCTTCCGTTCAAAACTGGAAAGAAGCTTTCTGAGAAACTGCTTTGTGTTCTGTTAACTCATCTCATAGAGTTACATCTTTCCCTTAAAGAAGCCTTTCACTAAGGCTGTTCTTGTGGAATTGGCAAAGAAATATTTGGAAGCCCATAGAGGGCTATGGTGAAAAAGGAAATATCTTGCGTTCAAAACTGGAAAGAAGCTTTCTGAGAAACTGCTCTGTGTTCTGTTAATTCATCTAATAGAGTTACATCTTTCCCTTCAAGAAGCCTTTCGCTAAGGCTGCTCTTGTGGAATTGGCAAAGGGATATTTGGAAGCCCATAGAGGGCTATGGTGAAAAAGGAAATATCTTCCGTTCAAAACTGGAAAGAAGCTTTCTGAGAAACTGCTCTGTGTTCTGTTAATTCATCTCACAGAGTTACATCTTTCCCTTCAAGAAGCCTTTCGCTAAGGCTGTTCTTGTGGAATTGACAAAGGGATATTTGGAACCCCATAGAGGGCTATGGTAAAAAAGGAAATATCTTCCGTTCAAAACTGGAAGGAAGGTTTCTGAGAAACTGCTCTGTGTTCTGTTAATTCATCTCAGAGAGTTACATCTTTCAATTCAAGAAGCCTTTCGCTAAGGCTGTTCTTGTGGAATTGGCAAAGGGATATTTGGAAGCCCATAGAGGGCTATGGTGAAAAAGGAAATATCTTCCGTTCAAAACTGGAAAGAAGCTTTCTGAGAAACTGCTCTGTGTTCTGTTAATTCATCTCACAGAGTTACATCTTTCCCTTCTAGAAGCCTTTCGCTAAGGCTATTCTTGTGGAATTGGCAAGGGGATATTTGGAAGCCCAGAGAGGGCTATGGTGAAAAAGGAAATATCTTCCGTTCAAAACTGGAAAGAAGCTTTCTGAGAAACTGCTCTGTGTTCTGTTAATTCATATCACAGAGTTACATCTTTCCCTTCTAGAAGCCTTTCGCTAAGGCTGTTCTTGTGGAATTGGCAAAGAGATATTTGGAAGCCCATAGAGGGCTATGGTGAAAAAGGAAATATCTTCCGTTCAAAACTGGAAAGAATCTTTCTGAGAAACTGCTCTGTGTTCTGCTAACTCATCTCACAGAGTTACATCTTTCAATTCAAGAAGCCTTTCGCTAAGGCTGTTCTTGTGGAATTGGCAAAGGGATATTTGGAACCCCATAGAGGGCTATGGTGAAAAAGGAAATATCTTCCGTTCAAAACTGGAAGGAAGGTTTCTGAGAAACTGCTCTGTGTTCTGTTAATTCATCTCACAGAGTTACATCTTTCAATGCAAGAAGCCTTTCGCTAAGGCTGTTCTTGTGGAATTGGCAAAGGGATATTTGGAAGCATATAGAGGGCTATGGTGAAAAAGGAAATATCTTCGGTTCAAAACTGTAAAGAAGCTTTCTGAGAAACTGCTCTGTGTTCTGTTAATTCATTTCACAGAGTTACATCTTTCCCTCCTAGAAGCCTTTCGCTAAGGCTGTTCTTGTGGAATTGGCAAAGGGATATTTGGAAGCCCACAGAGGGCTATGGTGAAAAAGGAAATATCTTCCGTTCAAAACTGGAAAGAAGCTTTCTGAGAAACTGCTCTGTGTTCTGTTAACTCATCTCACAGAGTTACATCTTTCCCTTCAGGAAGCGTTTCGCTAAGGTTGTTCTTGTGGAATTTGCCACTTGATATTTGGAAGCCCTTAGAAGGCTATGGTGAAAAAGGAAATATCTTCCGTTCAAAACTGGAAAGAAGCTTTCTGAGAAACTGCTCTGTGTTCTGTTAATTCATCTCACAGAGTTACATCTTTCCCTTCAAGAAGCCTTTCGCTAAGGCTGTTCTTGTGGAATTGGCAAAGAGATATTTGGAAGCCCATAGAGGGCTATGGTGAAAAAGGAAATATCTTCCGTTCAAAACTGGAAACAAGCTTTCTGAGAAACTGCTCCGTGTTCTGTTAATTCATCTCACAGAGTTACATCTTTCTCTTCAAGAAGCCTTTCGCTAAGGCTGTTCTTGTGGAATTGGCAAAGGGATATTTGGAAGCCCATAGAGGGCTATGGTGAAAAAGGAAATATCTTCCGTTCAAAACTGGAAAGAAGCTTTCTGAGAAACTGCTTTGTGTTCTGTTAATTCATCACACAGAGTTACATCTTTCCCTTCAAGAAGCCTTTCGCTAAGGCTGTTCTTGTGGAATTGGCAAAGAGATATTTGGAAGCCCATAGAGGGCTATGGTGAAAAAGGAAATATCTTCCGTTCAAAACTGGAAAGAAGCTTTCTGAGAAACTGCTCTGTGTTCTGTTAATTCATCTCACAGAGTTACATCTTTCAATTCAAGAAGCCTTTCGCTAAGGCTGTTCTTGTGGAATTGGCAAAGGGATATTTGGAAACCCATAGAGGGCTATGGTAAAAAAGGAAATATCTTCCGTTCAAAGCTGGAAGGAAGGTTTCTGAGAAACTGCTCTGTGTTCTGTTAATTCATCTCACGGAGTTACATCTTTCAATTCAAGAAGCCTTTCGCTAAGGCTGTTCTTGTGGAATTGGCAAAGGGATATTTGGAAGCCCATAGAGGGCTATGGTGAAAAAGGAAATATCTTCCGTTCAAAACTGGAAAGAAGCTTTCTGAGAAACTGCTCTGTGTTCTGTTAATTCATCTCACAGAGTTACATCTTTCCCTTCTAGAAGCCTTTCGCTAAGGCTATTCTTGTGGAATTGGCAAAGGGATATTTGGAAGCCCACAGAGGGCTATGGTGAAAAAGGAAATATCTTCCGTTCAAAACTGGAAAGAAGCTTTCTGAGAAACTGCTCTGTGTTCTGTTAATTCATCTCACAGAGTTACATCTTTCCCTTCAAGAAGCCTTTCGCTAAGTCTGTTCTTGTGGAATTGGCAAAGGGATATTTGGAAGCCCATAGAGGGCTATGGTGAAAAAGGAAATATCTTCCGTTCAAAACTGGAAGGAAGCTTTCTGAGAAACTGCTTAGTGTTCTGTTAATTCATCTCACAGAGTTACATCTTTCCCTTCAAGAAGCCTTTCGCTAAGGCTGTTCTTGTGGAATTGGCAAAGTGATATTTGGAAGCCCATAGAGGGCTATGGTGAAAAAGGAAATATCTTCCGTTCAAAACTGGAAAGAAGCTTTCTGAGAAACTGCTTTGTGTTCTGTTAACTCATCTCACAGAGTTACATCTTTCCCTTAAAGAAGCCTTTCACTAAGGCTGTTCTTGTGGAATTGGCAAAGAAATATTTGGAAGCCCATAGAGGGCTATGGTGAAAAAGGAAATATCTTCCGTTCAAAACTGGAAAGAAGCTTTCTGAGAAACTGCTCTGTGTTCTGTTAATTCATATCACAGAGTTACATCTTTCCCTTCTAGAAGCCTTTCGCTAAGGCTGTTCTTGTGGAATTGGCAAAGAGATATTTGGAAGCCCATAGAGGGCTATGGTGAAAAAGGAAATATCTTCCGTTCAAAACTGGAAAGAATCTTTCTGAGAAACTGCTCTGTGTTCTGTTAATTCATCTCACAGAGTTACATCTTTCAATTCAAGAAGCCTTTCGCTAAGGCTGTTCTTGTGGAATTGGCAAAGGGAAATTTGGAACCCCATAGAGGGCTATGGTGAAAAAGGAAATATCTTCCGTTCAAAACTGGAAGGAAGGTTTCTGAGAAACTGCTCTGTGTTCTGTTAATTCATCTCACAGAGTTACATCTTTCAATTCAAGAAGCCTTTCGCTAAGGCTGTTCTTGTGGAATTGGCAAAGGGATATTTGGAAGCCCATAGAGGGCTATGGTGAAAAAGGAAATATCTTCCGTTCAAAACTGGAAAGAAGCTTTCTGAGAAACTGCTCTGTGTTCTGTTAATTCATCTCACAGAGTTACATCTTTCCCTTCTAGAAGCCTTTCGCTAAGGCTATTCTTGTGGAATTCGCAAGGGGATATTTGGAAGCCCATAGAGGGCTATGGTGAAAAAGGAAATATCTTCCGTTCAAAACTGGAAAGAAGCTTTCTGAGAAACTGCTCTGTGTTCTATTAATTCATCTCACAGAGTTACATCTTTCCCTTCTAGAAGCCTTTCGCTAAGGCTGTTCTTGTGGAATTGGCAAAGGGATATTTGGAAGCCCATAGAGGGCTATGGTGAAAAAGGAAATATCTTCCGTTCAAAACTGGAAAGAAGCTTTCTGAGAAACTGCTCTGTGTTCTGTTAATTCATCTCACAGAGTTACATCTTTCCCTTCAAGAAGCCTTTCGCTAAGGCTGTTCTTGTGGAATTGGCAAAGGGATATTTGGAAGCCCATAGAGGGCTATGGTGAAAAAGGAAATATCTTCCGTTCACAACTGGAAAGAAGCTTTCTGAGAAACTGCTCTGTGTTCTGTTAATTCATCTCACAGAGTTACATCTTTCAATTCAAGAAGCCTTTCGCTAAGGCTGTTCTGGTGGAATTGGCAAAGGGATATTTGGAAGCCCATAGAGGGCTATGGTGAAAAAGGAAATATCTTCCGTTCAAAACTGGAAAGAAGCTTTCTGAGAAACTGCTCTGTGTTCTGTTAATTCATTTCACAGAGTTACATCTTTCCCTTCAAGAAGCCTTTCGCTAAGGCTGTTCTTGTGGAATTGGCAAAGGGATATTTGGAAGCCCATTGAGGGCTATGGTGAAAAAGGGAATATCTTCCGTTCAAAACTGGAAAGAAGCTTTCTGAGAAACTGCTCTGTGTTCTGTTAATTCTTCTCACAGAGTTACATCTTTCCCTTCAAGAAGCCTTTCGCTAAGGCTGTTCTGGTGCAATTGGCAAAGGGATATTTGGAAGCCCATAGAGGGCTATGGTGAAAAAGAAATTATCTTCCGTTCAAAACTGGAAACAAGCTTTCTGAGAAACTGCTTTGTGTTCTGTTAATTCATCTCACAGAGTTACATCTTTCCCTTCAAGAAGCCTTTCGCTAAGGCTGTTCTTGTGGAATTGGCAAAGAGATATTTGGAAGCCCATAGAGGGCTATGGTGAAAAAGGAAATATCTTCCGTTCAAAACTGGAAAGAAGCTTTCTGAGAAACTGCTTTGTGTTCTGTTAATTCATCTCACAGAGTTACATCTTTCCCTTCAAGAATCCTTTCGCTAAGGCTGTTCTTGTGGAATTGGCAAAGGGATATTTGGAAGCCCATAGAGGGCTATGGTGAAAAAGGAAATATCTTCCGTTCAAAACTGGAAAGAAGCTTTCTGAGAAACTGCTCTGTGTTCTGTTAATTCATCTCACAGAGTTACATCTTTCCCTTCAAGAAGCCTTTCGCTAAGGCTGTTCTTGTGGAATTGGCAAAGTGATATTTGGAAGCCCATAGAGGGCTATGGTGAAAAAGGAAATATCTTCCGTTCAAAACTGTAAAGAAGCTTTCTGAGAAACTGCTTTATGTTCTGTTAATTCATCTCACAGAGTTACATCTTTCCCTTCAAGAAGCCTTTCGCTAAGGCTGTCGTTGTGGAATTGGCAAACGGATATTTGGAAGCCCATAGAGGGCTATGGTGAAAAAGGAAATATCTTCCGTTCAAAACTGGAAAGAAGCTTTCTGAGAAACTGCTCTGTGTTCTGTTAATTCATCTCACAGAGTTACATCTTTCCCTTCAAGAAGCCTTTCGCTAAGGCTGTTCTTGTGGAATTGGCAGAGATATTTGGAAGCCCATAGAGGGCTATGGTGAAAAAGGAAATATCTTCCGTTCAAAACTGGAAAGAAGCTTTCTGAGAAACTGCTCTGTGTTCTGTTAATTCATCTCACAGAGTTACATCTTTCAATTCAGGAAACCTTTCGCTAAGGGTGTTCTTGTGGAATTGGCAAAGGGATATTTGGAAGCCCATAGAGGGCTATGGTGAAAAAGGAAATATCTTCCGTTCAAAACTGGAAAGAAGCTTTCTTAGAAACTGCTCTGTGTTCTGTTATTTCATCTCACAGAGTTACATCTTTCCCTTCAAGAAGCCTTTCGCTAAGGCTGTTCTTGTGGAATTGGCAAAGGGATACTTGGAAGCCCATAGAGGGCTATGGTGAAAAAGGAAATACCTTCCGTTCAAAACTGGAAAGAAGCTTTCTGGGAAACTGCTCTGTGTTCTGTTAATTCATCTCACAGAGTTACATCTTTCCCTTCTAGAAGCCTTTCGCTAAGGCTGTTCTTGTGGAATTGGCAAAGGGATATTTGGAAGCCCATAGAAGGCTACGGTGAAAAAGGAAATATCTTCCGTTCAAAACTGGAAAGAAGCTTTCTGAGAAACTGCTCTGTGTTCTTTAATTCATCTCACAGAGTTACATCTTTCAATTCAAGAAGCCTTTCGCTAAGGCTGTTCTTGTGGAATTGGCAAAAGGATATTTGGAAGCCCCTAGAGGGCTATGGTGAAAAAGGAAATATCTTCCGTTCCAAACTGGAAAGAAGCTTTCTGAGAAACTGCTCTGTGTTCTGTTAATTCATCTCACAGAGTTATATCTTTCCCTTCAAGAAGTCTTTCGCTAAGGCTGCTCTTGTGGAATTGGCAAAGGGATATTTGGAAGCCCATAGAGGGCTATGGTGAAAAAGGAAATATCTTCCGTTCAAAACTGGAAAGAAGCTTTCTGAGAAACTTCTCTGTGTTCTGTTAACTGATCTCACAGAGTTACATCTTACCCTTCAAGAAGCCTTTCGCTAAGGCTGTTCTTGTGGAATTGGCAAACGGATATTTGGAAGCACTTAGAAGGCTATGGTGAAAAAGGAAATATCTTCCGTTCAAAACTGGAAAGAAGCTTTCTGAGAAACTGCTCTGTGTTCTGTTAATTCATCTCACAGAGTTATATCTTTCCCTTCAAGAAGCCTTTCGCTAAGGCTGTTCTTGTGGAAATGGCAAAGTGATATTTGGAAGACCATAGAGGGCTATGGTGAAAAAGGAAATATCTTCCGTTCAAAACTGGAAAGAAGCTTTCTGAGAAACTGCTTTATGTTCTGTTAATTCATCTCACAGAGTTACATCTTTCCCTTCAAGAAGCCTTTCGCTAAGGCTGTCGATGTGGAATTGGCAAACGGATATTTGGAAGCCCACAGTCGGCTATGGTGGAAAAGGAAATATCTTCAGTTCCAAACTGGAAAGAAGCTTTCTGAGAAACTGCTCTGTGTACTGTTAATTCATCTCACAGAGTTCCATCTTTCCCTTCAAGAAGCCTTTCGCTAAGGCTGTTCTTGTGGAATTGGCAAAGGGATATTTGGAAGCCCATAGAGGGCTATGGTGAAAAAGGAAATATCTTCCGTTCAAAACTGGAAGGAAGGTTTCTGAGAAAGTGCTCTGTGTTCTGTTAATTCATCTCACAGAGTTACATCTTTCAATTCAAGAAGCCTTTCGCTAAGGCTGTTCTTGTGGAATTGGCAAAGGGATATTTGGAAGCCCATAGAGGGCTATGGTGAAAAAGGAAATATCTTCCGTTCAAAACTGGAAAGAAGCTTTCTGAGAAACTGCTCTGTGTTCTGTTAATTCATCTCACAGAGTTACATCTTTCCCTTCAAGAAACCTTTCGCTAAGGCTGTTCTTGTGGAATTGGCAAAGGGATATTTGGAAGCATATAGAGGGCTATGGTGAAAAAGGAAATATCTTCCGTTCAAAACTGGAAAGAAGCTTTCTGAGAAACTGCTCTGTGTTCTGTTAATTCATTTCACAGAGTTACATCTTTCCCTCCTAGAAGCCTTTCGCTAAGGCTGTTCTTGTGGAATTGGCAAAGGGATATTTGGAAGCCCATAGAGGGCTATGGTGAAAAAGGAAATATCTTCCGTTCAAAACTGGAAAGAAGCTTTCTGAGAAACTGCTCTGTGTTCTGTTAATTCATCTCACAGAGTTACATCTTTCCCTTCAGGAAGCGTTTCGCTAAGGTTTTTCTTGTGGAATTGGCCACGGGATATTTGGAAGCCCTTAGAAGGCTATGGTGAAAAAGGAAATATCTTCCGTTCAAAACTGGAAAGAAGCTTTCTGAGAAACTGCTCTGTGTTCTGTTAATTCATCTCACAGAGTTACATCTTTCCCTTCAAGAAGCCTTTCGCTAAGGCTGTTCTTGTGGAATTGGCAAAGAGATATTTGGAAGCCCATAGAGGGCTATGGTGAAAAAGGAAATATCTTCCGTTCAAAACTGAAAAGAAGCTTTCTGAGAAACTGCTCTGTGTTCTGTTAATTCATCTCACAGAGTTACATCTTTCTCTTCAAGAAGCCTTTCGCTAAGGCTGTTCTTGTGGAATTGGCAAAGGGATATTTGGAAGCCCATAGAGGGCTATGGTGAAAAAGGAAATATCTTCCGTTCAAAACTGGAAAGAAGCTTTCTGAGAAACTGCTTTGTGTTCTGTTAATTCATCACACAGAGTTACATCTTTCCCTTCAAGAAGCCTTTCGCTAAGGCTGTTCTTGTGGAATTGGCAAAGAGATAATTGGAAGCCCATAGAGGGCTATGGTGAAAAAGGAAATATCTTCCGTTCAAAACTGGAAAGAAGCTTTCTGAGAAACTGCTCTGTGTTCTGTTAATTCATTTCACAGAGTTACATCTTTCAATTCAAGAAACCTTTCGCTAAGGCTGTTCTTGTGGAATTGGCAAAGGGATATTTGGAAGCCCATAGAGGGCTATGGTGAAAAAGGAAATATCTTCCGTTCAAAACTGGAAGGAAGGTTTCTGAGAAAGTGCTCTGTGTTCTGTTAATTCATCTCACAGAGTTACATCTTTCAATTCAAGAAGCCTTTCGCTAAGGCTGTTCTTGTGGAATTGGCAAAGGGATATTTGGAAGCCCATAGAGGGCTATGGTGAAAAAGGAAATATCTTCCGTTCAAAACTGGAAAGAAGCTTTCTGAGAAAGTGCTCTGTGTTCTGTTAATTCATCTCACAGAGTTACATCTTTCCCTTCAAGAAGCCTTTCGCTAAGGCTGTTCTTGTGGAATTGGCAAAGGGATATTTGGAAGCCCATAGAGGGCTATGGTGAAAAAGGAAATATCTTCCGTTCAAAACTGGAAAGAAGCTTTCTGAGAAACTGCTTAGTGTTCTGTTAATTCATCTCACAGAGTTACATCTTTCCCTTCAAGAAGCCTTTCGCTAAGGCTGTCGTTGTGGAATAGGAAAACGGATATTTGGAAGCCCATAGAGGGCTATGGTGGAAAAGGAAATATCTTCCGTTCAAAACTGGAAAGAAGCTTTCTGAGAAACTGCTCTGTGTTCTGTTAATTCATCTCACAGAGTTACATCTTTCCCTTCAAGAAGCCTTTCGCTAAGACTGTTCTTGTGGAACAGGCAAAGAGATATTTGGAAGCCCATAGAGGGCTATGGTGAAAAAGGAAATATCTTCCGTTCAAAACTGGAAAGAAGCTTTCTGAGAAACTGCTCTGTGTTCTGTTAACTCATCTCACAGAGTTACATCTTTCCCTTCAGGAAGCCTTTCGCTAAGGCTGTTCTTGTGGAATTGGCAAAGGGATATTTGGAAGCATATAGAGGGCTATGGTGAAAAGGGAAATATCTTCCGTTCAAAACTGGAAAGAAGCTTTCTGAGAAACTGCTCTGCGTTCTGTTAATTCATTTCACAGAGTTACATCTTTCCCTTCTAGAAGCCTTTCGCTAAGGCTGTTCTTGTGGAATTGGCAAAGGGATATTTGGAAGCCCATAGAGGGCTATGGTGAAAAAGGAAATATCTTCCGTTCAAAACTGGAAAGAAGCTTTCTCAGAAACTGCTCTGTGTTCTGTTAATTACTCTCACAGAGTTACATCTTTCAATTCAAGAAGCCTTTCGCTAAGGCTGTTCTTGTGGAACTGACAAAGGGATATTTGGAAGCCCATAGAGGGCTACGGTGAAAAAGGAAATATCTTCCGTTCAAAACTGAAAGGAAGGTTTCTGAGAAACTGCTCTGTGTTCTGTTAATTCATCTCACAGAGTTACATCTTTCAATTCAAGAAGCCTTTCGTTAAGGCTGTTCTTGTTGAATAGGCAGAGGGATATTTGGAAGCCCATAGAGGGCTATGGTGAAAAAGGAAATATCTTCCGTTCAAAACTGGAAAGAAGCTTTCTGAGAAACTGCTCTGTGTTCTGTTAATTCATCTCACAGAGTTACATCTTTCCCTTCAAGAAGCCTTTCGCTAAGGCTATTCTTGTGGAATTGGCAAGGGGATATTTGGAAGCCCATAGAGGGCTATGGTGAAAAAGGAAATACCTTCCGTTCAAAACTGGAAAGAAGCTTTCTGAGAAACTGCTCTGTGTTCTGTTAATTCATATCACAGAGATACATCTTTCCCTTCTAGAAGCCTTTCGCTAAGGCTCTTCTTGTGGAATTGGCAAAGGGATATTTGGAAGCCCATAGAGGGCTATGGTGAAAAAGGAAATATCTTCCGTTCAAAACTGGAAAGAAGCTTTCTGAGAAACTGCTCTGTGTTCTGTTAATTCATCTCACAGAGTTACATCTTTCCCTTCAAGAAGCCTTTCTCTAAGGCTGTTCTTGTGGAATTGGCAAAGGGATATTTGGAAGCCCATAGAGGGCTATGGTGAAAAAGGAAATATCTTCCGTTCAAAACTGGAAAGAAGCTTTCTGAGAAACTGCTTAGTGTTCTGTTAATTCATCTCACAGAGTTACATCTTTCCCTTCAAGAAGCCTTTCGCTAAGGCTGTCGTTGTGGAATAGGCAAACGGATATTTGGAAGCCCATAGAGGGCTATGGTGGAAAAGGAAATATCTTCCGTTCAAAACTGGAAAGAAGCTTTCTGAGAAACTGCTCTGTGTTCTGTTAATTCATCTCACAGAGTTACATCTTTCTCTTCAAGAAGCCTTTCGCTAAGGCTGTTCTTGTGGAATTGGCAAAGTGATATTTGGAAGCCCATAGAGGGCTATGGTGAAAAAGGAAATATCTTCCGTTCAAAACTGGAAAGAAGCTTTCTGAGAAACTGCTTTGTGTTCTGTTAACTCATCTCACAGAGTTACATCTTTCCCTTCTAGAAGCCTTTCGCTAAGGCTGTTCTTGTGGAATTGGCAAGAGATATTTGGAAGCCCATAGAGGGCTATGGTGAAAAAGGAAATATCTTCCGTTCAAAACTGGAAAGAAGCTTTCTGAGAAACTACTCTGTGTTCTCTTAACTCATCTCACAGAGTTACATCTTTCCCTTAAAGAAGCCTTTCGCTAAGGCTGTTCTTGTGGAATTGGCAAAGGGATATTTGGAAGCCCAAAGAAGGCTATGGTGAAAAAGGAAATATCTTCCGTTCAAAACTGGAAAGAAGCTTTCTGAGAAACTGCTCTGTGTTCTGTTAATTCATCTCACAGAGTTACATCTTTCCCTTCAAGAAGCCTTTCGCTAAGGCTGTTCTAGTGGAATTGGCAAAGGGATATTTGGAAGCCCATAGAGGGCTATGGTGAAAAAGGAAATATCTTCCGTTCTAAACTGGAAAGAAGCTTTCTGAGAAACTGCTTTGTGTTCTCTTAATTCATCTCACAGAGTTACATCTTTCCCTTCAAGAAGGCTTTCGCTAAGGCTGTCGTTGTGGAATTGGCAAACGGATATTTGGAAGCCCATACTGGGCTATGGTGGAAAAGGAAATATCTTCCGTTCAAAACTGGAAAGAAGCTTTCTGAGAAACTGCTCTGTGTTCTGTTAATTCATCTCACAGAGTTACATCTTTCACTTCAAGAAGCCTTTGGCTAAGGCTGTTCTTGTGGAATTGGCAAAGTGATATTTGGAAGCCCATAGAGGGCTATGGTGAAAAAGGAAATATCTTCCGTTCAAAACTGGAAAGAAGCTTTCTGAGAAACTGCTCTGTGTTCTGTTAACTCATCTCACAGAGTTACATCTTTCCCTTCAGGAAGCCTTTCGCTAAGGCTGTTCTTGTGGAATTTGCAAAGGGATATTTGGAAGCCCATAGAGGGCTATGGTGAAAAAGGATATATCTTCCGTTCAAAACTGGAAAGAAGCTTTCTGAGAAACTGCTCTGTGTTCTGTTAATTCATTTCACAGAGTTACATCTTTCCCTTCTAGAAGCCTTTCGCTAAGGCTGTTCTTGTGGAATTGGCAAAGGGATATTTGGAAGCCCATAGAGGGCTATGGTGAAAAAGGAAATATCTTCCGTTCAAAACTGGAAAGAAGCTTTCTGAGAAACTGCTCTGTGTTCTGTTAATTCATCTCATAGAGTTCCATCTTCCCCTTCAAGAAGCCTTTCGCTAAGGCTGTTCTTGTGGAATTGGCAAAGGGATATTTGGAAGCCCATAGAGGGCTATGGTGAAAAAGGAAATATCTTCCGTTCAAAACTGGAAAGAAGCTTTCTAGGAAACTGCTCTCTGTTCTGTTAATTCATCTCACAGAGTTACATCTTTCCCTTCAAGAAGCCTTTCGCTAAGGCTGTTCTTGTGCAATTGGCAAAGGGATATTTGGAAGCCCCTAGAGGGATATGGTGAAAAAGGAAATATCTTCCGTTCCAAACTGGAAGGAAGCTTTCTGAGAAACTGCTCTGTGTTCTGTTAATTCATCTCACAGAGTTATATCTTTCCCTTCAAGAAGTCTTTCGCTAAGGCTGCTCTTGTGGAATTGGTAAAGGGATATTTGGAAGCCCATAGAGGGCTATGGTGAAAAAGGAAATATCTTCCGTTCAAAACTGGAAAGAAGCTTTCTGAGAAACTGCTCTGTGTTCTGTTAATTCATCTCACAGAGTTACATCTTACCCTTCAAGAAGCCTTTCGCTAAGGCTGTTCTTGTGGAATTGGCAAACGGATATTTGGAAGCACTTAGAAGGCTATGGTGAAAAAGGAAATATCTTCCATTCAAAACTGGAAAGAAGCTTTCTGAGAAACTGCTCTGTGTTCTGTTAATTCATCTCACAGAGTTACATCTTTCCCTTCAAGAAGCCTTTCGCTAAGGCTGTTCTTGTGGAATTGGCAAAGAGATATTTGGAAGCCCATAGAGGGCTATGGTGTAAAAGGAAATATCTTCCGTTCAAAACTGGAAAGAAGCTTTCTGAGAAACTGCTTTATGTTCTGTTAATTCATCTCACAGAGTTACATCTTTCCCTTCAAGAAGCCTTTCGCTAAGGCTGTCGATGTGGAATTGGCAAACGGATATTTGGAAGCCCATAGTCGGCTATGGTGGAAAAGGAAATATCTTCCGTTCCAAACTGGAAAGAAGCTTTCTGAGAAACTGCTCTGTGTACTGTTAATTCATCTCACAGAGTTCCATCTTTCCCTTCAAGAAGCCTTTAGCTAAGGCTGTTCTTGTGGAATTGGCAAAGTGATATTTGGAAGCCCATAGAGGGCTATGGTGAAAAAGGAAATATCTTCCGTTCAAAACTGGAAAGAAGCTTTCTGAGAAACTGCTCTGTGTTCTGTTAATTCATCTCACAGAGTTACGTCTTTCCCTTCAAGAAACCTTTCGCTAAGGCTGTTCTTGTGGAATTGGCAAAGGGATATTTGGAAGCATATAGAGGGCTATGGTGAAAAAGGAAATATCTTCCGTTCACAACTGGAAAGAAGCTTTCTGAGAAACTGCTCTGTGTTCTGTTAACTCATCTCACAGAGTTACATCTTTCCCTTCAGGAAGCCTTTCGCTAAGGTTGTTCTTGTGGAATTGACAAAGGGATATTTGGAAGCCCTTAGAAGGCTATGGTGAAAAATGAAATATCTTCCGTTCAAAACTGGAAAGAAGCTTTCTGAGAAACTGCTCTGTGTTCTGTTAATTCATCTCACAGAGTTACATCTTTCCCTTCAAGAAGCCTTTCGCTAAGGCTGTTCTTGTGGAATTGCCAAAGGGATATTTGGAAGCCCATAGAGGGCTATGGTGAAAAAGGAAATATCTTCCGTTCAAAACTGGAAAGAAGCTTTCTGAGAAACTGCTCTGTGTTCTGTTAATTCATCTCACAGAGTTACATCTTTCTCTTCAAGAAGCCTTTCGCTAAGGCTGTTCTTGTGGAATTGGCAAAGGGATATTTGGAAGCCCATAGAGGGCTATGGTGAAAAAGGAAATATCTTCCGTTCAAAACTGGAAAGATGCTTTCTGAGAAACTGCTTTGTGTTCTGTTAATTCATCTCACAGAGTTACATCTTTCCCTTCAAGAAGCCTTTCGCTAAGGCTGTTCTTGTGGAATTGGCAAAGAGATATTTGGAAGCCCATAGAGGTCTATGGTGAAAAAGGAAATATCTTCCGTTCAAAACTGGAAAGAAGCTTTCTGAGAAACTGCTCTGTGTTCTGTTAATTCATCTCACAGAGTTACATCTTTCAATTCAAGAAGCCTTTCGCTAAGGCTGTTCTTGTGGAATTGGCAAAGGGATATTTGGAAGCCCATAGAGGGCTATGGTGAAAAAGGAAATATCTTCCGTTCAAAACTGGAAAGAAGCTTTATGAGAAACTGCTCTGTGTTCTGTTAATTCATATCACAGAGTTACATCTTTCCCTTCAAGAAGCCTTTCGCTAAGGCTGTTCTTGTGGAATTGGCAAAGGGATATTTGGAAGCCCATAGAAGGCTATGGTGAAAAAGGAAATATCTTCCGTTCAAAACTGGAAAGAAGCTTTCTGAGAAACTGCTCTGTGTTCTGTTAACTTATCTCACAGAGTTACATCCTTCCTTTCAAGAAGCCTTTCGCTAAGACTGTTCTTGTGGAATAGGCAAAGGGATATTTGGAAGCCCATAGAGGGCTATGGTGAAAAAGGAAATATCTTCCGTTCACAACTGGAAAGAAGCTTTCTGAGAAACTGCTCTGTGTTCTGTTAACTCATCTCACAGAGTTACATCTTTCCCTTCAGGAAGCCTTTCGCTAAGGTTGTTCTTGTGGAATTGACAAAGGGATATTTGGAAGCCCTTAGAAGGCTATGGTGAAAAATGAAATATCTTCCGTTCAAAACTGGAAAGAAGCTTTCTGAGAAACTGCTCTGTGTTCTGTTAATTCATCTCACAGAGTTACATCTTTCCCTTCAAGAAGCCTTTCGCTAAGGCTGTTCTTGTGGAATTGCCAAAGGGATATTTGGAAGCCCATAGAGGGCTATGGTGAAAAAGGAAATATCTTCCGTTCAAAACTGGAAAGAAGCTTTCTGAGAAACTGCTCTGTGTTCTGTTAATTCATCTCACAGAGTTACATCTTTCTCTTCAAGAAGCCTTTCGCTAAGGCTGTTCTTGTGGAATTGGCAAAGGGATATTTGGAAGCCCATAGAGGGCTATGGTGAAAAAGGAAATATCTTCCGTTCAAAACTGGAAAGATGCTTTCTGAGAAACTGCTTTGTGTTCTGTTAATTCATCTCACAGAGTTACATCTTTCCCTTCAAGAAGCCTTTCGCTAAGGCTGTTCTTGTGGAATTGGCAAAGAGATATTTGGAAGCCCATAGAGGTCTATGGTGAAAAAGGAAATATCTTCCGTTCAAAACTGGAAAGAAGCTTTCTGAGAAACTGCTCTGTGTTCTGTTAATTCATCTCACAGAGTTACATCTTTCAATTCAAGAAGCCTTTCGCTAAGGCTGTTCTTGTGGAATTGGCAAAGGGATATTTGGAAGCCCATAGAGGGCTATGGTGAAAAAGGAAATATCTTCCGTTCAAAACTGGAAAGAAGCTTTCTGAGAAACTGCTCTGTGTTCTGTTAATTCATATCACAGAGTTACATCTTTCCCTTCAAGAAGCCTTTCGCTAAGGCTGTTCTTGTGGAATTGGCAATGGGATATTTGGAAGCCCATAGAGGGCTATGGTGAAAAAGGAAATATCTTCCGTTCAAAACTGGAAAGAAGCTTTCTGAGAAACTGCTATGTGTTCTGTTAATTCATCTCACAGAGATACATCTTTCCCTTCAAGAAGCCTTTCGCTAAGGCTGTTCTTGTGGAATTGGCAAGAGATATTTGGAAGCCCATAGAGGGCTATGGTGAAAAAGGAAATATCTTCCGTTCAAAACTGGAAAGAAGCTTTCTGAGAAACTACTCTGTGTTCTCTTAACTCATCTCACAGAGTTACATCTTTCCCTTCAAGAAGCCTTTCGCTAAGGCTGTTCTTGTGGAATTGGCAAAGGGATATTTGGAAGCCCAAAGAAGGCTATGGTGAAAAAGGAAATATCTTCCGTTCAAAACTGGAAAGAAGCTTTCTGAGAAACTGCTCTGTGTTCTGTTAATTCATCTCACAGAGTTACATCTTTCCCTTCAAGAAGCCTTTCGCTAAGGCTGTTCTTGTGGAATTGGCAAAGGGATATTTGGAAGCCCATAGAGGGCTATGGTGAAAAAGGAAATATCTTCCGTTCAAAACTGGAAAGAAGCTTTCTGAGAAACTGCTTTGTGTTCTCTTAATTCATCTCACAGAGTTACATCTTTCCCTTCAAGAAGCCTTTCGCTAAGGCTGTCGTTGTGGAATTGGCAAACGGATATTTGGAAGCCCATAGTGGGCTATGGTGGAAAATTAAATATCTTCCGTTCAAAACTGGAAAGAAGCTTTCTGAGAAACTGCTCTGTGTTCTGTTAATTCATCTCACAGAGTTACATCTTTCACTTCAAGAAGCCTTTGGCTAAGGCTGTTCTTGTGGAATTGGCAAAGTGATATTTGGAAGCCCATAGAGGGCTATGGTGAAAAAGGAAATATCTTCCGTTCAAAACTGGAAAGAAGCTTTCTGAGAAACTGCTCTGTGTTCTGTTAACTCATCTCACACAGTTACATCTTTCCCTTCAGGAAGCCTTTCGCTAAGGCTGTTCTTGTGGAATTGGCAAAGAGATATTTGGAAGCATATAGAGGGCTATGGTGAAAAAGGATATATCTTCCGTTCAAAACTGGAAAGAAGCTTTCTGAGAAACTGCTCTGTGTTCTGTTAATTCATTTCCCAGAGTTACATCTTTCCCTTCTAGAAGCCTTTCGCTAAGGCTGTTCTTGTGGAATTGGCAAAGGGATATTTGGAAGCCCATAGAGGGCTATGGTGAAAAAGGTAATATCTTCCGTTCAAAACTGGAAAGAAGCTTTCTGAGAAACTGCTCTGTGTTCTGTTAATTCATCTCATAGAGTTACATCTTTCCCTTCAAGAAGCCTTTCGCTAAGGCTGTTCTTGTGGAATTGGCAAAGGGATATTAGGAAGCCCGTAGAGGGCTATGGTGAAAAAGGAAATATCTTCCGTTCAAAACTGGAAAGAAGCTTTCTGAGAAACTGCTCTGTGTTCTGTTAATTCATCTCACAGAGTTACATCTTTCCCTTCAGGAAGCCTTTCGCTAAGGCTGTTCTTGTGGAATTGGCAAAGGGATATTTGCAAGCCCATAGAGGGCTATGGTGAAAAAGGAAATATCTTCCGTTCAAAACTGGAAAGAAGCTTTCTGAGAAACTGCTGTGTGTTCTGTTAACTCATCTCACAGAGTTACATCCTTCCTTTCAAGAAGCCTTTCGCTAAGACTGTTCTTGTGGAATAGGCAAAGAGATATTTGGAAGCCCATAGAGGGCTATGGTGAAAAAGGAAATATCTTCCGTTCAAAACTGGAAAGAAGCTTTCTGAGAAACTGCTCTGTGTTCTGTTAACTCATCTCACAGAGTTACATCTTTCCCTTCAGGAAGCCTTTCGCTAAGGTTGTTCTTGTGGAATTGGCAAAGGGATATTTGGAAGCCCTTAGAAGGCTATGGTGAAAAAGGAAATATCTTCCGTTCAAAACTGGAAAGAAGCTTTCTGAGAAACTGCTCTTTGTTCTGTTAATTCATCTCACAGAGTTACATCTTTCCCTTCAAGAAGCCTTTCGCTAAGGCTGTTCTTGTGGAATTGGCAAAGAGATATTTGGAAGCCCATAGAGGGATATGGTGAAAAAGGAAATATCTTCCGTTCAAAACTGGAAAGAAGCTTTCTGAGAAACTGCTCTGTGTTCTGTTACTTCATCTCACAGATTTACATCTTTCTCTTCAAGAAGCCTTTCGCTAAGGCTGTTCTTGTGGAATTGGCAAAGGGATATTTGGAAGCCCATAGAGGGCTATGGTGAAAAAGGAAATATCTTCCGTTCAAAACTGGAAAGAAGCTTTCTGAGAAACTGCTTTGTGTTCTGTTAATTCATCTCACAGAGTTACATCTTTTCCTTCAAGAAGCCTTTCGCTAAGGCTGTTCTTGTGGAATTGGCAAAGAGATATTTGGAAGCCCATAGAGGGCTATGGTGAAAAAGGAAATATCTTCCGTTCAAAACTGGAAAGAAGCTTTCTGAGAAACTGCTCTGTGTTCTGTTAATTCATCTCACAGAGTTACATCTTTCAATTCAAGAAGCCTTTCGCTAAGGCTGTTCTTGTGGAATTGGCAAAGGGATATTTGGAAGCCCATAGAGTGCTATGGTGAAAAAGGAAATATCTTTCGTTCAAAACTGGAAAGAAGCTTTCTGAGAAACTGCTCTGTGTTCTGTTAATTCATCTAACAGAGTTACATCTTTCCCTTCAAGAAGAATTTCGCTAAGGCTGTTCTTGTGTAATTGGCAAAGGGATATTTGGAAGCCCATAGAGGTCTATGGTGAAAAAGGAAATATCTTCCGTTCAAAACTGGAAAGGAGCTTTCTGAGAAACTGCTCTGTGTTCTGTTAATTCATCTCACAGAGTTACATCTTTCCCTTCAAGAAGCCTTTCGCTAAGGCTGTTCTTGTGGAATTGACAAAGGGATATTTGGAACCCCATAGAGGGCTATGGTGAAAAAGGAAATATCTTCCGTTCAAAACTGGAAGGAAGGTTTCTGAGAAACTGCTCTGTATTCTGTTAATTCATCTCACAGAGTTACATCTTTCAATTCAAGAAGCCTTTCGCTAAGGCTGTTCTTGTGGAATTGGCAAAGGGATATTTGGAAGCCCATAGAGGGCTATGGTGAAAAAGGAAATATCTTCCGTTCAAAACTGGAAAGAAGCTTTCTGAGAAACTGCTCTGTGTTCTGTTAATTCATCTCACAGAGTTACATCTTTCCCTTCTAGAAGCCTTTCGCTAAGGCTATTCTTGTGGAATTGGCAAGGGGATATTTGGAAGAACATAGAGGGCTATGGTGAAAAAGGAAATATCTTCCGTTCAAAACTGGAAAGAAGCTTTCTGAGAAACTGCTCTGTGTTCTGTTAATTCATCTCACAGAGTTACATCTTTCCCTTCTAGAAGTCTTTCGCTAAGGCGGTTCTTGTGGAATTGGCAAAGAGATATTTGGAAGACCATAGAGGGCTATGGTGAAAAAGGAAATATCTTCCGTTCAAAACTGGAAAGAAGCTTTCTGAGAAACTGCTCTGTGTTCTGTTAATTCATCTCACAGAGTTACATCTTTCAATTCAAGAAGCCTTTCGCTAAGGCTGTTCTTGTGGAATTGGCAAAGGGATATTTGGAAGCCCATAGAGGGCTATGGTGAAAAAGGAAATATCTTCCGTTCAAAACTGGAAAGAAGCTTTCTGAGAAACTGCTCTGTGTTCTGTTAATACATCTCACAGAGTTACATCTTTCCCTTCAAGAAGCCTTTCGCTAAGGCTGTTCTTGTGGAATTGGCAAAGGGATATTTGGAAGCCCATAGAGGGCTATGGTGAAAAAGGAAATATCTTCCGTTTAAAACTGGAAAGAAGCTTTCTGAGAAACTGCTGTGTGTTCTGTTAACTCATCTCAAAGAGTTACATCCTTCCTTTCAAGAAGCCTTTCGCTAAGACTGTTCTTGTGGAACAGGCAAAGAGATATTTGGAAGCCCATAGAGGGCTATGGTGAAAAAGGAAATATCTTCCGTTCAAAACTGGAAAGAAGCTTTCTGAGAAACTGCTCTGTGTTCTGTTAACTCATCTCACAGAGTTACATCTTTCCCTTCAGGAAGCCTTTCGCTAAGGCTGTTCTTGTGGAATTGGCAAAGGGATATTTGGAAGCATATAGAGGGCTATGGTGAAAAAGGAAATATCTTTCGTTCAAAACTGGAAAGAAGCTTTCTGAGAAACTGCTCTGCGTTCTGTTAATTCATTTCACAGAGTTACATCTTTCCCTTCTAGAAGCCTTTCGCTAAGGCTGTTCTTGTTGAATTGGCAAAGGGATATTTGGAAGCCCATAGAGGGCTATGGTGAAAAAGGAAATATCTTCCGTTCAAAACTGGAAAGAAGCTTTCTGAGAAACTGCTCTGTGTTCTGTTAATTCATCTCATAGAGTTACATCTTTCCCTTCAAGAAGCCTTTCGCTAAGGCTGTTCTTGTGGAATTGGCAAAGGGATATTTGGAAGCCCATAGAGGGCTATGGTGAAAAAGGAAATATCTTCCGTTCAAAACTGGAAAGAAGCTTTCTGAGAAACTGCTCTGTGTTCTGTTAATTCATCTCACAGAGTTACATCTTTCTCTTCAAGAAGCCTTTCGCTAAGGCTGTTCTTGTGGAATTGGCAAAGAGATATTTGGAAGCCCATAGAGGGCTATGGTGAAAAAGGAAATATCTTCCGTTCAAAACTGGAAAGAAGCTTTCTGAGAAACTGCTCTGTGTTCTGTTAATTCATCTCACAGAGTTACATCTTTCAATTCAAGAAGCCTTTCGCTAAGGCTGTTCTTGTGGAATTGGCAAAGGGATATTTGGAAGCCCATAGAGGGCTATGGTGAAAAAGGAAATATCTTCCGTTCAAAACTGGAAAGAAGCTTTCTGAGAAACTGCTCTGTGTTCTGTTAATTCATATCACAGAGTTACATCTTTCCCTTCAATAAGCCTTTCGCTAAGGCTGTTCTTGTGGAATTGGCAATGGGATATTTGGAAGCCCATAGAGGGCTATGGTGAAAAAGGAAATATCTTCCGTTCAAAACTGGAAAGAAGCTTTCTGAGAAACTGCTATGTGTTCTGTTAATTCATCTCACAGAGATACATCTTTCCCTTCAAGAAGCCTTTCGCTAAGGCTGTTCTTGTGGAATTGACAAAGTGATATTTGGAACCCCATAGAGGGCTATGGTGAAAAAGGAAATATCTTCCGTTCAAAACTGGAAAGAAGCTTTCTGAGAAACTGCTTTGTGTTCTCTTAATTCATCTCACAGAGTTATATCTTTCCCTTCAAGAAGCCTTTCGCTAAGGCTGTCATTGTGGAATTGGCAAACGGATATTTGGAAGCCCATAGTGGGCTATGGTGGAAAAGGAAATATCTTCCGTTCAAAACTGGAAAGAAGCTTTCTGAGAAACTACTCTGTGTTCTGTTAATTCATCTCACAGAGTTACATCTTTCCCTTCAAGAAGCCTTTCGCTAAGGCTGTTCTTGTGGAATTGGCAAAGTGATATTTGGAAGCCCATAGAGGGCTATGGTGAAAAAGGAAATATCTTCCGTTCAAAACTGGAAAGAAGCTTTCTGAGAAACTGCTCTGTGTTCTGTTAACTCATCTCCCAGAGTTACATCTTTCCCTTCAGGAAGCCTTTCGCTAAGGCTGTTCTTGTGGAATTCGCAAAGGGATATTTGGAAGCATATAGAGGGCTATGGTGAAAAAGGAAATATCTTCCGTTCAAAACTGGAAAGAAGCTTTCTGAGAAACTGCTCTGTGTTCTGTTAATTCATTTCACAGAGTTACATCTTTCCCGTCTAGAAGCCTTTCGCTAAGGCTGTTCTTGTGGAATTGGCAAAGGGATATTTGGAAGCCCATAGAGGGCTATGGTGAAAAAGGAAATATCTTCCGTTCAAAACTGGAAAGAAGCTTTCTGAGAAACTGCTCTGTGTTCTGTTAATTCATCTCATAGAGTTACATCTTTCCCTTCAAGAAGCCTTTCGCTAAGGCTGTTCTTGTGGAATTGGCAAAGGGATATTTGGAAGCCCTTAGAGGGCTATGGTGAAAAAGGAAATATCTTCCGTTCAAAACTGGAAAGAAGCTTTCTGAGAAACTGCTGTGTGTTCTGTTAACTCATCTCACAGAGTTACATCCTTCCTTTCAAGAAGCCTTTCGCTAAGACTGTTCTTGTGGAACAGGCAAAGAGATATTTGGAAGCCCATAGAGGGCTATGGTGAAAAAGGAAATATCTTCCGTTCAAAACTGGAAAGAAGCTTTCTGAGAAACTGCTCTGTGTTCTGTTAACTCATCTCACAGAGTTACATCTTTCCCTTCAGGAAGCCTTTCGCTAAGGCTGTTCTTGTGGAATTGGCAAAGGGATATTTGGAAGCCCATAGAGGGCTATGGTGAAAAAGGAAATATCTTCCGTTCAAAACTGGAAAGAAGCTTTCTGAGAAACTGCTCTGTGTTCTGTTAATTAATCTCACAGAGTTACATCTTTCAATTCAAGAAGCCTTTCGCTAAGGCTGTTCTTGTGGAATTGGCAATGGGATATTTGGAAGCCCATAGAGGGCTATGGTGAAAAAGGAAATATCTTCCGTTCAAAACTGGAAAGAAGCTTTCTGAGAAACTGCTATGTGTTCTGTTAATTCATCTCACAGAGATACATCTTTCCCTTCAAGAAGCCTTTCGCTAAGGCTGTTCTTGTGGAATTGACAAAGTGATATTTGGAACCCCATAGAGGGCTATGGTGAAAAAGGAAATATCTTCCGTTCAAAACTGGAAGGAAGGTTTCTGAGAAACTGCTCTGTGTTCTGTTAATTCATCTCACAGAGTTACATCTTTCAATTCAAGAAGCCTTTCGCTAAGGCTGTTCTTGTGGAATTGGCAAAGGGATATTTGGAAGCCCATAGAGGGCTATGGTGAAAAAGGAAATATCTTCCGTTCAAAACTGGAAAGAAGCTTTCTGAGAAACTGCTCTGTGTTCTGTTAATTCATCTCACAGAGTTACATCTTTCCCTTCTAGAAGCCTTTCGCTAAGGCTATTCTTGTGGAATTGGCAAGGGGATATTTGGAAGCCCATAGAGGGCTATGGTGAAAAAGGAAATATCTTCCGTTCAAAACTGGAAAGAAGCTTTCTGAGAAACTGCTCTGTGTTCTGTTAATTCATATCACAGAGTTACATCTTTCCCTTCTAGAAGCCTTTCGCTAAGGCTGTTCTTGTGGAATTGGCAAAGAGATATTTGGAAGCCCATAGAGGGCTATGGTGAAAAAGGAAATATCTTCCGTTCAAAACTGGAAAGAAGCTTTCTGAGAAACTGCTCTGTGTTCTGTTAATTAATCTCACAGAGTTACATCTTTCAATTCAAGAAGCCTTTCGCTAAGGCTGTTCTTGTGGAACTGACAAAGGGATATTTGGAACCCCATAGAGGGCTATGGTGAAAAAGGAAATATCTTCCGTTCAAAACTGAAAGGAAGGTTTCTGAGAAACTGCTCTGTGTTCTGTTAATTCATCTCACAGAGTTACATCTTTCAATTCAAGAAGCCTTTCGCTAAGGCTGTTCTTGTTGAATTGGCAAAGGGATATTTGGAAGCCCATAGAGGGCTATGGTGAAAAGGGAAATACCTTCCGTTCAAAACTGGAAAGAAGCTTTCTGAGAAACTGCTCTGTGTTCTGTTAATTCATATCACAGAGATACATCTTTCCCTTCTAGAAGCCTTTCGCTAAGGCTCTTCTTGTGGAATTGGCAAAGGGATATTTGGAAGCCCATAGAGGGCTATGGTGAAAAAGGAAATATCTTCCGTTCAAAACTGGAAAGAAGCTTTCTGAGAAACTGCTCTGTGTTCTGTTAATTCATCTCACAGAGTTACATCTTTCCCTTCAAGAAGCCTTTCGCTAAGGCTGTTCTTGTGGAATTGGCAAAGGGATATTTGGAAGCCCATAGAGGGCTATGGTGAAAAAGGAAATATCTTCCGTTCAAAACTGGAAAGAAGCTTTCTGAGAAACTGCTTAGTGTTCTGTTAATTCATCTCACAGAGTTACATCTTTCCCTTCAAGAAGCCTTTCGCTAAGGCTGTCGTTGTGGAATAGGCAAACGGATATTTGGAAGCCCATAGAGGGCTATGGTGGAAAAGGAAATATCTTCCGTTCAAAACTGGAAAGAAGCTTTCTGAGAAACTGCTCTGTGTTCTGTTAATTCATCTCACAGAGTTACATCTTTCTCTTCAAGAAGCCTTTCGCTAAGGCTGTTCTTGTGGAATTGGCAAAGTGATATTTGGAAGCCCATAGAGGGCTATCGTGAAAAAGGAAATATCTTCCGTTCAAAACTGGAAAGAAGCTTTCTGAGAAACTGCTTTGTGTTCTGTTAACTCATCTCACAGAGTTACATCTTTCCCTTCAAGAAGCCTTTCTCTAAGGCTGTTCTTGTGGAATTGGCAAGAGATATTTGGAAGCCCTTAGAGGGCTATGGTGAAAAAGGAAATATCTTCCGTTCAAAACTGGAAAGAAGCTTTCTGAGAAACTACTCTGTGTTCTCTTAACTCATCTCACAGAGTTACATCTTTCCCTTCAAGAAGCCTTTCGCTAAGGCTGTTCTTGTGGAATTGGCAAAGGGATATTTGGAAGCCCAAAGAAGGCTATGGTGAAAAAGGAAATATCTTCCGTTCAAAACTGGAAAGAAGCTTTCTGAGAAACTGCTCTGTGTTCTGTTAATTCATCTCACAGAGTTACATCTTTCCCTTCAAGAAGCCTTTCGCTAAGGCTGTTCTTGTGGAATTGGCAAAGGGATATTTGGAAGCCCATAGAGGGCTATGGTGAAAAAGGAAATATCTTCCGTTCAAAACTGGAAAGAAGCTTTCTGAGAAACTGCTTTGTGTTCTCTTAATTCATCTCACAGAGTTACATCTTTCCCTTCAAGAAGCCTTTCGCTAAGGCTGTCGTTGTGGAATTGGCAAACGGATATTTGGAAGCCCATAGTGGGCTATGGTGGAAAAGGAAATATCTTCCGTTCAAAACTGGAAAGAAGCTTTCTGAGAAACTGCTCTGTGTTCTGTTAATTCATCTCACAGAGTTACATCTTTCACTTCAAGAAGCCTTTGGCTAAGGCTGTTCTTGTGGAATTGGCAAAGTGATATTTGGAAGCCCATAGAGGGCTATGGTGAAAAAGGAAATATCTTCCGTTCAAAACTGGAAAGAAGCTTTCTGAGAAACTGCTCTGTGTTCTGTTAACTCATCTCACACAGTTACATCTTTCCCTTCAGGAAGCCTTTCGCTAAGGCTGTTCTTGTGGAATTGGCAAAGAGATATTTTGAAGCATATAGAGGGCTATGGTGAAAAAGGATATATCTTCCGTTCAAAACTGGAAAGAAGCTTTCTGAGAAACTGCTCTGTGTTCTGTTAATTCATTTCCTAGAGTTACATCTTTCCCTTCTAGAAGCCTTTCGCTAAGGCTGTTCTTGTGGAATTGGCAAAGGGATATTTGGAAGCCCGTAGAGGGCTATGGTGAAAAAGGAAATATCTTCCGTTCAAAACTGGAAAGAAGCTTTCTGAGAAACTGCTCTGTGTTCTGTTAATTCATCTCATAGAGTTACATCTTCCCCTTCAAGAAGCCTTTCGCTAAGGCTGTTCTTGTGGAATTGGCAAAGGGATATTTGGAAGCCCATAGAGGGCTATGGTGAAAAAGGAAATATCTTCCGTTCAAAACTGGAAAGAAGCTTTCTGAGAAACTGCTCTGTGTTCTGTTAATTCATCTCACAGAGTTACATCTTTCCCTTCAGGAAGCCTTTCGCTAAGGCTGTTCTTGTGGAATTGGCAAAGGGATATTTGCAAGCCCATAGAGGGCTATGGTGAAAAAGGAAATATCTTCCGTTCAAAACTGGAAAGAAGCTTTCTGAGAAACTGCTGTGTGTTCTGTTAACTCATCTCACAGAGTTACATCCTTCCTTTCAAGAAGCCTTTCGCTAAGACTGTTCTTGTGGAATAGGCAAAGAGATATTTGGAAGCCCATAGAGGGCTATGGTGAAAAAGGAAATATCTTCCGTTCAAAACTGGAAAGAAGCTTTCTGAGAAACTGCTCTGTGTTCTGTTAACTCATCTCACAGAGTTACATCTTTCCCTTCAGGAAGCCTTTCGCTAAGGTTGTTCTTGTGGAATTGGCAAAGGGATATTTGGAAGCCCTTTGAAGGCTATGGTGAAAAAGGAAATATCTTCCGTTCAAAACTGGAAAGAAGCTTTCTGAGAAACTGCTCTTTGTTCTGTTAATTCATCTCACAGAGTTACATCTTTCCCTTCAAGAAGCCTTTCGCTAAGGCTGTTCTTGTGGAATTGGCAAAGAGATATTTGGAAGCCCATAGAGGGCTATGGTGAAAAAGGAAATATCTTCCGTTCAAAACTGGAAAGAAGCTTTCTGAGAAACTGCTCTGTGTTCTGTTACTTCATCTCACAGATTTACATCTTTCTCTTCAAGAAGCCTTTCGCTAAGGCTGTTCTTGTGGAATTGGCAAAGGGATATTTGGAAGCCCATAGAGGGCTATGGTGAAAAAGGAAATATCTTCCGTTCAAAACTGGAAAGAAGCTTTCTGAGAAACTGCTTTGTGTTCTGTTAATTCATCTCACAGAGTTACATCTTTTCCTTCAAGAAGCCTTTCGCTAAGGCTGTTCTTGTGGAATTGGCAAAGAGATATTTGGAAGCCCATAGAGGGCTATGGTGAAAAAGGAAATATCTTCCGTTCAAAACTGGAAAGGAGCTTTCTGAGAAACTGCTCTGTGTTCTGTTAATTCATCTCACAGAGTTACATCTTTCCCTTCAAGAAGCCTTTCGCTAAGGCTGTTCTTGTGGAATTGACAAAGGGATATTTGGAACCCCATAGAGGGCTATGGTGAAAAAGGAAATATCTTCCGTTCAAAACTGGAAGGAAGGTTTCTGAGAAACTGCTCTGTATTCTGTTAATTCATCTCACAGAGTTACATCTTTCAATTCAAGAAGCCTTTCGCTAAGGCTGTTCTTGTGGAATTGGCAAAGGGATATTTGGAAGCCCATAGAGGGCTATGGTGAAAAAGGAAATATCTTCCGTTCAAAACTGGAAAGAAGCTTTCTGAGAAACTGCTCTGTGTTCTGTTAATTCATCTCACAGAGTTACATCTTTCCCTTCTAGAAGCCTTTCGCTAAGGCTATTCTTGTGGAATTGGCAAGGGGATATTTGGAAGAACATAGAGGGCTATGGTGAAAAAGGAAATATCTTCCGTTCAAAACTGGAAAGAAGCTTTCTGAGAAACTGCACTGTGTTCTGTTAATTCATCTCACAGAGTTACATCTTTCCCTTCTAGAAGTCTTTCGCTAAGGCTGTTCTTGTGGAATTGGCAAAGAGATATTTGGAAGACCATAGAGGGCTATGGTGAAAAAGGAAATATCTTCCGTTCAAAACTGGAAAGAAGCTTTCTGAGAAACTGCTCTGTGTTCTGTTAATTCATCTCACAGAGTTACATCTTTCAATTCAAGAAGCCTTTCGCTAAGGCTGTTCTTGTGGAATTGGCAAAGGGATATTTGGAAGCCCATAGAGGGCTATGGTGAAAAAGGAAATATCTTCCGTTCAAAACTGGAAAGAAGCTTTCTGAGAAACTGCTCTGTGTTCTGTTAATACATCTCACAGAGTTACATCTTTCCCTTCAAGAAGCCTTTCGCTAAGGCTGTTCTTGTGGAATTGGCAAAGGGATATTTGGAAGCCCATAGAGGGCTATGGTGAAAAAGGAAATATCTTCCGTTTAAAACTGGAAAGAAGCTTTCTGAGAAACTGCTCTGTGTTCTGTTAATTCATATCACAGAGTTACATCTTTCCCTTCTAGAAGCCTTTCGCTAAGGCTGTTCTTGTGGAATTGGCAAAGGGATATTTGGAAGCCCATAGAGCGCTATGGTGAAAAAGGAAATATCTTGGTTCAAAACTGGAAAGAAGCTTTCTGAGAAACTGCTCTGTGTTCTGTTAATTCATCTCACAGAGTTACATCTTTCCCTTCAAGAAGCCTTTCGCTAAGGCTGTTCTTGTGGAATTGGCAAAGGGATATTTGGAAGCCCATAGAGGGCTATGGTGAAAAAGGAAATATCTTCCGTTCAAAACGGGACAGAAGCTTTCTGAGAAACTGCTTAGTGTTCTGTTAATTCATCTCACAGAGTTACATCTTTCCCTTCAAGAAGCCTTTCGCTAAGGCTGTTCTTGTGGAATTGGCAAAGGGATATTTGGAAGCCCATAGAGGGCTATGGTGAAAAAGGAAATATCTTCCGTTCAAAACTGGAAAGGAGCTTTCTGAGAAACTGCTCTGTGTTCTGTTAATTCATCTCACAGAGTTACATCTTTCCCTTCAAGAAGCCTTTCGCTAAGGCTGTTCTTGTGGAATTGACAAAGGGATATTTGGAACCCCATAGAGGGCTATGGTGAAAAAGGAAATATCTTCCGTTCAAAACTGGAAGGAAGGTTTCTGAGAAACTGCTCTGTATTCTGTTAATTCATCTCACAGAGTTACATCTTTCAATTCAAGAAGCCTTTCGCTAAGGCTGTTCTTGTGGAATTGGCAAAGGGATATTTGGAAGCCCATAGAGGGCTATGGTGAAAAAGGAAATATCTTCCGTTCAAAACTGGAAAGAAGCTTTCTGAGAAACTGCTCTGTGTTCTGTTAATTCATCTCACAGAGTTACATCTTTCCCTTCTAGAAGCCTTTCGCTAAGGCTATTCTTGTGGAATTGGCAAGGGGATATTTGGAAGAACATAGAGGGCTATGGTGAAAAAGGAAATATCTTCCGTTCAAAACTGGAAAGAAGCTTTCTGAGAAACTGCTCTGTGTTCTGTTAATTCATCTCACAGAGTTACATCTTTCCCTTCTAGAAGCCTTTCGCTAAGGCTGTTCTTGTGGAATTGGCAAAGATATATTTGGAAGACCATAGAGGGCTATGGTGAAAAAGGAAATATCTTCCGTTCAAAACTGGAAAGAAGCTTTCTGAGAAACTGCTCTGTGTTCTGTTAATTCATCTCACAGAGTTACATCTTTCAATTCAAGAAGCCTTTCGCTAAGGCTGTTCTTGTGGAATTGGCAAAGGGATATTTGGAAGCCCATAGAGGGCTATGGTGAAAAAGGAAATATCTTCCGTTCAAAACTGGAAAGAAGCTTTCTGAGAAACTGCTCTGTGTTCTGTTAATACATCTCACAGAGTTACATCTTTCCCTTCAAGAAGCCTTTGGCTAAGGCTGTTCTTGTGGAATTGGCAAAGGGATATTTGGAAGCCCATAGAGGGCTATGGTGAAAAAGGAAATATCTTCCGTTTAAAACTGGAAAGAAGCTTTCTGAGAAACTGCTCTGTGTTCTGTTAATTCATATCACAGAGTTACATCTTTCCCTTCTAGAAGCCTTTCGCTAAGGCTGTTCTTGTGGAATTGGCAAAGGGATATTTGGAAGCCCATAGAGCGCTATGGTGAAAAAGGAAATATCTTCCGTTCAAAACTGGAAAGAAGCTTTCTGAGAAACTGCTCTGTGTTCTGTTAATTCATCTCACAGAGTTACATCTTTCCCTTCAAGAAGCCTTTCGCTAAGGCTGTTCTTGTGGAATTGGCAAAGGGATATTTGGAAGCCCATATAGGGCTATGGTGAAAAAGGAAATATCTTCCGTTCAAAACTGGAAAGAAGCTTTCTGAGAAACTGCTCTGTGTTCTGTTAATTCATCTCATAGAGTTACATCTTCCCCTTCAAGAAGCCTTTCGCTAAGGCTGTTCTTGTGGAATTGGCAAAGGGATATTTGGAAGCCCATAGAGGGCTATGGTGAAAAAGGAAATATCTTCCGTTCAAAACTGGAAAGAAGCTTTCTGAGAAACTGCTCTGTGTTCTGTTAATTCATCTCACAGAGTTACATCTTTCCCTTCAGGAAGCCTTTCGCTAAGGCTGTTCTTGTGGAATTGGCAAAGGGATATTTGCAAGCCCATAGAGGGCTATGGTGAAAAAGGAAATATCTTCCGTTCAAAACTGGAAAGAAGCTTTCTGAGAAACTGCTGTGTGTTCTGTTAACTCATCTCACAGAGTTACATCCTTCCTTTCAAGAAGCCTTTCGCTAAGACTGTTCTTGTGGAATAGGCAAAGAGATATTTGGAAGCCCATAGAGGGCTATGGTGAAAAAGGAAATATCTTCCGTTCAAAACTGGAAAGAAGCTTTCTGAGAAACTGCTCTGTGTTCTGTTAACTCATCTCACAGAGTTACATCTTTCCCTTCAGGAAGCCTTTCGCTAAGGTTGTTCTTGTGGAATTGGCAAAGGGATATTTGGAAGCCCTTTGAAGGCTATGGTGAAAAAGGAAATATCTTCCGTTCAAAACTGGAAAGAAGCTTTCTGAGAAACTGCTCTTTGTTCTGTTAATTCATCTCACAGAGTTACATCTTTCCCTTCAAGAAGCCTTTCGCTAAGGCTGTTCTTGTGGAATTGGCAAAGAGATATTTGGAAGCCCATAGAGGGCTATGGTGAAAAAGGAAATATCTTCCGTTCAAAACTGGAAAGAAGCTTTCTGAGAAACTGCTCTGTGTTCTGTTACTTCATCTCACAGATTTACATCTTTCTCTTCAAGAAGCCTTTCGCTAAGGCTGTTCTTGTGGAATTGGCAAAGGGATATTTGGAAGCCCATAGAGGGCTATGGTGAAAAAGGAAATATCTTCCGTTCAAAACTGGAAAGAAGCTTTCTGAGAAACTGCTTTGTGTTCTGTTAATTCATCTCACAGAGTTACATCTTTTCCTTCAAGAAGCCTTTCGCTAAGGCTGTTCTTGTGGAATTGGCAAAGAGATATTTGGAAGCCCATAGAGGGCTATGGTGAAAAAGGAAATATCTTCCGTTCAAAACTGGAAAGGAGCTTTCTGAGAAACTGCTCTGTGTTCTGTTAATTCATCTCACAGAGTTACATCTTTCCCTTCAAGAAGCCTTTCGCTAAGGCTGTTCTTGTGGAATTGACAAAGGGATATTTGGAACCCCATAGAGGGCTATGGTGAAAAAGGAAATATCTTCCGTTCAAAACTGGAAGGAAGGTTTCTGAGAAACTGCTCTGTATTCTGTTAATTCATCTCACAGAGTTACATCTTTCAATTCAAGAAGCCTTTCGCTAAGGCTGTTCTTGTGGAATTGGCAAAGGGATATTTGGAAGCCCATAGAGGGCTATGGTGAAAAAGGAAATATCTTCCGTTCAAAACTGGAAAGAAGCTTTCTGAGAAACTGCTCTGTGTTCTGTTAATTCATCTCACAGAGTTACATCTTTCCCTTCTAGAAGCCTTTCGCTAAGGCTATTCTTGTGGAATTGGCAAGGGGATATTTGGAAGAACATAGAGGGCTATGGTGAAAAAGGAAATATCTTCCGTTCAAAACTGGAAAGAAGCTTTCTGAGAAACTGCACTGTGTTCTGTTAATTCATCTCACAGAGTTACATCTTTCCCTTCTAGAAGTCTTTCGCTAAGGCTGTTCTTGTGGAATTGGCAAAGAGATATTTGGAAGACCATAGAGGGCTATGGTGAAAAAGGAAATATCTTCCGTTCAAAACTGGAAAGAAGCTTTCTGAGAAACTGCTCTGTGTTCTGTTAATTCATCTCACAGAGTTACATCTTTCAATTCAAGAAGCCTTTCGCTAAGGCTGTTCTTGTGGAATTGGCAAAGGGATATTTGGAAGCCCATAGAGGGCTATGGTGAAAAAGGAAATATCTTCCGTTCAAAACTGGAAAGAAGCTTTCTGAGAAACTGCTCTGTGTTCTGTTAATACATCTCACAGAGTTACATCTTTCCCTTCAAGAAGCCTTTCGCTAAGGCTGTTCTTGTGGAATTGGCAAAGGGATATTTGGAAGCCCATAGAGGGCTATGGTGAAAAAGGAAATATCTTCCGTTTAAAACTGGAAAGAAGCTTTCTGAGAAACTGCTCTGTGTTCTGTTAATTCATATCACAGAGTTACATCTTTCCCTTCTAGAAGCCTTTCGCTAAGGCTGTTCTTGTGGAATTGGCAAAGGGATATTTGGAAGCCCATAGAGCGCTATGGTGAAAAAGGAAATATCTTGGTTCAAAACTGGAAAGAAGCTTTCTGAGAAACTGCTCTGTGTTCTGTTAATTCATCTCACAGAGTTACATCTTTCCCTTCAAGAAGCCTTTCGCTAAGGCTGTTCTTGTGGAATTGGCAAAGGGATATTTGGAAGCCCATAGAGGGCTATGGTGAAAAAGGAAATATCTTCCGTTCAAAACGGGACAGAAGCTTTCTGAGAAACTGCTTAGTGTTCTGTTAATTCATCTCACAGAGTTACATCTTTCCCTTCAAGAAGCCTTTCGCTAAGGCTGTTCTTGTGGAATTGGCAAAGGGATATTTGGAAGCCCATAGAGGGCTATGGTGAAAAAGGAAATATCTTCCGTTCAAAACTGGAAAGGAGCTTTCTGAGAAACTGCTCTGTGTTCTGTTAATTCATCTCACAGAGTTACATCTTTCCCTTCAAGAAGCCTTTCGCTAAGGCTGTTCTTGTGGAATTGACAAAGGGATATTTGGAACCCCATAGAGGGCTATGGTGAAAAAGGAAATATCTTCCGTTCAAAACTGGAAGGAAGGTTTCTGAGAAACTGCTCTGTATTCTGTTAATTCATCTCACAGAGTTACATCTTTCAATTCAAGAAGCCTTTCGCTAAGGCTGTTCTTGTGGAATTGGCAAAGGGATATTTGGAAGCCCATAGAGGGCTATGGTGAAAAAGGAAATATCTTCCGTTCAAAACTGGAAAGAAGCTTTCTGAGAAACTGCTCTGTGTTCTGTTAATTCATCTCACAGAGTTACATCTTTCCCTTCTAGAAGCCTTTCGCTAAGGCTATTCTTGTGGAATTGGCAAGGGGATATTTGGAAGAACATAGAGGGCTATGGTGAAAAAGGAAATATCTTCCGTTCAAAACTGGAAAGAAGCTTTCTGAGAAACTGCTCTGTGTTCTGTTAATTCATCTCACAGAGTTACATCTTTCCCTTCTAGAAGCCTTTCGCTAAGGCTGTTCTTGTGGAATTGGCAAAGATATATTTGGAAGACCATAGAGGGCTATGGTGAAAAAGGAAATATCTTCCGTTCAAAACTGGAAAGAAGCTTTCTGAGAAACTGCTCTGTGTTCTGTTAATTCATCTCACAGAGTTACATCTTTCAATTCAAGAAGCCTTTCGCTAAGGCTGTTCTTGTGGAATTGGCAAAGGGATATTTGGAAGCCCATAGAGGGCTATGGTGAAAAAGGAAATATCTTCCGTTCAAAACTGGAAAGAAGCTTTCTGAGAAACTGCTCTGTGTTCTGTTAATACATCTCACAGAGTTACATCTTTCCCTTCAAGAAGCCTTTGGCTAAGGCTGTTCTTGTGGAATTGGCAAAGGGATATTTGGAAGCCCATAGAGGGCTATGGTGAAAAAGGAAATATCTTCCGTTTAAAACTGGAAAGAAGCTTTCTGAGAAACTGCTCTGTGTTCTGTTAATTCATATCACAGAGTTACATCTTTCCCTTCTAGAAGCCTTTCGCTAAGGCTGTTCTTGTGGAATTGGCAAAGGGATATTTGGAAGCCCATAGAGCGCTATGGTGAAAAAGGAAATATCTTCCGTTCAAAACTGGAAAGAAGCTTTCTGAGAAACTGCTCTGTGTTCTGTTAATTCATCTCACAGAGTTACATCTTTCCCTTCAAGAAGCCTTTCGCTAAGGCTGTTCTTGTGGAATTGGCAAAGGGATATTTGGAAGCCCATATAGGGCTATGGTGAAAAAGGAAATATCTTCCGTTCAAAACTGGAAGGAAGGTTTCTGAGAAACTGCTCTGTATTCTGTTAATTCATCTCACAGAGTTACATCTTTCAATTCAAGAAGCCTTTCGCTAAGGCTGTTCTTGTGGAATTGGCAAAGGGATATTTGGAAGCCCATAGAGGGCTATGGTGAAAAAGGAAATATCTTCCGTTCAAAACTGGAAAGAAGCTTTCTGAGAAACTGCTCTGTGTTCTGTTAATTCATCTCACAGAGTTACATCTTTCCCTTCTAGAAGCCTTTCGCTAAGGCTATTCTTGTGGAATTGGCAAGGGGATATTTGGAAGCCCATAGAGGGCTATGGTGAAAAAGGAAATATCTTCCGTTCAAAACTGGAAAGAAGCTTTCTGAGAAACTTCTCTGTGTTCTGTTAATTCATCTCACAGAGTTACATCTTTCCCTTCTAGAAGCCTTTCGCTAAGGCTGTTCTTGTGGAATTGGCAAAGAGATATTTGGAAGCCCATAGAGGGCTATGGTGAAAAAGGAAATATCTTCCGTTCAAAACTGGAAAGAAGCTTTCTGAGAAACTGCTCTGTGTTCTGTTAATTCATCTCACAGAGTTACATCTTTCAATTCAAGAAGCCTTTCGCTAAGGCTGTTCTTGTGGAATTGGCAAAGGGATATTTGGAAGCCCATAGAGGGCTATGGTGAAAAAGGAAATATCTTCCGTTCAAAACTGGAAAGAAGCTTTCTGAGAAACTGCTCTGTGTTCTGTTAATACATCTCACAGAGTTACATCTTTCCCTTCAAGAAGCCTTTCGCTAAGGCTGTTCTTGTGGAATTGGCAAAGGGATATTTGGAAGCCCATAGAGGGCTATGGTGAAAAAGGAAATATCTTCCGTTTAAAACTGGAAAGAAGCTTTCTGAGAAACTGCTCTGTGTTCTGTTAATTCATATCACAGAGTTACATCTTTCCCTTCTAGAAGCCTTTCGCTAAGGCTGTTCTTGTGGAATTGGCAAAGGGATATTTGGAAGCCCATAGAGCGCTATGGTGAAAAAGGAAATATCTTCCGTTCAAAACTGGAAAGAAGCTTTCTGAGAAACTGCTCTGTGTTCTGTTAATTCATCTCACAGAGTTACATCTTTCCCTTCAAGAAGCCTTTCGCTAAGGCTGTTCTTGTGGAATTGGCAAAGGGATATTTGGAAGCCCATAGAGGGCTATGGTGAAAAAGGAAATATCTTCCGTTCAAAACGGGAAAGAAGCTTTCTGAGAAACTGCTTAGTGTTCTGTTAATTCATCTCACAGAGTTACATCTTTCCCTTCAAGAAGCCTTTCGCTAAGGCTGTCGTTGTGGAATAGGCAAACGGATATTTGGAAGCCCATAGAGGGCTATGGTGGAAAAGGAAATATCTTCCGTTCAAAACTGGAAAGAAGCTTTCTGAGAAACTGCTCTGTGTTCTGTTAATTCATCTCACAGAGTTACATCTTTCAATTCAAGAAGCCTTTCGCTAAGGCTGTTCTTGTGGAATTGGCAAAGGGATATTTGGAAGCCCATAGAGGGCTATGGTGAAAAAGGAAATATCTTCCGTTCAAAACTGGAAAGAAGCTTTCTGAGAAACTGCTCTGTGTTCTGTTAATTCATCTCACAGAGTTACATCTTTCCCTTCTAGAAGCCTTTCGCTAAGGCTATTCTTGTGGAATTGGCAAGGGGATATTTGGAAGCCCATAGAGGGCTATGGTGAAAAAGGAAATATCTTCCGTTCAAAACTGGAAAGAAGCTTTCTGAGAAACTGCTCTGTGTTCTGTTAATTCATATCACAGAGTTACATCTTTCCCTTCTAGAAGCCTTTCGCTAAGGCTGTTCTTGTGGAATTGGCAAAGAGATATTTGGAAGCCCATAGAGGGCTATGGTGAAAAAGGAAATATCTTCCGTTCAAAACTGGAAAGAAGCTTTCTGAGAAACTGCTCTGTGTTCTGTTAATTAATCTCACAGAGTTACATCTTTCAATTCAAGAAGCCTTTCGCTAAGGCTGTTCTTGTGGAACTGACAAAGGGATATTTGGAACCCCATAGAGGGCTATGGTGAAAAAGGAAATATCTTCCGTTCAAAACTGAAAGGAAGGTTTCTGAGAAACTGCTCTGTGTTCTGTTAATTCATCTCACAGAGTTACATCTTTCAATTCAAGAAGCCTTTCGCTAAGGCTGTTCTTGTTGAATTGGCAAAGGGATATTTGGAAGCCCATAGAGGGCTATGGTGAAAAGGGAAATACCTTCCGTTCAAAACTGGAAAGAAGCTTTCTGAGAAACTGCTCTGTGTTCTGTTAATTCATATCACAGAGATACATCTTTCCCTTCTAGAAGCCTTTCGCTAAGGCTCTTCTTGTGGAATTGGCAAAGGGATATTTGGAAGCCCATAGAGGGCTATGGTGAAAAAGGAAATATCTTCCGTTCAAAACTGGAAAGAAGCTTTCTGAGAAACTGCTCTGTGTTCTGTTAATTCATCTCACAGAGTTACATCTTTCCCTTCAAGAAGCCTTTCGCTAAGGCTGTTCTTGTGGAATTGGCAAAGGGATATTTGGAAGCCCATAGAGGGCTATGGTGAAAAAGGAAATATCTTCCGTTCAAAACTGGAAAGAAGCTTTCTGAGAAACTGCTTAGTGTTCTGTTAATTCATCTCACAGAGTTACATCTTTCCCTTCAAGAAGCCTTTCGCTAAGGCTGTCGTTGTGGAATAGGCAAACGGATATTTGGAAGCCCATAGAGGGCTATGGTGGAAAAGGAAATATCTTCCGTTCAAAACTGGAAAGAAGCTTTCTGAGAAACTGCTCTGTGTTCTGTTAATTCATCTCACAGAGTTACATCTTTCTCTTCAAGAAGCCTTTCGCTAAGGCTGTTCTTGTGGAATTGGCAAAGTGATATTTGGAAGCCCATAGAGGGCTATGGTGAAAAAGGAAATATCTTCCGTTCAAAACTGGAAAGAAGCTTTCTGAGAAACTGCTTTGTGTTCTGTTAACTCATCTCACAGAGTTACATCTTTCCCTTCAAGAAGCCTTTCGCTAAGGCTGTTCTTGTGGAATTGGCAAGAGATATTTGGAAGCCCTTAGAGGGCTATGGTGAAAAAGGAAATATCTTCCGTTCAAAACTGGAAAGAAGCTTTCTGAGAAACTACTCTGTGTTCTCTTAACTCATCTCACAGAGTTACATCTTTCCCTTCAAGAAGCCTTTCGCTAAGGCTGTTCTTGTGGAATTGGCAAAGGGATATTTGGAAGCCCAAAGAAGGCTATGGTGAAAAAGGAAATATCTTCCGTTCAAAACTGGAAAGAAGCTTTCTGAGAAACTGCTCTGTGTTCTGTTAATTCATCTCACAGAGTTACATCTTTCCCTTCAAGAAGCCTTTCGCTAAGGCTGTTCTTGTGGAATTGGCAAAGGGATATTTGGAAGCCCATAGAGGGCTATGGTGAAAAAGGAAATATCTTCCGTTCAAAACTGGAAAGAAGCTTTCTGAGAAACTGCTTTGTGTTCTCTTAATTCATCTCACAGAGTTACATCTTTCCCTTCAAGAAGCCTTTCGCTAAGGCTGTCGTTGTGGAATTGGCAAACGGATATTTGGAAGCCCATAGTGGGCTATGGTGGAAAAGGAAATATCTTCCGTTCAAAACTGGAAAGAAGCTTTCTGAGAAACTGCTCTGTGTTCTGTTAATTCATCTCACAGAGTTACATCTTTCACTTCAAGAAGCCTTTGGCTAAGGCTGTTCTTGTGGAATTGGCAAAGTGATATTTGGAAGCCCATAGAGGGCTATGGTGAAAAAGGAAATATCTTCCGTTCAAAACTGGAAAGAAGCTTTCTGAGAAACTGCTCTGTGTTCTGTTAACTCATCTCACACAGTTACATCTTTCCCTTCAGGAAGCCTTTCGCTAAGGCTGTTCTTGTGGAATTGGCAAAGAGATATTTTGAAGCATATAGAGGGCTATGGTGAAAAAGGATATATCTTCCGTTCAAAACTGGAAAGAAGCTTTCTGAGAAACTGCTCTGTGTTCTGTTAATTCATTTCCTAGAGTTACATCTTTCCCTTCTAGAAGCCTTTCGCTAAGGCTGTTCTTGTGGAATTGGCAAAGGGATATTTGGAAGCCCGTAGAGGGCTATGGTGAAAAAGGAAATATCTTCCGTTCAAAACTGGAAAGAAGCTTTCTGAGAAACTGCTCTGTGTTCTGTTAATTCATCTCATAGAGTTACATCTTCCCCTTCAAGAAGCCTTTCGCTAAGGCTGTTCTTGTGGAATTGGCAAAGGGATATTTGGAAGCCCATAGAGGGCTATGGTGAAAAAGGAAATATCTTCCGTTCAAAACTGGAAAGAAGCTTTCTGAGAAACTGCTCTGTGTTCTGTTAATTCATCTCACAGAGTTACATCTTTCCCTTCAGGAAGCCTTTCGCTAAGGCTGTTCTTGTGGAATTGGCAAAGGGATATTTGCAAGCCCATAGAGGGCTATGGTGAAAAAGGAAATATCTTCCGTTCAAAACTGGAAAGAAGCTTTCTGAGAAACTGCTGTGTGTTCTGTTAACTCATCTCACAGAGTTACATCCTTCCTTTCAAGAAGCCTTTCGCTAAGACTGTTCTTGTGGAATAGGCAAAGAGATATTTGGAAGCCCATAGAGGGCTATGGTGAAAAAGGAAATATCTTCCGTTCAAAACTGGAAAGAAGCTTTCTGAGAAACTGCTCTGTGTTCTGTTAACTCATCTCACAGAGTTACATCTTTCCCTTCAGGAAGCCTTTCGCTAAGGTTGTTCTTGTGGAATTGGCAAAGGGATATTTGGAAGCCCTTTGAAGGCTATGGTGAAAAAGGAAATATCTTCCGTTCAAAACTGGAAAGAAGCTTTCTGAGAAACTGCTCTTTGTTCTGTTAATTCATCTCACAGAGTTACATCTTTCCCTTCAAGAAGCCTTTCGCTAAGGCTGTTCTTGTGGAATTGGCAAAGAGATATTTGGAAGCCCATAGAGGGCTATGGTGAAAAAGGAAATATCTTCCGTTCAAAACTGGAAAGAAGCTTTCTGAGAAACTGCTCTGTGTTCTGTTACTTCATCTCACAGATTTACATCTTTCTCTTCAAGAAGCCTTTCGCTAAGGCTGTTCTTGTGGAATTGGCAAAGGGATATTTGGAAGCCCATAGAGGGCTATGGTGAAAAAGGAAATATCTTCCGTTCAAAACTGGAAAGAAGCTTTCTGAGAAACTGCTTTGTGTTCTGTTAATTCATCTCACAGAGTTACATCTTTTCCTTCAAGAAGCCTTTCGCTAAGGCTGTTCTTGTGGAATTGGCAAAGAGATATTTGGAAGCCCATAGAGGGCTATGGTGAAAAAGGAAATATCTTCCGTTCAAAACTGGAAAGGAGCTTTCTGAGAAACTGCTCTGTGTTCTGTTAATTCATCTCACAGAGTTACATCTTTCCCTTCAAGAAGCCTTTCGCTAAGGCTGTTCTTGTGGAATTGACAAAGGGATATTTGGAACCCCATAGAGGGCTATGGTGAAAAAGGAAATATCTTCCGTTCAAAACTGGAAGGAAGGTTTCTGAGAAACTGCTCTGTATTCTGTTAATTCATCTCACAGAGTTACATCTTTCAATTCAAGAAGCCTTTCGCTAAGGCTGTTCTTGTGGAATTGGCAAAGGGATATTTGGAAGCCCATAGAGGGCTATGGTGAAAAAGGAAATATCTTCCGTTCAAAACTGGAAAGAAGCTTTCTGAGAAACTGCTCTGTGTTCTGTTAATTCATCTCACAGAGTTACATCTTTCCCTTCTAGAAGCCTTTCGCTAAGGCTATTCTTGTGGAATTGGCAAGGGGATATTTGGAAGAACATAGAGGGCTATGGTGAAAAAGGAAATATCTTCCGTTCAAAACTGGAAAGAAGCTTTCTGAGAAACTGCACTGTGTTCTGTTAATTCATCTCACAGAGTTACATCTTTCCCTTCTAGAAGTCTTTCGCTAAGGCTGTTCTTGTGGAATTGGCAAAGAGATATTTGGAAGACCATAGAGGGCTATGGTGAAAAAGGAAATATCTTCCGTTCAAAACTGGAAAGAAGCTTTCTGAGAAACTGCTCTGTGTTCTGTTAATTCATCTCACAGAGTTACATCTTTCAATTCAAGAAGCCTTTCGCTAAGGCTGTTCTTGTGGAATTGGCAAAGGGATATTTGGAAGCCCATAGAGGGCTATGGTGAAAAAGGAAATATCTTCCGTTCAAAACTGGAAAGAAGCTTTCTGAGAAACTGCTCTGTGTTCTGTTAATACATCTCACAGAGTTACATCTTTCCCTTCAAGAAGCCTTTCGCTAAGGCTGTTCTTGTGGAATTGGCAAAGGGATATTTGGAAGCCCATAGAGGGCTATGGTGAAAAAGGAAATATCTTCCGTTTAAAACTGGAAAGAAGCTTTCTGAGAAACTGCTCTGTGTTCTGTTAATTCATATCACAGAGTTACATCTTTCCCTTCTAGAAGCCTTTCGCTAAGGCTGTTCTTGTGGAATTGGCAAAGGGATATTTGGAAGCCCATAGAGCGCTATGGTGAAAAAGGAAATATCTTGGTTCAAAACTGGAAAGAAGCTTTCTGAGAAACTGCTCTGTGTTCTGTTAATTCATCTCACAGAGTTACATCTTTCCCTTCAAGAAGCCTTTCGCTAAGGCTGTTCTTGTGGAATTGGCAAAGGGATATTTGGAAGCCCATAGAGGGCTATGGTGAAAAAGGAAATATCTTCCGTTCAAAACGGGACAGAAGCTTTCTGAGAAACTGCTTAGTGTTCTGTTAATTCATCTCACAGAGTTACATCTTTCCCTTCAAGAAGCCTTTCGCTAAGGCTGTTCTTGTGGAATTGGCAAAGGGATATTTGGAAGCCCATAGAGGGCTATGGTGAAAAAGGAAATATCTTCCGTTCAAAACTGGAAAGGAGCTTTCTGAGAAACTGCTCTGTGTTCTGTTAATTCATCTCACAGAGTTACATCTTTCCCTTCAAGAAGCCTTTCGCTAAGGCTGTTCTTGTGGAATTGACAAAGGGATATTTGGAACCCCATAGAGGGCTATGGTGAAAAAGGAAATATCTTCCGTTCAAAACTGGAAGGAAGGTTTCTGAGAAACTGCTCTGTATTCTGTTAATTCATCTCACAGAGTTACATCTTTCAATTCAAGAAGCCTTTCGCTAAGGCTGTTCTTGTGGAATTGGCAAAGGGATATTTGGAAGCCCATAGAGGGCTATGGTGAAAAAGGAAATATCTTCCGTTCAAAACTGGAAAGAAGCTTTCTGAGAAACTGCTCTGTGTTCTGTTAATTCATCTCACAGAGTTACATCTTTCCCTTCTAGAAGCCTTTCGCTAAGGCTATTCTTGTGGAATTGGCAAGGGGATATTTGGAAGAACATAGAGGGCTATGGTGAAAAAGGAAATATCTTCCGTTCAAAACTGGAAAGAAGCTTTCTGAGAAACTGCTCTGTGTTCTGTTAATTCATCTCACAGAGTTACATCTTTCCCTTCTAGAAGCCTTTCGCTAAGGCTGTTCTTGTGGAATTGGCAAAGATATATTTGGAAGACCATAGAGGGCTATGGTGAAAAAGGAAATATCTTCCGTTCAAAACTGGAAAGAAGCTTTCTGAGAAACTGCTCTGTGTTCTGTTAATTCATCTCACAGAGTTACATCTTTCAATTCAAGAAGCCTTTCGCTAAGGCTGTTCTTGTGGAATTGGCAAAGGGATATTTGGAAGCCCATAGAGGGCTATGGTGAAAAAGGAAATATCTTCCGTTCAAAACTGGAAAGAAGCTTTCTGAGAAACTGCTCTGTGTTCTGTTAATACATCTCACAGAGTTACATCTTTCCCTTCAAGAAGCCTTTGGCTAAGGCTGTTCTTGTGGAATTGGCAAAGGGATATTTGGAAGCCCATAGAGGGCTATGATGAAAAAGGAAATATCTTCCGTTTAAAACTGGAAAGAAGCTTTCTGAGAAACTGCTCTGTGTTCTGTTAATTCATATCACAGAGTTACATCTTTCCCTTCTAGAAGCCTTTCGCTAAGGCTGTTCTTGTGGAATTGGCAAAGGGATATTTGGAAGCCCATAGAGCGCTATGGTGAAAAAGGAAATATCTTCCGTTCAAAACTGGAAAGAAGCTTTCTGAGAAACTGCTCTGTGTTCTGTTAATTCATCTCACAGAGTTACATCTTTCCCTTCAAGAAGCCTTTCGCTAAGGCTGTTCTTGTGGAATTGGCAAAGGGATATTTGGAAGCCCATATAGGGCTATGGTGAAAAAGGAAATATCTTCCGTTCAAAACTGGAAGGAAGGTTTCTGAGAAACTGCTCTGTATTCTGTTAATTCATCTCACAGAGTTACATCTTTCAATTCAAGAAGCCTTTCGCTAAGGCTGTTCTTGTGGAATTGGCAAAGGGATATTTGGAAGCCCATAGAGGGCTATGGTGAAAAAGGAAATATCTTCCGTTCAAAACTGGAAAGAAGCTTTCTGAGAAACTGCTCTGTGTTCTGTTAATTCATCTCACAGAGTTACATCTTTCCCTTCTAGAAGCCTTTCGCTAAGGCTATTCTTGTGGAATTGGCAAGGGGATATTTGGAAGCCCATAGAGGGCTATGGTGAAAAAGGAAATATCTTCCGTTCAAAACTGGAAAGAAGCTTTCTGAGAAACTGCTCTTTGTTCTGTTAATTCATCTCACAGAGTTACATCTTTCCCTTCAAGAAGCCTTTCGCTAAGGCTGTTCTTGTGGAATTGGCAAAGAGATATTTGGAAGCCCATAGAGGGCTATGGTGAAAAAGGAAATATCTTCCGTTCAAAACTGGAAAGAAGCTTTCTGAGAAACTGCTCTGTGTTCTGTTACTTCATCTCACAGATTTACATCTTTCTCTTCAAGAAGCCTTTCGCTAAGGCTGTTCTTGTGGAATTGGCAAAGGGATATTTGGAAGCCCATAGAGGGCTATGGTGAAAAAGGAAATATCTTCCGTTCAAAACTGGAAAGAAGCTTTCTGAGAAACTGCTTTGTGTTCTGTTAATTCATCTCACAGAGTTACATCTTTTCCTTCAAGAAGCCTTTCGCTAAGGCTGTTCTTGTGGAATTGGCAAAGAGATATTTGGAAGCCCATAGAGGGCTATGGTGAAAAAGGAAATATCTTCCGTTCAAAACTGGAAAGGAGCTTTCTGAGAAACTGCTCTGTGTTCTGTTAATTCATCTCACAGAGTTACATCTTTCCCTTCAAGAAGCCTTTCGCTAAGGCTGTTCTTGTGGAATTGACAAAGGGATATTTGGAACCCCATAGAGGGCTATGGTGAAAAAGGAAATATCTTCCGTTCAAAACTGGAAGGAAGGTTTCTGAGAAACTGCTCTGTATTCTGTTAATTCATCTCACAGAGTTACATCTTTCAATTCAAGAAGCCTTTCGCTAAGGCTGTTCTTGTGGAATTGGCAAAGGGATATTTGGAAGCCCATAGAGGGCTATGGTGAAAAAGGAAATATCTTCCGTTCAAAACTGGAAAGAAGCTTTCTGAGAAACTGCTCTGTGTTCTGTTAATTCATCTCACAGAGTTACATCTTTCCCTTCTAGAAGCCTTTCGCTAAGGCTATTCTTGTGGAATTGGCAAGGGGATATTTGGAAGAACATAGAGGGCTATGGTGAAAAAGGAAATATCTTCCGTTCAAAACTGGAAAGAAGCTTTCTGAGAAACTGCACTGTGTTCTGTTAATTCATCTCACAGAGTTACATCTTTCCCTTCTAGAAGTCTTTCGCTAAGGCTGTTCTTGTGGAATTGGCAAAGAGATATTTGGAAGACCATAGAGGGCTATGGTGAAAAAGGAAATATCTTCCGTTCAAAACTGGAAAGAAGCTTTCTGAGAAACTGCTCTGTGTTCTGTTAATTCATCTCACAGAGTTACATCTTTCAATTCAAGAAGCCTTTCGCTAAGGCTGTTCTTGTGGAATTGGCAAAGGGATATTTGGAAGCCCATAGAGGGCTATGGTGAAAAAGGAAATATCTTCCGTTCAAAACTGGAAAGAAGCTTTCTGAGAAACTGCTCTGTGTTCTGTTAATACATCTCACAGAGTTACATCTTTCCCTTCAAGAAGCCTTTCGCTAAGGCTGTTCTTGTGGAATTGGCAAAGGGATATTTGGAAGCCCATAGAGGGCTATGGTGAAAAAGGAAATATCTTCCGTTTAAAACTGGAAAGAAGCTTTCTGAGAAACTGCTCTGTGTTCTGTTAATTCATATCACAGAGTTACATCTTTCCCTTCTAGAAGCCTTTCGCTAAGGCTGTTCTTGTGGAATTGGCAAAGGGATATTTGGAAGCCCATAGAGCGCTATGGTGAAAAAGGAAATATCTTGGTTCAAAACTGGAAAGAAGCTTTCTGAGAAACTGCTCTGTGTTCTGTTAATTCATCTCACAGAGTTACATCTTTCCCTTCAAGAAGCCTTTCGCTAAGGCTGTTCTTGTGGAATTGGCAAAGGGATATTTGGAAGCCCATAGAGGGCTATGGTGAAAAAGGAAATATCTTCCGTTCAAAACGGGACAGAAGCTTTCTGAGAAACTGCTTAGTGTTCTGTTAATTCATCTCACAGAGTTACATCTTTCCCTTCAAGAAGCCTTTCGCTAAGGCTGTTCTTGTGGAATTGGCAAAGGGATATTTGGAAGCCCATAGAGGGCTATGGTGAAAAAGGAAATATCTTCCGTTCAAAACTGGAAAGGAGCTTTCTGAGAAACTGCTCTGTGTTCTGTTAATTCATCTCACAGAGTTACATCTTTCCCTTCAAGAAGCCTTTCGCTAAGGCTGTTCTTGTGGAATTGACAAAGGGATATTTGGAACCCCATAGAGGGCTATGGTGAAAAAGGAAATATCTTCCGTTCAAAACTGGAAGGAAGGTTTCTGAGAAACTGCTCTGTATTCTGTTAATTCATCTCACAGAGTTACATCTTTCAATTCAAGAAGCCTTTCGCTAAGGCTGTTCTTGTGGAATTGGCAAAGGGATATTTGGAAGCCCATAGAGGGCTATGGTGAAAAAGGAAATATCTTCCGTTCAAAACTGGAAAGAAGCTTTCTGAGAAACTGCTCTGTGTTCTGTTAATTCATCTCACAGAGTTACATCTTTCCCTTCTAGAAGCCTTTCGCTAAGGCTATTCTTGTGGAATTGGCAAGGGGATATTTGGAAGAACATAGAGGGCTATGGTGAAAAAGGAAATATCTTCCGTTCAAAACTGGAAAGAAGCTTTCTGAGAAACTGCTCTGTGTTCTGTTAATTCATCTCACAGAGTTACATCTTTCCCTTCTAGAAGCCTTTCGCTAAGGCTGTTCTTGTGGAATTGGCAAAGATATATTTGGAAGACCATAGAGGGCTATGGTGAAAAAGGAAATATCTTCCGTTCAAAACTGGAAAGAAGCTTTCTGAGAAACTGCTCTGTGTTCTGTTAATTCATCTCACAGAGTTACATCTTTCAATTCAAGAAGCCTTTCGCTAAGGCTGTTCTTGTGGAATTGGCAAAGGGATATTTGGAAGCACATAGAGGGCTATGGTGAAAAAGGAAATATCTTCCGTTCAAAACTGGAAAGAAGCTTTCTGAGAAACTGCTCTGTGTTCTGTTAATACATCTCACAGAGTTACATCTTTCCCTTCAAGAAGCCTTTGGCTAAGGCTGTTCTTGTGGAATTGGCAAAGGGATATTTGGAAGCCCATAGAGGGCTATGGTGAAAAAGGAAATATCTTCCGTTTAAAACTGGAAAGAAGCTTTCTGAGAAACTGCTCTGTGTTCTGTTAATTCATATCACAGAGTTACATCTTTCCCTTCTAGAAGCCTTTCGCTAAGGCTGTTCTTGTGGAATTGGCAAAGGGATATTTGGAAGCCCATAGAGCGCTATGGTGAAAAAGGAAATATCTTCCGTTCAAAACTGGAAAGAAGCTTTCTGAGAAACTGCTCTGTGTTCTGTTAATTCATCTCACAGAGTTACATCTTTCCCTTCAAGAAGCCTTTCGCTAAGGCTGTTCTTGTGGAATTGGCAAAGGGATATTTGGAAGCCCATATAGGGCTATGGTGAAAAAGGAAATATCTTCCGTTCAAAACTGGAAGGAAGGTTTCTGAGAAACTGCTCTGTATTCTGTTAATTCATCTCACAGAGTTACATCTTTCAATTCAAGAAGCCTTTCGCTAAGGCTGTTCTTGTGGAATTGGCAAAGGGATATTTGGAAGCCCATAGAGGGCTATGGTGAAAAAGGAAATATCTTCCGTTCAAAACTGGAAAGAAGCTTTCTGAGAAACTGCTCTGTGTTCTGTTAATTCATCTCACAGAGTTACATCTTTCCCTTCTAGAAGCCTTTCGCTAAGGCTATTCTTGTGGAATTGGCAAGGGGATATTTGGAAGCCCATAGAGGGCTATGGTGAAAAAGGAAATATCTTCCGTTCAAAACTGGAAAGAAGCTTTCTGAGAAACTTCTCTGTGTTCTGTTAATTCATCTCACAGAGTTACATCTTTCCCTTCTAGAAGCCTTTCGCTAATGCTGTTCTTGTGGAATTGGCAAAGAGATATTTGGAAGCCCATAGAGGGCTATGGTGAAAAAGGAAATATCTTCCGTTCAAAACTGGAAAGAAGCTTTCTGAGAAACTGCTCTGTGTTCTGTTAATTCATCTCACAGAGTTACATCTTTCAATTCAAGAAGCCTTTCGCTAAGGCTGTTCTTGTGGAATTGGCAAAGGGATATTTGGAAGCCCATAGAGGGCTATGGTGAAAAAGGAAATATCTTCCGTTCAAAACTGGAAAGAAGCTTTCTGAGAAACTGCTCTGTGTTCTGTTAATACATCTCACAGAGTTACATCTTTCCCTTCAAGAAGCCTTTCGCTAAGGCTGTTCTTGTGGAATTGGCAAAGGGATATTTGGAAGCCCATAGAGGGCTATGGTGAAAAAGGAAATATCTTCCGTTTAAAACTGGAAAGAAGCTTTCTGAGAAACTGCTCTGTGTTCTGTTAATTCATATCACAGAGTTACATCTTTCCCTTCTAGAAGCCTTTCGCTAAGGCTGTTCTTGTGGAATTGGCAAAGGGATATTTGGAAGCCCATAGAGCGCTATGGTGAAAAAGGAAATATCTTCCGTTCAAAACTGGAAAGAAGCTTTCTGAGAAACTGCTCTGTGTTCTGTTAATTCATCTCACAGAGTTACATCTTTCCCTTCAAGAAGCCTTTCGCTAAGGCTGTTCTTGTGGAATTGGCAAAGGGATATTTGGAAGCCCATAGAGGGCTATGGTGAAAAAGGAAATATCTTCCGTTCAAAACGGGAAAGAAGCTTTCTGAGAAACTGCTTAGTGTTCTGTTAATTCATCTCACAGAGTTACATCTTTCCCTTCAAGAAGCCTTTCGCTAAGGCTGTCGTTGTGGAATAGGCAAACGGATATTTGGAAGCCCATAGAGGGCTATGGTGGAAAAGGAAATATCTTCCGTTCAAAACTGGAAAGAAGCTTTCTGAGAAACTGCTCTGTGTTCTGTTAATTCATCTCACAGAGTTACATCTTTCAATTCAAGAAGCCTTTCGCTAAGGCTGTTCTTGTGGAATTGGCAAAGGGATATTTGGAAGCCCATAGAGGGCTATGGTGAAAAAGGAAATATCTTCCGTTCAAAACTGGAAAGAAGCTTTCTGAGAAACTGCTCTGTGTTCTGTTAATTCATCTCACAGAGTTACATCTTTCCCTTCTAGAAGCCTTTCGCTAAGGCTATTCTTGTGGAATTGGCAAGGGGATATTTGGAAGCCCATAGAGGGCTATGGTGAAAAAGGAAATATCTTCCGTTCAAAACTGGAAAGAAGCTTTCTGAGAAACTGCTCTGTGTTCTGTTAATTCATATCACAGAGTTACATCTTTCCCTTCTAGAAGCCTTTCGCTAAGGCTGTTCTTGTGGAATTGGCAAAGAGATATTTGGAAGCCCATAGAGGGCTATGGTGAAAAAGGAAATATCTTCCGTTCAAAACTGGAAAGAAGCTTTCTGAGAAACTGCTCTGTGTTCTGTTAATTAATCTCACAGAGTTACATCTTTCAATTCAAGAAGCCTTTCGCTAAGGCTGTTCTTGTGGAACTGACAAAGGGATATTTGGAACCCCATAGAGGGCTATGGTGAAAAAGGAAATATCTTCCGTTCAAAACTGAAAGGAAGGTTTCTGAGAAACTGCTCTGTGTTCTGTTAATTCATCTCACAGAGTTACATCTTTCAATTCAAGAAGCCTTTCGCTAAGGCTGTTCTTGTTGAATTGGCAAAGGGATATTTGGAAGCCCATAGAGGGCTATGGTGAAAAGGGAAATACCTTCCGTTCAAAACTGGAAAGAAGCTTTCTGAGAAACTGCTCTGTGTTCTGTTAATTCATATCACAGAGATACATCTTTCCCTTCTAGAAGCCTTTCGCTAAGGCTCTTCTTGTGGAATTGGCAAAGGGATATTTGGAAGCCCATAGAGGGCTATGGTGAAAAAGGAAATATCTTCCGTTCAAAACTGGAAAGAAGCTTTCTGAGAAACTGCTCTGTGTTCTGTTAATTCATCTCACAGAGTTACATCTTTCCCTTCAAGAAGCCTTTCGCTAAGGCTGTTCTTGTGGAATTGGCAAAGGGATATTTGGAAGCCCATAGAGGGCTATGGTGAAAAAGGAAATATCTTCCGTTCAAAACTGGAAAGAAGCTTTCTGAGAAACTGCTTAGTGTTCTGTTAATTCATCTCACAGAGTTACATCTTTCCCTTCAAGAAGCCTTTCGCTAAGGCTGTCGTTGTGGAATAGGCAAACGGATATTTGGAAGCCCATAGAGGGCTATGGTGGAAAAGGAAATATCTTCCGTTCAAAACTGGAAAGAAGCTTTCTGAGAAACTGCTCTGTGTTCTGTTAATTCATCTCACAGAGTTACATCTTTCTCTTCAAGAAGCCTTTCGCTAAGGCTGTTCTTGTGGAATTGGCAAAGTGATATTTGGAAGCCCATAGAGGGCTATGGTGAAAAAGGAAATATCTTCCGTTCAAAACTGGAAAGAAGCTTTCTGAGAAACTGCTTTGTGTTCTGTTAACTCATCTCACAGAGTTACATCTTTCCCTTCAAGAAGCCTTTCGCTAAGGCTGTTCTTGTGGAATTGGCAAGAGATATTTGGAAGCCCTTAGAGGGCTATGGTGAAAAAGGAAATATCTTCCGTTCAAAACTGGAAAGAAGCTTTCTGAGAAACTACTCTGTGTTCTCTTAACTCATCTCACAGAGTTACATCTTTCCCTTCAAGAAGCCTTTCGCTAAGGCTGTTCTTGTGGAATTGGCAAAGGGATATTTGGAAGCCCAAAGAAGGCTATGGTGAAAAAGGAAATATCTTCCGTTCAAAACTGGAAAGAAGCTTTCTGAGAAACTGCTCTGTGTTCTGTTAATTCATCTCACAGAGTTACATCTTTCCCTTCAAGAAGCCTTTCGCTAAGGCTGTTCTTGTGGAATTGGCAAAGGGATATTTGGAAGCCCATAGAGGGCTATGGTGAAAAAGGAAATATCTTCCGTTCAAAACTGGAAAGAAGCTTTCTGAGAAACTGCTTTGTGTTCTCTTAATTCATCTCACAGAGTTACATCTTTCCCTTCAAGAAGCCTTTCGCTAAGGCTGTCGTTGTGGAATTGGCAAACGGATATTTGGAAGCCCATAGTGGGCTATGGTGGAAAAGGAAATATCTTCCGTTCAAAACTGGAAAGAAGCTTTCTGAGAAACTGCTCTGTGTTCTGTTAATTCATCTCACAGAGTTACATCTTTCACTTCAAGAAGCCTTTGGCTAAGGCTGTTCTTGTGGAATTGGCAAAGTGATATTTGGAAGCCCATAGAGGGCTATGGTGAAAAAGGAAATATCTTCCGTTCAAAACTGGAAAGAAGCTTTCTGAGAAACTGCTCTGTGTTCTGTTAACTCATCTCACACAGTTACATCTTTCCCTTCAGGAAGCCTTTCGCTAAGGCTGTTCTTGTGGAATTGGCAAAGAGATATTTTGAAGCATATAGAGGGCTATGGTGAAAAAGGATATATCTTCCGTTCAAAACTGGAAAGAAGCTTTCTGAGAAACTGCTCTGTGTTCTGTTAATTCATTTCCTAGAGTTACATCTTTCCCTTCTAGAAGCCTTTCGCTAAGGCTGTTCTTGTGGAATTGGCAAAGGGATATTTGGAAGCCCGTAGAGGGCTATGGTGAAAAAGGAAATATCTTCCGTTCAAAACTGGAAAGAAGCTTTCTGAGAAACTGCTCTGTGTTCTGTTAATTCATCTCATAGAGTTACATCTTCCCCTTCAAGAAGCCTTTCGCTAAGGCTGTTCTTGTGGAATTGGCAAAGGGATATTTGGAAGCCCATAGAGGGCTATGGTGAAAAAGGAAATATCTTCCGTTCAAAACTGGAAAGAAGCTTTCTGAGAAACTGCTCTGTGTTCTGTTAATTCATCTCACAGAGTTACATCTTTCCCTTCAGGAAGCCTTTCGCTAAGGCTGTTCTTGTGGAATTGGCAAAGGGATATTTGCAAGCCCATAGAGGGCTATGGTGAAAAAGGAAATATCTTCCGTTCAAAACTGGAAAGAAGCTTTCTGAGAAACTGCTGTGTGTTCTGTTAACTCATCTCACAGAGTTACATCCTTCCTTTCAAGAAGCCTTTCGCTAAGACTGTTCTTGTGGAATAGGCAAAGAGATATTTGGAAGCCCATAGAGGGCTATGGTGAAAAAGGAAATATCTTCCGTTCAAAACTGGAAAGAAGCTTTCTGAGAAACTGCTCTGTGTTCTGTTAACTCATCTCACAGAGTTACATCTTTCCCTTCAGGAAGCCTTTCGCTAAGGTTGTTCTTGTGGAATTGGCAAAGGGATATTTGGAAGCCCTTTGAAGGCTATGGTGAAAAAGGAAATATCTTCCGTTCAAAACTGGAAAGAAGCTTTCTGAGAAACTGCTCTTTGTTCTGTTAATTCATCTCACAGAGTTACATCTTTCCCTTCAAGAAGCCTTTCGCTAAGGCTGTTCTTGTGGAATTGGCAAAGAGATATTTGGAAGCCCATAGAGGGCTATGGTGAAAAAGGAAATATCTTCCGTTCAAAACTGGAAAGAAGCTTTCTGAGAAACTGCTCTGTGTTCTGTTACTTCATCTCACAGATTTACATCTTTCTCTTCAAGAAGCCTTTCGCTAAGGCTGTTCTTGTGGAATTGGCAAAGGGATATTTGGAAGCCCATAGAGGGCTATGGTGAAAAAGGAAATATCTTCCGTTCAAAACTGGAAAGAAGCTTTCTGAGAAACTGCTTTGTGTTCTGTTAATTCATCTCACAGAGTTACATCTTTTCCTTCAAGAAGCCTTTCGCTAAGGCTGTTCTTGTGGAATTGGCAAAGAGATATTTGGAAGCCCATAGAGGGCTATGGTGAAAAAGGAAATATCTTCCGTTCAAAACTGGAAAGGAGCTTTCTGAGAAACTGCTCTGTGTTCTGTTAATTCATCTCACAGAGTTACATCTTTCCCTTCAAGAAGCCTTTCGCTAAGGCTGTTCTTGTGGAATTGACAAAGGGATATTTGGAACCCCATAGAGGGCTATGGTGAAAAAGGAAATATCTTCCGTTCAAAACTGGAAGGAAGGTTTCTGAGAAACTGCTCTGTATTCTGTTAATTCATCTCACAGAGTTACATCTTTCAATTCAAGAAGCCTTTCGCTAAGGCTGTTCTTGTGGAATTGGCAAAGGGATATTTGGAAGCCCATAGAGGGCTATGGTGAAAAAGGAAATATCTTCCGTTCAAAACTGGAAAGAAGCTTTCTGAGAAACTGCTCTGTGTTCTGTTAATTCATCTCACAGAGTTACATCTTTCCCTTCTAGAAGCCTTTCGCTAAGGCTATTCTTGTGGAATTGGCAAGGGGATATTTGGAAGAACATAGAGGGCTATGGTGAAAAAGGAAATATCTTCCGTTCAAAACTGGAAAGAAGCTTTCTGAGAAACTGCACTGTGTTCTGTTAATTCATCTCACAGAGTTACATCTTTCCCTTCTAGAAGTCTTTCGCTAAGGCTGTTCTTGTGGAATTGGCAAAGAGATATTTGGAAGACCATAGAGGGCTATGGTGAAAAAGGAAATATCTTCCGTTCAAAACTGGAAAGAAGCTTTCTGAGAAACTGCTCTGTGTTCTGTTAATTCATCTCACAGAGTTACATCTTTCAATTCAAGAAGCCTTTCGCTAAGGCTGTTCTTGTGGAATTGGCAAAGGGATATTTGGAAGCCCATAGAGGGCTATGGTGAAAAAGGAAATATCTTCCGTTCAAAACTGGAAAGAAGCTTTCTGAGAAACTGCTCTGTGTTCTGTTAATACATCTCACAGAGTTACATCTTTCCCTTCAAGAAGCCTTTCGCTAAGGCTGTTCTTGTGGAATTGGCAAAGGGATATTTGGAAGCCCATAGAGGGCTATGGTGAAAAAGGAAATATCTTCCGTTTAAAACTGGAAAGAAGCTTTCTGAGAAACTGCTCTGTGTTCTGTTAATTCATATCACAGAGTTACATCTTTCCCTTCTAGAAGCCTTTCGCTAAGGCTGTTCTTGTGGAATTGGCAAAGGGATATTTGGAAGCCCATAGAGCGCTATGGTGAAAAAGGAAATATCTTGGTTCAAAACTGGAAAGAAGCTTTCTGAGAAACTGCTCTGTGTTCTGTTAATTCATCTCACAGAGTTACATCTTTCCCTTCAAGAAGCCTTTCGCTAAGGCTGTTCTTGTGGAATTGGCAAAGGGATATTTGGAAGCCCATAGAGGGCTATGGTGAAAAAGGAAATATCTTCCGTTCAAAACGGGACAGAAGCTTTCTGAGAAACTGCTTAGTGTTCTGTTAATTCATCTCACAGAGTTACATCTTTCCCTTCAAGAAGCCTTTCGCTAAGGCTGTTCTTGTGGAATTGGCAAAGGGATATTTGGAAGCCCATAGAGGGCTATGGTGAAAAAGGAAATATCTTCCGTTCAAAACTGGAAAGGAGCTTTCTGAGAAACTGCTCTGTGTTCTGTTAATTCATCTCACAGAGTTACATCTTTCCCTTCAAGAAGCCTTTCGCTAAGGCTGTTCTTGTGGAATTGACAAAGGGATATTTGGAACCCCATAGAGGGCTATGGTGAAAAAGGAAATATCTTCCGTTCAAAACTGGAAGGAAGGTTTCTGAGAAACTGCTCTGTATTCTGTTAATTCATCTCACAGAGTTACATCTTTCAATTCAAGAAGCCTTTCGCTAAGGCTGTTCTTGTGGAATTGGCAAAGGGATATTTGGAAGCCCATAGAGGGCTATGGTGAAAAAGGAAATATCTTCCGTTCAAAACTGGAAAGAAGCTTTCTGAGAAACTGCTCTGTGTTCTGTTAATTCATCTCACAGAGTTACATCTTTCCCTTCTAGAAGCCTTTCGCTAAGGCTATTCTTGTGGAATTGGCAAGGGGATATTTGGAAGAACATAGAGGGCTATGGTGAAAAAGGAAATATCTTCCGTTCAAAACTGGAAAGAAGCTTTCTGAGAAACTGCTCTGTGTTCTGTTAATTCATCTCACAGAGTTACATCTTTCCCTTCTAGAAGCCTTTCGCTAAGGCTGTTCTTGTGGAATTGGCAAAGATATATTTGGAAGACCATAGAGGGCTATGGTGAAAAAGGAAATATCTTCCGTTCAAAACTGGAAAGAAGCTTTCTGAGAAACTGCTCTGTGTTCTGTTAATTCATCTCACAGAGTTACATCTTTCAATTCAAGAAGCCTTTCGCTAAGGCTGTTCTTGTGGAATTGGCAAAGGGATATTTGGAAGCCCATAGAGGGCTATGGTGAAAAAGGAAATATCTTCCGTTCAAAACTGGAAAGAAGCTTTCTGAGAAACTGCTCTGTGTTCTGTTAATACATCTCACAGAGTTACATCTTTCCCTTCAAGAAGCCTTTGGCTAAGGCTGTTCTTGTGGAATTGGCAAAGGGATATTTGGAAGCCCATAGAGGGCTATGATGAAAAAGGAAATATCTTCCGTTTAAAACTGGAAAGAAGCTTTCTGAGAAACTGCTCTGTGTTCTGTTAATTCATATCACAGAGTTACATCTTTCCCTTCTAGAAGCCTTTCGCTAAGGCTGTTCTTGTGGAATTGGCAAAGGGATATTTGGAAGCCCATAGAGCGCTATGGTGAAAAAGGAAATATCTTCCGTTCAAAACTGGAAAGAAGCTTTCTGAGAAACTGCTCTGTGTTCTGTTAATTCATCTCACAGAGTTACATCTTTCCCTTCAAGAAGCCTTTCGCTAAGGCTGTTCTTGTGGAATTGGCAAAGGGATATTTGGAAGCCCATATAGGGCTATGGTGAAAAAGGAAATATCTTCCGTTCAAAACTGGAAGGAAGGTTTCTGAGAAACTGCTCTGTATTCTGTTAATTCATCTCACAGAGTTACATCTTTCAATTCAAGAAGCCTTTCGCTAAGGCTGTTCTTGTGGAATTGGCAAAGGGATATTTGGAAGCCCATAGAGGGCTATGGTGAAAAAGGAAATATCTTCCGTTCAAAACTGGAAAGAAGCTTTCTGAGAAACTGCTCTGTGTTCTGTTAATTCATCTCACAGAGTTACATCTTTCCCTTCTAGAAGCCTTTCGCTAAGGCTATTCTTGTGGAATTGGCAAGGGGATATTTGGAAGCCCATAGAGGGCTATGGTGAAAAAGGAAATATCTTCCGTTCAAAACTGGAAAGAAGCTTTCTGAGAAACTTCTCTGTGTTCTGTTAATTCATCTCACAGAGTTACATCTTTCCCTTCTAGAAGCCTTTCGCTAAGGCTGTTCTTGTGGAATTGGCAAAGAGATATTTGGAAGCCCATAGAGGGCTATGGTGAAAAAGGAAATATCTTCCGTTCAAAACTGGAAAGAAGCTTTCTGAGAAACTGCTCTGTGTTCTGTTAATTCATCTCACAGAGTTACATCTTTCAATTCAAGAAGCCTTTCGCTAAGGCTATTCTTGTGGAATTGGCAAAGGGATATTTGGAAGCCCATAGAGGGCTATGGTGAAAAAGGAAATATCTTCCGTTCAAAACTGGAAAGAAGCTTTCTGAGAAACTGCTCTGTGTTCTGTTAATACATCTCACAGAGTTACATCTTTCCCTTCAAGAAGCCTTTCGCTAAGGCTGTTCTTGTGGAATTGGCAAAGGGATATTTGGAAGCCCATAGAGGGCTATGGTGAAAAAGGAAATATCTTCCGTTTAAAACTGGAAAGAAGCTTTCTGAGAAACTGCTCTGTGTTCTGTTAATTCATATCACAGAGTTACATCTTTCCCTTCTAGAAGCCTTTCGCTAAGGCTGTTCTTGTGGAATTGGCAAAGGGATATTTGGAAGCCCATAGAGCGCTATGGTGAAAAAGGAAATATCTTCCGTTCAAAACTGGAAAGAAGCTTTCTGAGAAACTGCTCTGTGTTCTGTTAATTCATCTCACAGAGTTACATCTTTCCCTTCAAGAAGCCTTTCGCTAAGGCTGTTCTTGTGGAATTGGCAAAGGGATATTTGGAAGCCCATAGAGGGCTATGGTGAAAAAGGAAATATCTTCCGTTCAAAACGGGAAAGAAGCTTTCTGAGAAACTGCTTAGTGTTCTGTTAATTCATCTCACAGAGTTACATCTTTCCCTTCAAGAAGCCTTTCGCTAAGGCTGTCGTTGTGGAATAGGCAAACGGATATTTGGAAGCCCATAGAGGGCTATGGTGGAAAAGGAAATATCTTCCGTTCAAAACTGGAAAGAAGCTTTCTGAGAAACTGCTCTATGTTCTGTTAATTCATCTCACAGAGTTACATCTTTCCCTTCAAGAAGCCTTTCGCTAAGGCTGTTCTTGTGGAATTGGCAAAGGGATATTTGGAAGCCCATAGAGGGCTATGGTGAAAAAGGAAATATCTTCCGTTCAAAACTGGAAAGAAGCTTTCTGAGAAACTGCTTTGTGTTCTGTTAACTCATCTCACAGAGTTACATCTTTCCCTTCAAGAAGCCTTTCGCTAAGGCTGTTCTTGTGGAATTGGCAAAGAGATATTTGGAAGCCGTTAGAGGGCTATGGTGAAAAAGGAAATATCTTCCGTTCAAAACTGGAAAGAAGCTTTCTGAGAAACTGCTCTGTGTTCTCTTAACTCATCTCACAGAGTTACATCTTTCCCCTCAAGAAGCCTTTCGTTAAGGATGTTCTTGTGGAATTGGCAAAGGGATATTTGGAAGCCCAAAGAAGGCTATGGTGAAAAAGGAAATATCTTCCGTTGAAAACTGGAAAGAAGCTTTCTGAGAAACTGCTCTGTGTTCTGTTAATTCATCTCACAGAGTTACATCTTTCCCTTCAAGAAGCCTTTCGCTAAGGCTGTTCTTGTGGAATTGGCAAAGGGATATTTGGAAGCCCAAAGAAGGCTATGGTGAAAAAGGAAATATTTTCCGTTCAAAACTGGAAAGAAGCTTTCTGAGAAACTGCTCTGTGTTCTGGTAATTCATCTCACAGAGTTACATGTTTCCCTTCAAGAAGCCTTTTGCTAAGGCTGTTCTTGTGGAATTGACAAAGGGATATTTGGAAGCCCATAGAGGGCTATGGTGAAAAAGGAAATATCTGCCGTTCAAAACTGGAAAGAAGCTTTCTGAGAAACTGCTTTGTGTTCTCTTAATTCATCTCACAGAGTTACATCTTTCCCTTCAAGAAGCCTTTCGCTAAGGCTGTCGTTGTGGAATTGGCAAACGGATATTTGGAAGCCCATAGTGGGCTATGGTGGAAAAGGAAATATCTTCCGTTCAAAACTGGAAAGAAGCTTTCTGAGAAACTGCTCTGTGTTCTGTTAATTCATCTCACAGTGTTACATCTTTCACTTCAAGAAGCCTTTGGCTAAGGCTGTTCTTGTGGAATTGGCAAAGTGATATTTGGAAGCCCATAGAGGGCTATGGTGAAAAAGGAAATATCTTCCGTTCAAAACTGGAAAGAAGCTTTCTGAGAAACTGCTCTGTGTTCTGTTAATTCAGCTCACAGAGTTACATCTTTCCCTTCAAGAAGCCTTTCGCTAAGGCTGTTCTTGTGGAATTGGCAAAGGGATATTTGGAAGCCCATAGAGGGCTATGGTGAAAAAGGAAATATCTTCCGTTCAAAACTGGAAAGAAGCTTTCTGAGAAACTGCTCTGTGTTCTGTTAATTCATCTCACAGAGTTACATCTTTCAATTTAAGAAGCCTTTCGCTAAGGCTGTTCTTGTGGAATTGGCAAAGGGATATTTGGAAGCCCATAGAGGGCTATGGTGAAAAAGGAAATATCTTCCGTTCAAAACTGGAAAGAAGCTTTCTGAGAAACTGCTCTGTGTTCTGTTAATTCATTTCACAGAGTTACATCTTTCCCTTCAAGAAGCCTTTCGCTAAGGCTGTTCTTGTGGAATTGGCAAAGGGATATTTGGAAGCCCATAGAGGGCTATGGTGAAAAAGGGAATATCTTCCGTTCAAAACTGGAAAGAAGCTTTCTGAGAAACTGCTCTGTGTTCTGTTAATTCATCTCACAGAGTTACATCTTTCCCTTCAAGAAGCCTTTCGCTAAGGCTGTTCTGGTGGAATTGGCAAAGGGATATTTGGAAGCCCTTAGAAGGCTAAGGTGAAAAAGAAAATACCTTCCGTTCAAAACTGGAAACAAGCTTTCTGAGAAACTGCTTTGTGTTCTGTTAATTCATCTCACAGAGTTACATCTTGCCCTTCAAGAAGCCTTTCGCTAAGGCTGTTCTTGTGGAATTGGCAAAGAGATATTTAGAAGCCCTTAGAGGGCTATGGCGAAAAAGGAAATATCTTCCGTTCAAAACTGGAAAGAAGCTTTCTGAGAAACTGCTCTGTGTTCTGTTAATTCATCTCACAGAGTTACATCTTTCCCTTCGAGAATCCTTTCGCTAAGGCTGTTCTTGAGGAATTGGCAAAGGGATATTTGGAAGCCCATAGACGGCTATGGTGATAAAGGAAATATCTTCCGTTCAAAACTGGTAAGAAGCTTTCTGAGAAACTGCTGTGTGTTCTGTTAACTCATCTCACAGAGTTACATCCTTCCTTTCAAGAAGCCTTTCGCTAAGACTGTTGTTGTGGAATTGGCAAAGAGATATTTGGAAGCCCATAGAGGGCTACGGTGAAAAAGGAAATATCTTCCGTTCAAAACCGGAAAGAAGCTTTCTGAGAAACTGCTCTGTGTTCTGTTAGTTCATCTCACAGAGTTACATCTTTCCCTTCAGGAAGCCTTTCGCTAAGGCTGTTCTTGTGGAATTGGCAAAGGGATATTTGGAAGCATATAGAGGGCTATGGTGAAAAAGGATATATCTTCCGTTCAAAACTGGAAAGAAGCTTTCTGAGAAACTGCTCTGTGTTCTGTTAATTCATTTCACAGAGTTACATCTTTCCCTTCTAGAAGCCTTTCGCTAAGGCTGTTCTTGTGTAATTGGCAAAGGGATATTTGGAAGCCCATAGAGGGCTATGGTGAAAAAGGAAATATCTTCCGTTCAAAACTGGAAAGAAGCTTTCTGAGAAACTGCTCTGTGTTCTGTTAATTCATCTCATAGAGTTACATCTTCCCCTTCAAGAAGCCTTTCGCTAAGGCTGTTCTTGTGGAATTGGCAAAGGGATATTTGGAAGCCCATAGAGGGCTATGGTGAAAAAGGAAATATCTTCCGTTCAAATCTGGAAAGAAGCTTTCTGAGAAACTGCTCTGTGTTCTGTTAATTCATCTCACAGAGTTACATCTTTCCCTTCAAGAAGCCTTTCGCTAAGGCTGTTCTTGTGGAATTGGCAAAGGGATATTTGGAAGCCCATAGAGGGCTATGGTGAAAAAGGAAATATCTTCCGTTCAAAACTGGAAAGAAGCTTTCTGAGAAACTGCTGTGTGTTCTGTTAACTCATCTCACAGAGTTACATCCTTCCTTTCAAGAAGCCATTCGCTAAGACTGTTCTTGTGGAATAGGCAAAGAGATATTTGGAAGCCCATAGAGGGCTATGGTGAAAAAGGAAATATCTTCCGTTCAAAACTGGAAAGAAGCTTTCTGAGAAACTGCTCTGTGTTCTGTTAACTCATCTCACAGAGTTACATCTTTCCCTTCAGGAAGCCTTTCGCTAAGGCTGTTCTTGTGGAATTGGCAAAGGGATATCTGGAAGCATATAGAGGGCTATGGTGAAAAAGGAAATATCTTCTGCTCAAAACTGGAAAGAAGCTTTCTGAGAAACTGCTCTGTGTTCTGTTAATTCATTTCACAGAGTTACATCTTTCCCTTCTAGAAGCCTTTCGCTAAGGCTGTTCTTGTGGAATTGGCAAAGGGATATTTGGAAGCCCATAGAGGGCTATGGTGAAAAAGGAAATATCTTCCGTTCAAAACTGGAAAGAAGCTTTCTGAGAAACTGCTCTGTGTTCTGTTAATTCATCTCATAGAGTTACATCTTTCCCTACAAGAAGCCTTTCGCTAAGGCTGTTCTTGTGGAATTGGCAAAGGGATATTTGGAAGCCCATAGAGGGCTATGGTGAAAAAGGAAATATCTTCCGTTCAAAACTGGAAAGAAGCTTTCTGAGAAACTGCTTTGTGTTCTGTTAATTCATCTCACAGAGTTACATCTTTCCCTTCAAGAAGCCTTTCGCTAAGGCTGTTCTTGTGGAATTGGCAAAGAGATATTTGGAAGCCCATAGAGGGCTATGGTGAAAAAGGAAATATCTTCCGTTCAAAACTGGAAAGAAGCTTTCTGAGAAACTGCTCTGTGTTCTGTTAATTCTTCTCACAGACTTACATCTTTCAATTCAAGAAGCCTTTCGCTAAGGCTGTTCTTGTGGAATTGGCAAAGGGATATTTGGAAGCCCATAGAGGGCTGTGGTGAAAAAGGAAATATCTTCCGTTCAAAACTGGAAAGAAGCTTTCTGAGAAACTGCTCTGTGTTCTGTTAATACATCTCACAGAGTTACATCTTTCCCTTCAAGAAGCCTTTCGCTAAGGCTGTTCTTGTGGAATTGGCAAAGGGATATTTGGAAGCCCATAGAGGGCTATGGTGAAAAAGGAAATATCTTCCGTTTAAAACTGGAAAGAAGCTTTCTGAGAAACTGCTCTGTGTTCTGTTGATTCATATCACAGAGTTACATCTTTCCCTTCTAGAAGCCTTTCGCTAAGGCTGTTCTTGTGGAATTGGCAAAGGGATATTTGGAAGCCCATAGAGGGCTATGGTGAAAAAGGAAATATCTTCCGTTCAAAACTGGAAAGAAGCTTTCTGAGAAACTGCTCTGTGTTCTGTTAATTCATCTCACAGAGTTACATCTTTCCCTTCAAGAAGCCTTTCGCTACGGCTGTTCTTGTGGAATTTCAAAGGGATATTTGGAAGCCCATAGAGGGCTATGGTGAAAAAGGAAATATCTTCCGTTCAAAACTGGAAAGAAGCTTTCTGAGAAACTGCTCTGTGTTCTGTTAACTCATCTCACAGAGTTACATCTTTCCCTTCAGGAAGCCTTTCGCTAAGGTTGTTCTTGTGGAATTGGCAAAGGGATATTTGGAAGCCCATAGAGGGCTATGGTGAAAAAGGAAATATCTTCCGTTCAAAACGGGAAAGAAGATTTCTGAGAAACTGCTTGGTGTTCTGTTAATTCATCTCACAGAGTTACATCTTTCCCTTCAAGAAGCCTTTCGCTAAGGCTGTCGTTGTGGAATAGGCAAACGGATATTTGGAAGCCCATAGAGGGCTATGGTGGAAAAGGAAATATCTTCCGTTCAAAACTGGAAAGAAGCTTTCTGAGAAACTGCTCTATGTTCTGTTAATTCATCTCACAGAGTTACATCTTTCCCTTCAAGAAGCCTTTCGCTAAGGCTGTTCTTGTGGAATTGGCAAAGGGATATTTGGAAGCCCATAGAGGGCTATGGTGAAAAAGGAAATATCTTCCGTTCAAAACTGGAAAGAAGCTTTCTGAGAAACTGCTTTGTGTTCTGTTAACTCATCTCACAGAGTTACATCTTTCCCTTCAAGAAGCCTTTCGCTAAGGCTGTTCTTGTGGAATTGGCAAAGAGATATTTGGAAGCCGTTAGAGGGCTATGGTGAAAAAGGAAATATCTTCCGTTCAAAACTGGAAAGAAGCTTTCTGAGAAACTGCTCTGTGTTCTCTTAACTCATCTCACAGAGTTACATCTTTCCCCTCAAGAAGCCTTTCGTTAAGGATGTTCTTGTGGAATTGGCAAAGGGATATTTGGAAGCCCAAAGAAGGCTATGGTGAAAAAGGAAATATCTTCCGTTGAAAACTGGAAAGAAGCTTTCTGAGAAACTGCTCTGTGTTCTGTTAATTCATCTCACAGAGTTACATCTTTCCCTTCAAGAAGCCTTTCGCTAAGGCTGTTCTTGTGGAATTGGCAAAGGGATATTTGGAAGCCCAAAGAAGGCTATGGTGAAAAAGGAAATATCTTCCGTTCAAAACTGGAAAGAAGCTTTCTGAGAAACTGCTCTGTGTTCTGGTAATTCATCTCACAGAGTTACATCTTTCCCTTCAAGAAGCGTTTCGCTAAGGCTGTTCTTGTGGAATTGGCAAAGGGATATTTGGAAGCCCATAGAGGGCTATGGTGAAAAAGGAAATATCTTCCGTTCAAAACTGGAAAGAAGCTTTCTGAGAAACTGCTTTGTGTTCTCTTAATTCATCTCACAGAGTTACATCTTTCCCTTCAAGAAGCCTTTCGCTAAGGCTGTCGTTGTGGAATTGGCAAACGGATATTTGGAAGCCCATAGTGGGCTATGGTGGAAAAGGAAATATCTTCCGTTCAAAACTGGAAAGAAGCTTTCTGAGAAACTGCTCTGTGTTCTGTTAATTCATCTCACAGTGTTACATCTTTCACTTCAAGAAGCCTTTGGCTAAGGCTGTTCTTGTGGAATTGGCAAAGTGATATTTGGAAGCCCATAGAGGGCTATGGTGAAAAAGGAAATATCTTCCGTTCAAAACTGGAAAGAAGCTTTCTGAGAAACTGCTCTGTGTTCTGTTAATTCAGCTCACAGAGTTACATATTTCCCTTCAAGAAGCCTTTCGCTAAGGCTGTTCTTGTGGAATTGGCAAAGGGATATTTGGAAGCCCATAGAGGGCTATGGTGAAAAAGGAAATATCTTCCGTTCAAAACTGGAAAGAAGCTTTCTGAGAAACTGCTCTGTGTTCTGTTAATTCATCTCACAGAGTTACATCTTTCAATTTAAGAAGCCTTTCGCTAAGGCTGTTCTTGTGGAATTGGCAAAGGGATATTTGGAAGCCCATAGAGGGCTATGGTGAAAAAGGAAATATCTTCCGTTCAAAACTGGAAAGAAGCTTTCTGAGAAACTGCTCTGTGTTCTGTTAATTCATTTCACAGAGTTACATCTTTCCCTTCAAGAAGCCTTTCGCTAAGGCTGTTCTTGTGGAATTGGCAAAGGGATATTTGGAAGCCCATAGAGGGCTATGGTGAAAAAGGGAATATCTTCCGTTCAAAACTGGAAAGAAGCTTTCTGAGAAACTGCTCTGTGTTCTGTTAATTCATCTCACAGAGTTACATCTTTCCCTTCAAGAAGCCTTTCGCTAAGGCTGTTCTGGTGGAATTGGCAAAGGGATATTTGGAAGCCCTTAGAATGCTAAGGTGAAAAAAAAATACCTTCCGTTCAAAACTGGAAACAAGCTTTCTGAGAAACTGCTTTGTGTTCTGTTAATTCATCTCACAGAGTTACATCTTTCCCTTCAGGAAGCCTTTCGCTAAGGCTGTTCTTGTGGAATTGGCAAAGGGATATTTGGAAGCATATAGAGGGCTATGGTGAAAAAGGATATATCTTCCGTTCAAAACTGGAAAGAAGCTTTCTGAGAAACTGCTCTGTGTTCTGTTAATTCATTTCTCAGAGTTACATCTTTCCCTTCTAGAAGCCTTTCGCTAAGGCTGTTCTTGTGTAATTGGCAAAGGGATATTTGGAAGCCCATAGAGGGCTATGGTGAAAAAGGAAATATCTTCCGTTCAAAACTGGAAAGAAGCTTTCTGAGAAACTGCTCTGTGTTCTGTTAATTCATCTCATAGAGTTACATCTTCCCCTTCAAGAAGCCTTTCGCTAATGCTGTTCTTGTGGAATTGGCAAAGGGATATTTGGAAGCCCATAGAGGGCTATGGTGAAAAAGGAAATATCTTCCGTTCAAAACTGGAAAGAAGCTTTCTGAGAAACTGCTCTGTGTTCTGTTAATTCATCTCACAGAGTTACATCTTTCCCTTCAAGAAGCCTTTCGCTAAGGCTGTTCTTGTGGAATTGGCAAAGGGATATTTGGAAGCCCATAGAGGGCTATGGTGAAAAAGGAAATATCTTCCGTTCAAAACTGGAAAGAAGCTTTCTGAGAAACTGCTCTGTGTTCTGTTAATTCAGCTCACAGAGTTACATCTTTCCCTTCAAGAAGCCTTTCGCTAAGGCTGTTCTTGTGGAATTGGCAAAGGGATATTTGGAAGCCCATAGAGGGCTATGGTGAAAAAGGAAATATCTTCCGTTCAAAACTGGAAAGAAGCTTTCTGAGAAACTGCTCTGTGTTCTGTTAATTCATCTCACAGAGTTACATCTTTCAATTTAAGAAGCCTTTCGCTAAGGCTGTTCTTGTGGAATTGGCAAAGGGATATTTGGAAGCCCATAGAGGGCTATGGTGAAAAAGGAAATATCTTCCGTTCAAAACTGGAAAGAAGCTTTCTGAGAAACTGCTCTGTGTTCTGTTAATTCATTTCACAGAGTTACATCTTTCCCTTCAAGAAGCCTTTCGCTAAGGCTGTTCTTGTGGAATTGGCAAAGGGATATTTGGAAGCCCATAGAGGGCTATGGTGAAAAAGGGAATATCTTCCGTTCAAAACTGGAAAGAAGCTTTCTGAGAAACTGCTCTGTGTTCTGTTAATTCATCTCACAGAGTTACATCTTTCCCTTCAAGAAGCCTTTCGCTAAGGCTGTTCTGGTGGAATTGGCAAAGGGATATTTGGAAGCCCTTAGAAGGCTAAGGTGAAAAAGAAAATACCTTCCGTTCAAAACTGGAAACAAGCTTTCTGAGAAACTGCTTTGTGTTCTGTTAATTCATCTCACAGAGTTACATCTTGCCCTTCAAGAAGCCTTTCGCTAAGGCTGTTCTTGTGGAATTGGCAAAGAGATATTTAGAAGCCCTTAGAGGGCTATGGCGAAAAAGGAAATATCTTCCGTTCAAAACTGGAAAGAAGCTTTCTGAGAAACTGCTCTGTGTTCTGTTAATTCATCTCACAGAGTTACATCTTTCCCTTCGAGAATCCTTTCGCTAAGGCTGTTCTTGAGGAATTGGCAAAGGGATATTTGGAAGCCCATAGACGGCTATGGTGATAAAGGAAATATCTTCCGTTCAAAACTGGTAAGAAGCTTTCTGAGAAACTGCTGTGTGTTCTGTTAACTCATCTCACAGAGTTACATCCTTCCTTTCAAGAAGCCTTTCGCTAAGACTGTTGTTGTGGAATTGGCAAAGAGATATTTGGAAGCCCATAGAGGGCTACGGTGAAAAAGGAAATATCTTCCGTTCAAAACCGGAAAGAAGCTTTCTGAGAAACTGCTCTGTGTTCTGTTAATTCATCTCACAGAGTTACATCTTTCCCTTCAGGAAGCCTTTCGCTAAGGCTGTTCTTGTGGAATTGGCAAAGGGATATTTGGAAGCATATAGAGGGCTATGGTGAAAAAGGATATATCTTCCGTTCAAAACTGGAAAGAAGCTTTCTGAGAAACTGCTCTGTGTTCTGTTAATTCATTTCACAGAGTTACATCTTTCCCTTCTAGAAGCCTTTCGCTAAGGCTGTTCTTGTGTAATTGGCAAAGGGATATTTGGAAGCCCATAGAGGGCTATGGTGAAAAAGGAAATATCTTCCGTTCAAAACTGGAAAGAAGCTTTCTGAGAAACTGCTCTGTGTTCTGTTAATTCATCTCATAGAGTTACATCTTCCCCTTCAAGAAGCCTTTCGCTAAGGCTGTTCTTGTGGAATTGGCAAAGGGATATTTGGAAGCCCATAGAGGGCTATGGTGAAAAAGGAAATATCTTCCGTTCAAATCTGGAAAGAAGCTTTCTGAGAAACTGCTCTGTGTTCTGTTAATTCATCTCACAGAGTTACATCTTTCCCTTCAAGAAGCCTTTCGCTAAGGCTGTTCTTGTGGAATTGGCAAAGAGATATTTGGAAGCCCATAGAGGGCTATGGTGAAAAAGGAAATATCTTCCGTTCAAAACTGGAAAGAAGCTTTCTGAGAAACTGCTCTGTGTTCTGTTAATTCTTCTCACAGACTTACATCTTTCAATTCAAGAAGCCTTTCGCTAAGGCTGTTCTTGTGGAATTGGCAAAGGGATATTTGGAAGCCCATAGAGGGCTGTGGTGAAAAAGGAAATATCTTCCGTTCAAAACTGGAAAGAAGCTTTCTGAGAAACTGCTCTGTGTTCTGTTAATACATCTCACAGAGTTACATCTTTCCCTTCAAGAAGCCTTTCGCTAAGGCTGTTCTTGTGGAATTGGCAAAGGGATATTTGGAAGCCCATAGAGGGCTATGGTGAAAAAGGAAATATCTTCCGTTTAAAACTGGAAAGAAGCTTTCTGAGAAACTGCTCTGTGTTCTGTTGATTCATATCACAGAGTTACATCTTTCCCTTCTAGAAGCCTTTCGCTAAGGCTGTTCTTGTGGAATTGGCAAAGGGATATTTGGAAGCCCATAGAGGGCTATGGTGAAAAAGGAAATATCTTCCGTTCAAAACTGGAAAGAAGCTTTCTGAGAAACTGCTCTGTGTTCTGTTAATTCATCTCACAGAGTTACATCTTTCCCTTCAAGAAGCCTTTCGCTACGGCTGTTCTTGTGGAATTTCAAAGGGATATTTGGAAGCCCATAGAGGGCTATGGTGAAAAAGGAAATATCTTCCGTTCAAAACTGGAAAGAAGCTTTCTGAGAAACTGCTCTGTGTTCTGTTAACTCATCTCACAGAGTTACATCTTTCCCTTCAGGAAGCCTTTCGCTAAGGTTGTTCTTGTGGAATTGGCAAAGGGATATTTGGAAGCCCATAGAGGGCTATGGTGAAAAAGGAAATATCTTCCGTTCAAAACGGGAAAGAAGATTTCTGAGAAACTGCTTGGTGTTCTGTTAATTCATCTCACAGAGTTACATCTTTCCCTTCAAGAAGCCTTTCGCTAAGGCTGTCGTTGTGGAATAGGCAAACGGATATTTGGAAGCCCATAGAGGGCTATGGTGGAAAAGGAAATATCTTCCGTTCAAAACTGGAAAGAAGCTTTCTGAGAAACTGCTCTATGTTCTGTTAATTCATCTCACAGAGTTACATCTTTCCCTTCAAGAAGCCTTTCGCTAAGGCTGTTCTTGTGGAATTGGCAAAGGGATATTTGGAAGCCCATAGAGGGCTATGGTGAAAAAGGAAATATCTTCCGTTCAAAACTGGAAAGAAGCTTTCTGAGAAACTGCTTTGTGTTCTGTTAACTCATCTCACAGAGTTACATCTTTCCCTTCAAGAAGCCTTTCGCTAAGGCTGTTCTTGTGGAATTGGCAAAGAGATATTTGGAAGCCGTTAGAGGGCTATGGTGAAAAAGGAAATATCTTCCGTTCAAAACTGGAAAGAAGCTTTCTGAGAAACTGCTCTGTGTTCTCTTAACTCATCTCACAGAGTTACATCTTTCCCCTCAAGAAGCCTTTCGTTAAGGATGTTCTTGTGGAATTGGCAAAGGGATATTTGGAAGCCCAAAGAAGGCTATGGTGAAAAAGGAAATATCTTCCGTTGAAAACTGGAAAGAAGCTTTCTGAGAAACTGCTCTGTGTTCTGTTAATTCATCTCACAGAGTTACATCTTTCCCTTCAAGAAGCCTTTCGCTAAGGCTGTTCTTGTGGAATTGGCAAAGGGATATTTGGAAGCCCAAAGAAGGCTATGGTGAAAAAGGAAATATCTTCCGTTCAAAACTGGAAAGAAGCTTTCTGAGAAACTGCTCTGTGTTCTGGTAATTCATCTCACAGAGTTACATCTTTCCCTTCAAGAAGCGTTTCGCTAAGGCTGTTCTTGTGGAATTGGCAAAGGGATATTTGGAAGCCCATAGAGGGCTATGGTGAAAAAGGAAATATCTTCCGTTCAAAACTGGAAAGAAGCTTTCTGAGAAACTGCTTTGTGTTCTCTTAATTCATCTCACAGAGTTACATCTTTCCCTTCAAGAAGCCTTTCGCTAAGGCTGTCGTTGTGGAATTGGCAAACGGATATTTGGAAGCCCATAGTGGGCTATGGTGGAAAAGGAAATATCTTCCGTTCAAAACTGGAAAGAAGCTTTCTGAGAAACTGCTCTGTGTTCTGTTAATTCATCTCACAGTGTTACATCTTTCACTTCAAGAAGCCTTTGGCTAAGGCTGTTCTTGTGGAATTGGCAAAGTGATATTTGGAAGCCCATAGAGGGCTATGGTGAAAAAGGAAATATCTTCCGTTCAAAACTGGAAAGAAGCTTTCTGAGAAACTGCTCTGTGTTCTGTTAATTCAGCTCACAGAGTTACATATTTCCCTTCAAGAAGCCTTTCGCTAAGGCTGTTCTTGTGGAATTGGCAAAGGGATATTTGGAAGCCCATAGAGGGCTATGGTGAAAAAGGAAATATCTTCCGTTCAAACTGGAAAGAAGCTTTCTGAGAAACTGCTCTGTGTTCTGTTAATTCATCTCACAGAGTTACATCTTTCAATTTAAGAAGCCTTTCGCTAAGGCTGTTCTTGTGGAATTGGCAAAGGGATATTTGGAAGCCCATAGAGGGCTATGGTGAAAAAGGAAATATCTTCCGTTCAAAACTGGAAAGAAGCTTTCTGAGAAACTGCTCTGTGTTCTGTTAATTCATTTCACAGAGTTACATCTTTCCCTTCAAGAAGCCTTTCCCTAAGGCTGTTCTTGTGGAATTGGCAAAGGGATATTTGGAAGCCCATAGAGGGCTATGGTGAAAAAGGGAATATCTTCCGTTCAAAACTGGAAAGAAGCTTTCTGAGAAACTGCTCTGTGTTCTGTTAATTCATCTCACAGAGTTACATCTTTCCCTTCAAGAAGCCTTTCGCTAAGGCTGTTCTGGTGGAATTGGCAAAGGGATATTTGGAAGCCCTTAGAATGCTAAGGTGAAAAAAAAATACCTTCCGTTCAAAACTGGAAACAAGCTTTCTGAGAAACTGCTTTGTGTTCTGTTAATTCATCTCACAGAGTTACATCTTGCCCTTCAAGAAGCCTTTCGCTAAGGCTGTTCTTGTGGAATTGGCAAAGAGATATTTAGAAGCCCTTAGAGGGCTATGGTGAAAAAGGAAATATCTTCCCTTCAAAACTGGAAAGAAGCTTTCTGAGAAACTGCTCTGTGTTCTGTTAATTCATCTCACAGAGTTACATCTTTCCCTTCGAGAATCCTTTCGCTAAGGCTGTTCTTGAGGAATTGGCAAAGGGATATTTGGAAGCCCATAGACGGCTATGGTGATAAAGGAAATATCTTCCGTTCAAAACTGGAAAGAAGCTTTCTGAGAAACTGCTGTGTGTTCTGTTAACTCATCTCACAGAGTTACATCCTTCCTTTCAAGAAGCCTTTCGCTAAGACTGTTTTTGTGGAATTGGCAAAGAGATATTTGGAAGCCCATAGAGGGCTATGGTGAAAAAGGAAATATCTTCCGTTCAAAACCGGAAAGAAGCTTTCTGAGAAACTGCTCTGTGTTCTGTTAATTCATCTCACAGAGTTACATCTTTCCCTTCAGGAAGCCTTTCGCTAAGGCTGTTCTTGTGGAATTGGCAAAGGGATATTTGGAAGCATATAGAGGGCTATGGTGAAAAAGGATATATCTTCCGTTCAAAACTGGAAAGAAGCTTTCTGAGAAACTGCTCTGTGTTCTGTTAATTCATTTCTCAGAGTTACATCTTTCCCTTCTAGAAGCCTTTCGCTAAGGCTGTTCTTGTGTAATTGGCAAAGGGATATTTGGAAGCCCATAGAGGGCTATGGTGAAAAAGGAAATATCTTCCGTTCAAAACTGGAAAGAAGCTTTCTGAGAAACTGCTCTGTGTTCTGTTAATTCATCTCATAGAGTTACATCTTCCCCTTCAAGAAGCCTTTCGCTAATGCTGTTCTTGTGGAATTGGCAAAGGGATATTTGGAAGCCCATAGAGGGCTATGGTGAAAAAGGAAATATCTTCCGTTCAAAACTGGAAAGAAGCTTTCTGAGAAACTGCTCTGTGTTCTGTTAATTCATCTCACAGAGTTACATCTTTCCCTTCAAGAAGCCTTTCGCTAAGGCTGTTCTTGTGGAATTGGCAAAGGGATATTTGGAAGCCCATAGAGGGCTATGGTGAAAAAGGAAATATCTTCCGTTCAAAACTGGAAAGAAGCTTTCTGAGAAACTGCTCTGTGTTCTGTTAATTCAGCTCACAGAGTTACATCTTTCCCTTCAAGAAGCCTTTCGCTAAGGCTGTTCTTGTGGAATTGGCAAAGGGATATTTGGAAGCCCATAGAGGGCTATGGTGAAAAAGGAAATATCTTCCGTTCAAAACTGGAAAGAAGCTTTCTGAGAAACTGCTCTGTGTTCTGTTAATTCATCTCACAGAGTTACATCTTTCAATTTAAGAAGCCTTTCGCTAAGGCTGTTCTTGTGGAATTGGCAAAGGGATATTTGGAAGCCCATAGAGGGCTATGGTGAAAAAGGAAATATCTTCCGTTCAAAACTGGAAAGAAGCTTTCTGAGAAACTGCTCTGTGTTCTGTTAATTCATTTCACAGAGTTACATCTTTCCCTTCAAGAAGCCTTTCGCTAAGGCTGTTCTTGTGGAATTGGCAAAGGGATATTTGGAAGCCCATAGAGGGCTATGGTGAAAAAGGGAATATCTTCCGTTCAAAACTGGAAAGAAGCTTTCTGAGAAACTGCTCTGTGTTCTGTTAATTCATCTCACAGAGTTACATCTTTCCCTTCAAGAAGCCTTTCGCTAAGGCTGTTCTGGTGGAATTGGCAAAGGGATATTTGGAAGCCCTTAGAAGGCTAAGGTGAAAAAAAAATACCTTCCGTTCAAAACTGGAAACAAGCTTTCTGAGAAACTGCTTTGTGTTCTGTTAATTCATCTCACAGAGTTACATCTTGCCCTTCAAGAAGCCTTTCGCTAAGGCTGTTCTTGTGGAATTGGCAAAGAGATATTTAGAAGCCCTTAGAGGGCTATGGTGAAAAAGGAAATATCTTCCCTTCAAAACTGGAAAGAAGCTTTCTGAGAAACTGCTCTGTGTTCTGTTAATTCATCTCATAGAGTTACATCTTTCCCTTCGAGAATCCTTTCGCTAAGGCTGTTCTTGAGGAATTGGCAAAGGGATATTTGGAAGCCCATAGACGGCTATGGTGATAAAGGAAATATCTTCCGTTCAAAACTGGAAAGAAGCTTTCTGAGAAACTGCTGTGTGTTCTGTTAACTCATCTCACAGAGTTACATCCTTCCTTTCAAGAAGCCTTTCGCTAAGACTGTTGTTGTGGAATTGGCAAAGAGATATTTGGAAGCCCATAGAGGGCTATGGTGAAAAAGGAAATATCTTCCGTTCAAAACCGGAAAGAAGCTTTCTGAGAAACTGCTCTGTGTTCTGTTAATTCATCTCACAGAGTTACATCTTTCCCTTCAGGAAGCCTTTCGCTAAGGCTGTTCTTGTGGAATTGGCAAAGGGATATTTGGAAGCATATAGAGGGCTATGGTGAAAAAGGATATATCTTCCGTTCAAAACTGGAAAGAAGCTTTCTGAGAAACTGCTCTGTGTTCTGTTAATTCATTTCTCAGAGTTACATCTTTCCCTTCTAGAAGCCTTTCGCTAAGGCTGTTCTTGTGTAATTGGCAAAGGGATATTTGGAAGCCCATAGAGGGCTATGGTGAAAAAGGAAATATCTTCCGTTCAAAACTGGAAAGAAGCTTTCTGAGAAACTGCTCTGTGTTCTGTTAATTCATCTCATAGAGTTACATCTTCCCCTTCAAGAAGCCTTTCGATAATGCTGTTCTTGTGGAATTGGCAAAGGGATATTTGGAAGCCCATAGAGGGCTATGGTGAAAAAGGAAATATCTTCCGTTCAAAACTGGAAAGAAGCTTTCTGAGAAACTGCTGTGTGTTCTGTTAATTCATCTCACAGAGTTACATCTTTCCCTTCAAGAAGCCTTTCGCTAAGGCTGTTCTTGTGGAATTGGCAAAGGGATATTTGGAAGCCCATAGAGGGCTATGGTGAAAAAGGAAATATCTTCCGTTCAAAACTGGAAAGAAGCTTTCTGAGAAACTGCTGTGTGTTCTGTTAACTCATCTCACAGAGTTACATCCTTCCTTTCAAGAAGCCTTTCGCTAAGACTGTTCTTGTGGAATAGGCAAAGAGATATTTGGAAGCCCATAGAGGGCTATGGTGAAAAAGGAAATATCTTCCGTTCAAAACTGGAAAGAAGCTTTCTGAGAAACTGCTCTGTGTTCTGTTAACTCATCTCACAGAGTTACATCTTTCCCTTCAGGAAGCCTTTCGCTAAGGCTGTTCTTGTGGAATTGGCAAAGGGATATCTGGAAGCATATAGAGGGCTATGGTGAAAAAGGAAATATCTTCCGTTCAAAACTGGAAAGAAGCTTTCTGAGAAACTGCTCTGTGTTCTGTTAATTCATTTCACAGAGTTACATCTTTCCCTTCTAGAAGCCTTTCGCTAAGGCTGTTCTTGTGGAATTGGCAAAGGGATATTTGGAAGCCCATAGAGGGCTATGGTGAAAAAGGAAATATCTTCCGTTCAAAACTGGAAAGAAGCTTTCTGAGAAACTGCTCTGTGTTCTGTTAATTCATCTCATAGAGTTACATCTTTCCCTACAAGAAGCCTTTCGCTAAGGCTGTTCTTGTGGAATTGGCAAAGGGATATTAGGAAGCCCGTAGAGGGCTATGGTGAAAAAGGAAATATCTTCCGTTCAAAACTGGAAAGAAGCTTTCTGAGAAACTGCTCTGTGTTCTGTTAATTCATCTCACAGAGTTACATCTTTCCCTTCAGGAAGCCTTTCGCTAAGGCTGTTCTTGTGGAATTGGCAAAGGGATATTTGCAAGCCCTTAGAGGGCTATGGTGAAAAAGGAAATATCTTCCGTTCAAAATTTTAAAGAAGCTTTCTGAGAAACTGCTTTGTGTTCTCTTAACTCATCTCACAGAGTTACATCCTTCCTTTCAAGAAGCCTTTCGCTAAGACTGTTCTTGTGGAATAGGCAAAGAGATATTTGGAAGCCCATCGAGGGCTATGGTGAAAAAGGAAATATCTTCCGTTCAAAACTGGAAAGAAGCTTTCTGAGAAACTGCTCTGTGTTCTGTTAACTCATCTCACAGAGTTACATCTTTCCCTTCAAGATGCCTTTCGCTAAGGTTGTTCTTGTGGAATTGGCAAAGGGATATTTGGAAGCCCGTAGAAGGCTATGGTGAAAAAGGAAATATCTTCCGTTCAAAACTGGAAAGAAGCTTTCTGAGAAACTGCTCTGTGTTCTGTTAATTCATCTCACAGAGTTACATCTTTCCCTTCAAGAAGCCTTTCGCTAACGCTGTTCTTGTGGGTTTGGCAAAGAGATATTTGGAAGCCCATAGAGGGCTATGGTGAAAAAGGAAATATCTTCGGTTCAAAACTGGAAAGAAGCTTTCTGAGAAACTGCTCTGAGTTCTGTTAATTCATCTCACAGAGTTACATCTTTCTCTTCAAGAAGCCTTTCGCTAAGGCTGTTCTTGTGGAATTGGCAAAGGGATATTTGGAAGCCCATAGAGGGCTATGGTGAAAAAGGAAATATCTTCCGTTCAAAACCGGAAAGAAGCTTTCTGAGAAACTGCTTTGTGTTCTGTTAATTCATCTCACAGAGTTACATCTTTTCCTTCAAGAAGCCTTTCGCTAAGGCTGTTCTTGTGGAATTGGCAAAGAGATATTTGGAAGCCCATAGAGGGCTATTGTGAAAAAGGAAATATCTTCCGTTCAAAACTGGAAAGAAGCTTTCTGAGAAACTGCTCTGTGTTCTGTTAATTCATCTCACAGAGTTACATCTTTCAATTCAAGAAGCCTTTCGCTAAGGCTGTTCTTGTGGAATTGGCAAAGGGATATTTGGAAGCCCATAGAGGGCTATGGTGAAAAAGGAAATATCTTTCGTTCAAAACTGGAAAGAAGCTTTCTGAGAAACTGCTCTGTGTTCTGTTAATTCATCTAACAGAGTTACATCTTTCCCTTCAAGAAGCCTTTCGCTAAGGCTGTTCTTGTGGAATTGGCAAGGGGATATTTGGAAGCCCATAGAGGGCTATGGTGAAAAAGGAAATATCTTCCGTTCAAAACTGGAAAGGAGCTTTCTGAGAAACTGCTCTGTGTTCTGTTAATTCATCTCACAGAGTTACATCTTTCCCTTCAAGAAGCCTTTCGCTAAGGCTGTTCTTGTGGAATTGACAAAGGGATATTTGGAACCCCATAGAGGGCTATGGTGAAAAAGGAAATATCTTCCGTTCAAAACTGGAAGGAAGGTTTCTGAGAAACTGCTCTGTATTCTGTTAATTCATCTCACAGAGTTACATCTTTCAATTCAAGAAGCCTTTCGCTAAGGCTGTTCTTGTGGAATTGGCAAAGGGATATTTGGAAGCCCATAGAGGGCTATGGTGAAAAAGGAAATATCTTCCGTTCAAAACTGGAAAGAAGCTTTCTGAGAAACTGCTCTGTGTTCTGTTAATTCATCTCACAGAGTTACATCTTTCCCTTCTAGAAGCCTTTCGCTAAGGCTATTCTTGTGGAATTGGCAAGGGGATATTTGGAAGCCCATAGAGGGCTATGGTGAAAAAGGAAATATCTTCCGTTCAAAACTGGAAAGAAGCTTTCTGAGAAACTGCTCTGTGTTCTGTTAATTCATATCACAGAGTTACATCTTTCCCTTCTAGAAGCCTTTCGCTAAGACTGTTCTTGTGGAATTGGCAAAGAGATATTTGGAAGCCCATAGAGGGCTATGGTGAAAAAGGAAATATCTTCCGTTCAAAACTGGAAAGAAGCTTTTTGAGAAACTGCTCTGTGTTCTGTTAATTCTTCTCACAGACTTACATCTTTCAATTCAAGAAGCCTTTCGCTAAGGCTGTTCTTGTGGAATTGGCAAAGGGATATTTGGAAGCCCATAGAGGGCTATGGTGAAAAAGGAAATATCTTCCGTTCAAAACTGGAAAGAAGCTTTCTGAGAAACTGCTCTGTGTTCTGTTAATACCTCTCACAGAGTTACATCTTTCCCTTCAAGAAGCCTTTCGCTAAGGCTGTTCTTGTGGAATTGGCAAAGGGATATTTGGAAGCCCATAGAGGGCTATGGTGAAAAAGGAAATATCTTCCGTTTAAAACTGGAAAGAAGCTTTCTGAGAAACTGCTCTGTGTTCTGTTAATTCATATCACAGAGTTACATCTTTCCCTTCTAGAAGCCTTTCGCTAAGGCTGTTCTTGTGGAATTGGCAAAGGGATATTTGGAAGCCCATAGAGGGCTATGGTGAAAAAGGAAATATCTTCCGTTCAAAACTGGAAAGAAGCTTTCTGAGAAACTGCTCTGTGTTCTGTTAATTCATCTCACAGAGTTAGATCTTTCCCTTCAAGAAGCCTTTCGCTACGGCTGTTCTTGTGGAATTTCAAAGGGATATTTGGAAGCCCATAGAGGGCTATGGTGAAAAAGGAAATATCTTCCGTTCAAAACTGGAAAGAAGCTTTCTGAGAAACTGCTTTGTGTTCTGTTAACTCATCTCACAGAGTTACATCTTTCCCTTCAAGAAGCCTTTCGCTAAGGCTGTTCTTGTGGAATTGGCAAAGAGATATTTGGAAGCCGTTAGAGGGCTATGGTGAAAAAGGAAATATCTTCCGTTCAAAACTGGAAAGAAGCTTTCTGAGAAACTGCTCTTTGTTCTGTTAATTCATCTCACAGAGTTACATCTTTCCCTTCAAGAAGCCTTTCGCTAAGGCTGTTCTTGTGGAATTGGCAAAGAGATATTTGGAAGCCCATAGAGGGCTATGGTGAAAAAGGAAATATCTTCCGTTCAAAACTGGAAAGAAGCTTTCTGAGAAACTGCTCTGTGTTCTGTTACTTCATCTCACAGATTTACATCTTTCTCTTCAAGAAGCCTTTCGCTAAGGCTGTTCTTGTGGAATTGGCAAAGGGATATTTGGAAGCCCATAGAGGGCTATGGTGAAAAAGGAAATATCTTCCGTTCAAAACTGGAAAGAAGCTTTCTGAGAAACTGCTTTGTGTTCTGTTAATTCATCTCACAGAGTTACATCTTTTCCTTCAAGAAGCCTTTCGCTAAGGCTGTTCTTGTGGAATTGGCAAAGAGATATTTGGAAGCCCATAGAGGGCTATGGTGAAAAAGGAAATATCTTCCGTTCAAAACTGGAAAGGAGCTTTCTGAGAAACTGCTCTGTGTTCTGTTAATTCATCTCACAGAGTTACATCTTTCCCTTCAAGAAGCCTTTCGCTAAGGCTGTTCTTGTGGAATTGACAAAGGGATATTTGGAACCCCATAGAGGGCTATGGTGAAAAAGGAAATATCTTCCGTTCAAAACTGGAAGGAAGGTTTCTGAGAAACTGCTCTGTATTCTGTTAATTCATCTCACAGAGTTACATCTTTCAATTCAAGAAGCCTTTCGCTAAGGCTGTTCTTGTGGAATTGGCAAAGGGATATTTGGAAGCCCTTAGAGGGCTATGGTGAAAAAGGAAATATCTTCCGTTCAAAACTGGAAAGAAGCTTTCTGAGAAACTGCTCTGTGTTCTGTTAATTCATCTCACAGAGTTACATCTTTCCCTTCTAGAAGCCTTTCGCTAAGGCTATTCTTGTGGAATTGGCAAGGGGATATTTGGAAGAACATAGAGGGCTATGGTGAAAAAGGAAATATCTTCCGTTCAAAACTGGAAAGAAGCTTTCTGAGAAACTGCTCTGTGTTCTGTTAATTCATCTCACAGAGTTACATCTTTCCCTTCTAGAAGTCTTTCGCTAAGGCTGTTCTTGTGGAATTGGCAAAGAGATATTTGGAGACCATAGAGGGCTATAGTGAAAAAGGAAATATCTTCCGTTCAAAACTGGAAAGAAGCTTTCTGAGAAACTGCTCTGTGTTCTGTTAATTCATCTCACAGAGTTACATCTTTCCATTCAAGAAGCCTTTCGCTAAGGCTGTTCTTGTGGAATTGGCAAAGGGATATTTGGAAGCCCATAGAGGGCTATGGTGAAAAAGGAAATATCTTCCGTTCAAAACGGGAAAGAAGCTTTCTGAGAAACTGCTCTGTGTTCTGTTAATACATCTCACAGAGTTACATCTTTCCCTTCTAGAAGCCTTTCGCTAAGGCTGTTATTGTGGAATTGGCAAAGGGATATTTGGAAGCCCATAGAGCGCTATGGTGAAAAAGGAAATATCTTGGTTCAAAACTGGAAAGAAGCTTTCTGAGAAACTGCTCTGTGTTCTGTTAATTCATCTCACAGAGTTACATCTTTCCCTTCAAGAAGCCTTTCGCTAAGGCTGTTCTTGTGGAATTGGCAAAGGGATATTTGGAAGCCCATAGAGGGCTATGGTGAAAAACGAAATATCTTCCGTTCAAAACGGGACAGAAGCTTTCTGAGAAACTGCTTAGTGTTCTGTTAATTCATCTCACAGAGTTACATCTTTCCCTTCAAGAAGCCTTTCGCTAAGGCTGTTCTTGTGGAATTGGCAAAGGGATATTTGGAAGCCCATAGAGGGCTATGGTGAAAAAGGAAATATCTTCCGTTCAAAACTGGAAAGAAGCTTTCTGAGAAACTGCTCTGTGTTCTGTTAATTCATCTCACAGAGTTACATCTTTCCCTTCAAGAAGCCTTTCGCTACGGCTGTTCTTGTGGAATTTCAAAGGGATATTTGGAAGCCCATAGAGGGCTATGGTGAAAAAGGAAATATCTTCCGTTCAAAACTGGAAAGAAGCTTTCTGAGAAACTGCTTTGTGTTCTGTTAACTCATCTCACAGAGTTACATCTTTCCCTTCAAGAAGCCTTTCGCTAAGGCTGTTCTTGTGGAATTGGCAAAGAGATATTTGGAAGCCGTTAGAGGGCTATGGTGAAAAAGGAAATATCTTCCGTTCAAAACTGGAAAGAAGCTTTCTGAGAAACTGCTCTTTGTTCTGTTAATTCATCTCACAGAGTTACATCTTTCCCTTCAAGAAGCCTTTCGCTAAGGCTGTTCTTGTGGAATTGGCAAAGAGATATTTGGAAGCCCATAGAGGGCTATGGTGAAAAAGGAAATATCTTCCGTTCAAAACTGGAAAGAAGCTTTCTGAGAAACTGCTCTGTGTTCTGTTACTTCATCTCACAGATTTACATCTTTCTCTTCAAGAAGCCTTTCGCTAAGGCTGTTCTTGTGGAATTGGCAAAGGGATATTTGGAAGCCCATAGAGGGCTATGGTGAAAAAGGAAATATCTTCCGTTCAAAACTGGAAAGAAGCTTTCTGAGAAACTGCTTTGTGTTCTGTTAATTCATCTCACAGAGTTACATCTTTTCCTTCAAGAAGCCTTTCGCTAAGGCTGTTCTTGTGGAATTGGCAAAGAGATATTTGGAAGCCCATAGAGGGCTATGGTGAAAAAGGAAATATCTTCCGTTCAAAACTGGAAAGGAGCTTTCTGAGAAACTGCTCTGTGTTCTGTTAATTCATCTCACAGAGTTACATCTTTCCCTTCAAGAAGCCTTTCGCTAAGGCTGTTCTTGTGGAATTGACAAAGGGATATTTGGAACCCCATAGAGGGCTATGGTGAAAAAGGAAATATCTTCCGTTCAAAACTGGAAGGAAGGTTTCTGAGAAACTGCTCTGTATTCTGTTAATTCATCTCACAGAGTTACATCTTTCAATTCAAGAAGCCTTTCGCTAAGGCTGTTCTTGTGGAATTGGCAAAGGGATATTTGGAAGCCCATAGAGGGCTATGGTGAAAAAGGAAATATCTTCCGTTCAAAACTGGAAAGAAGCTTTCTGAGAAACTGCTCTGTGTTCTGTTAATTCATCTCACAGAGTTACATCTTTCCCTTCTAGAAGCCTTTCGCTAAGGCTATTCTTGTGGAATTGGCAAGGGGATATTTGGAAGAACATAGAGGGCTATGGTGAAAAAGGAAATATCTTCCGTTCAAAACTGGAAAGAAGCTTTCTGAGAAACTGCTCTGTGTTCTGTTAATTCATCTCACAGAGTTACATCTTTCCCTTCTAGAAGTCTTTCGCTAAGGCTGTTCTTGTGGAATTGGCAAAGAGATATTTGGAAGACCATAGAGGGCTATGGTGAAAAAGGAAATATCTTCCGTTCAAAACTGGAAAGAAGCTTTCTGAGAAACTGCTCTGTGTTCTGTTAATTCATCTCACAGAGTTACATCTTTCCATTCAAGAAGCCTTTCGCTAAGGCTGTTCTTGTGGAATTGGCAAAGGGATATTTGGAAGCCCATAGAGGGCTATGGTGAAAAAGGAAATATCTTCCGTTCAAAACTGGAAAGAAGCTTTCTGAGAAACTGCTCTGTGTTCTGTTAATACATCTCACAGAGTTACATCTTTCCCTTCTAGAAGCCTTTCGCTAAGGCTGTTATTGTGGAATTGGCAAAGGGATATTTGGAAGCCCATAGAGCGCTATGGTGAAAAAGGAAATATCTTGGTTCAAAACTGGAAAGAAGCTTTCTGAGAAACTGCTCTGTGTTCTGTTAATTCATCTCACAGAGTTACATCTTTCCCTTCAAGAAGCCTTTCGCTAAGGCTGTTCTTGTGGAATTGGCAAAGGGATATTTGGAAGCCCATAGAGGGCTATGGTGAAAAACGAAATATCTTCCGTTCAAAACGGGACAGAAGCTTTCTGAGAAACTGCTTAGTGTTCTGTTAATTCATCTCACAGAGTTACATCTTTCCCTTCAAGAAGCCTTTCGCTAAGGCTGTTCTTGTGGAATTGGCAAAGGGATATTTGGAAGCCCATAGAGGGCTATGGTGAAAAAGGAAATATCTTCCGTTCAAAACTGGAAAGGAGCTTTCTGAGAAACTGCTCTGTGTTCTGTTAATTCATCTCACAGAGTTACATCTTTCGCTTCAAGAAGCCTTTCGCTAAGGCTGTTCTTGTGGAATTGACAAAGGGATATTTGGAACCCCATAGAGGGCTATGGTGAAAAAGGAAATATCTTCCGTTCAAAACTGGAAGGAAGGTTTCTGAGAAACTGCTCTGTATTCTGTTAATTCATCTCACAGAGTTACATCTTTCAATTCAAGAAGCCTTTCGCTAAGGCTGTTCTTGTGGAATTGGCAAAAGGATATTTGGAAGCCCATAGAGGGCTATGGTGAAAAAGGAAATATCTTCCGTTCAAAACTGGAAAGAAGCTTTCTGAGAAACTGCTCTGTGTTCTGTTAATTCATCTCACAGAGTTACATCTTTCCCTTCTAGAAGCCTTTCGCTAAGGCTATTCTTGTGGAATTGGCAAGGGGATATTTGGAAGAACATAGAGGGCTATGGAGAAAAAGGAAATATCTTCCGTTCAAAACTGGAAAGAAGCTTTCTGAGAAACTGCTCTGTGTTCTGTTAATTCATCTCACAGAGTTACATCTTTCCCTTCTAGAAGCCTTTCGCTAAGGCTGTTCTTGTGGAATTGGCAAAGAGATATTTGGAAGACCATAGAGGGCTATGGTGAAAAAGGAAATATCTTCCGTTCAAAACTGGAAAGAAGCTTTCTGAGAAACTGCTCTGTGTTCTGTTAATTCATCTCACAGAGTTACATCTTTCAATTCAAGAAGCCTTTCGCTAAGGCTGTTCTTGTGGAATTGGCAAAGGGATATTTGGAAGCCCATAGAGGGCTATGGTGAAAAAGGAAATATCTTCCGTTCAAAACTGGAAAGAAGCTTTCTGAGAAACTGCTCTGTGTTCTGTTAATACATCTCACAGAGTTACATCTTTCCCTTCAAGAAGCCTTTCGCTAAGGCTGTTCTTGTGGAATTGGCAAAGGGATATTTGGAAGCCCATAGAGGGCTATGGTGAAAAAGGAAATATCTTCCGTTTAAAACTGGAAAGAAGCTTTCTGAGAAACTGCTCTGTGTTCTGTTAATTCATATCACAGAGTTACATCTTTCCCTTCTAGAAGCCTTTCGCTAAGGCTGTTCTTGTGGAATTGGCAAAGGGATATTTGGAAGCCCATAGAGCGCTATGGTGAAAAAGGAAATATCTTCCGTTCAAAACTGGAAAGAAGCTTTCTGAGAAACTGCTCTGTGTTCTGTTAATTCATCTCACAGAGTTACATCTTTCCCTTCAAGAAGCCTTTCGCTAAGGCTGTTCTTGTGGAATTGGCAAAGGGATATTTGGAAGCCCATAGAGGGCTATGGTGAAAAAGGAAATATCTTCCGTTCAAAACGGGAAAGAAGCTTTCTGAGAAACTGCTTAGTGTTCTGTTAATTCATCTCACAGAGTTACATCTTTCCCTTCAAGAAGCCTTTCGCTAAGGCTGTCGTTGTGGAATAGGCAAACGGATATTTGGAAGCCCATAGAGGGCTATGGTGGAAAAGGAAATATCTTCCGTTCAAAACTGGAAAGAAGCTTTCTGAGAAACTGCTCTGTGTTCTGTTAATTCATCTCACAGAGTTACATCTTTCCCTTCAAGAAGCCTTTCGCTAAGGCTGTTCTTGTGGAATTTACAAAGGGATATTTGGAACCCCATAGAGGGCTATGGTGAAAAAGGAAATATCTTCCGTTCAAAACTGGAAGGAAGGTTTCTGAGAAACTGCTCTGTATTCTGTTAATTCATCTCACAGAGTTACATCTTTCAATTCAAGAAGCCTTTCGCTAAGGCTGTTCTTGTGGAATTGGCAAAGGGATATTTGGAAGCCCATAGAGGGCTATGGTGAAAAAGGAAATATCTTCCGTTCAAAACTGGAAAGAAGCTTTCTGAGAAACTGCTCTGTGTTCTGTTAATTCATCTCACAGAGTTACATCTTTCCCTTCTAGAAGCCTTTCGCTAAGGCTATTCTTGTGGAATTGGCAAGGGGATATTTGGAAGCCCATAGAGGGCTATGGTGAAAAAGGAAATATCTTCCGTTCAAAACTGGAAAGAAGCTTTCTGAGAAACTTCTCTGTGTTCTGTTAATTCATCTCACAGAGTTACATCTTTCCCTTCTAGAAGCCTTTCGCTAAGGCTGTTCTTGTGGAATTGGCAAAGAGATATTTGGAAGCCCATAGAGGGCTATGGTGAAAAAGGAAATATCTTCCGTTCAAAACTGGAAAGAAGCTTTCTGAGAAACTGCTCTGTGTTCTGTTAATTCATCTCACAGAGTTACATCTTTCAATTCAAGAAGCCTTTCGCTAAGGCTGTTCTTGTGGAATTGGCAAAGGGATATTTGGCAGCCCATAGAGGGCTATGATGAAAAAGGAAATATCTTCCGTTCAAAACTGGAAAGAAGCTTTCTGAGAAACTGCTCTGTGTTCTGTTAATACATCTCACAGAGTTACATCTTTCCCTTCAAGAAGCCTTTCGCTAAGGCTGTTCTTGTGGAATTGGCAAAGGGATATTTGGAAGCCCATAGAGGGCTATGGTGAAAAAGGAAATATCTTCCGTTTAAAACTGGAAAGAAGCTTTCTGAGAAACTGCTCTGTGTTCTGTTAATTCATATCACAGAGTTACATCTTTCCCTTCTAGAAGCCTTTCGCTAAGGCTGTTCTTGTGGAATTGGCAAAGGGATATTTGGAAGCCCATAGAGCGCTATGGTGAAAAAGGAAATATCTTCCGTTCAAAACTGGAAAGAAGCTTTCTGAGAAACTGCTCTGTGTTCTGTTAATTCATCTCACAGAGTTACATCTTTCCCTTCAAGAAGCCTTTCGCTAAGGCTGTTCTTGTGGAATTGGCAAAGGGATATTTGGAAGCCCATAGAGGGCTATGGTGAAAAAGGAAATATCTTCCGTTCAAAACGGGAAAGAAGCTTTCTGAGAAACTGCTTAGTGTTCTGTTAATTCATCTCACAGAGTTACATCTTTCCCTTCAAGAAGCCTTTCGCTAAGGCTGTCGTTGTGGAATAGGCAAACGGATATTTGGAAGCCCATAGAGGGCTATGGTGGAAAAGGAAATATCTTCCGTTCAAAACTGGAAAGAAGCTTTCTGAGAAACTGCTCTATGTTCTGTTAATTCATCTCACAGAGTTACATCTTTCCCTTCAAGAAGCCTTTCGCTAAGGCTGTTCTTGTGGAATTGGCAAAGGGATATTTGGAAGCCCATAGAGGGCTATGGTGAAAAAGGAAATATCTTCCGTTCAAAACTGGAAAGAAGCTTTCTGAGAAACTGCTTTGTGTTCTGTTAACTCATCTCACAGAGTTACATCTTTCCCTTCAAGAAGCCTTTCGCTAAGGCTGTTCTTGTGGAATTGGCAAAGAGATATTTGGAAGCCGTTAGAGGGCTATGGTGAAAAAGGAAATATCTTCCGTTCAAAACTGGAAAGAAGCTTTCTGAGAAACTGCTCTGTGTTCTCTTAACTCATCTCACAGAGTTACATCTTTCCCCTCAAGAAGCCTTTCGTTAAGGATGTTCTTGTGGAATTGGCAAAGGGATATTTGGAAGCCCAAAGAAGGCTATGGTGAAAAAGGAAATATCTTCCGTTGAAAACTGGAAAGAAGCTTTCTGAGAAACTGCTCTGTGTTCTGTTAATTCATCTCACAGAGTTACATCTTTCCCTTCAAGAAGCCTTTCGCTAAGGCTGTTCTTGTGGAATTGGCAAAGGGATATTTGGAAGCCCAAAGAAGGCTATGGTGAAAAAGGAAATATTTTCCGTTCAAAACTGGAAAGAAGCTTTCTGAGAAACTGCTCTGTGTTCTGGTAATTCATCTCACAGAGTTACATGTTTCCCTTCAAGAAGCCTTTTGCTAAGGCTGTTCTTGTGGAATTGACAAAGGGATATTTGGAAGCCCATAGAGGGCTATGGTGAAAAAGGAAATATCTGCCGTTCAAAACTGGAAAGAAGCTTTCTGAGAAACTGCTTTGTGTTCTCTTAATTCATCTCACAGAGTTACATCTTTCCCTTCAAGAAGCCTTTCGCTAAGGCTGTCGTTGTGGAATTGGCAAACGGATATTTGGAAGCCCATAGTGGGCTATGGTGGAAAAGGAAATATCTTCCGTTCAAAACTGGAAAGAAGCTTTCTGAGAAACTGCTCTGTGTTCTGTTAATTCATCTCACAGTGTTACATCTTTCACTTCAAGAAGCCTTTGGCTAAGGCTGTTCTTGTGGAATTGGCAAAGTGATATTTGGAAGCCCATAGAGGGCTATGGTGAAAAAGGAAATATCTTCCGTTCAAAACTGGAAAGAAGCTTTCTGAGAAACTGCTCTGTGTTCTGTTAATTCAGCTCACAGAGTTACATCTTTCCCTTCAAGAAGCCTTTCGCTAAGGCTGTTCTTGTGGAATTGGCAAAGGGATATTTGGAAGCCCATAGAGGGCTATGGTGAAAAAGGAAATATCTTCCGTTCAAAACTGGAAAGAAGCTTTCTGAGAAACTGCTCTGTGTTCTGTTAATTCATCTCACAGAGTTACATCTTTCAATTTAAGAAGCCTTTCGCTAAGGCTGTTCTTGTGGAATTGGCAAAGGGATATTTGGAAGCCCATAGAGGGCTATGGTGAAAAAGGAAATATCTTCCGTTCAAAACTGGAAAGAAGCTTTCTGAGAAACTGCTCTGTGTTCTGTTAATTCATTTCACAGAGTTACATCTTTCCCTTCAAGAAGCCTTTCGCTAAGGCTGTTCTTGTGGAATTGGCAAAGGGATATTTGGAAGCCCATAGAGGGCTATGGTGAAAAAGGGAATATCTTCCGTTCAAAACTGGAAAGAAGCTTTCTGAGAAACTGCTCTGTGTTCTGTTAATTCATCTCACAGAGTTACATCTTTCCCTTCAAGAAGCCTTTCGCTAAGGCTGTTCTGGTGGAATTGGCAAAGGGATATTTGGAAGCCCTTAGAAGGCTAAGGTGAAAAAGAAAATACCTTCCGTTCAAAACTGGAAACAAGCTTTCTGAGAAACTGCTTTGTGTTCTGTTAATTCATCTCACAGAGTTACATCTTGCCCTTCAAGAAGCCTTTCGCTAAGGCTGTTCTTGTGGAATTGGCAAAGAGATATTTAGAAGCCCTTAGAGGGCTATGGTGAAAAAGGAAATATCTTCCGTTCAAAACTGGAAAGAAGCTTTCTGAGAAACTGCTTAGTGTTCTGTTAATTCATCTCACAGAGTTACATCTTTCCCTTCAAGAAGCCTTTCGCTAAGGCTGTTCTTGTGGAATTGGCAAAGGGATATTTGGAAGCCCATAGAGGGCTATGGTGAAAAAGGAAATATCTTCCGTTCAAAACTGGAAAGGAGCTTTCTGAGAAACTGCTCTGTGTTCTGTTAATTCATCTCACAGAGTTACATCTTTCGCTTCAAGAAGCCTTTCGCTAAGGCTGTTCTTGTGGAATTGACAAAGGGATATTTGGAACCCCATAGAGGGCTATGGTGAAAAAGGAAATATCTTCCGTTCAAAACTGGAAGGAAGGTTTCTGAGAAACTGCTCTGTATTCTGTTAATTCATCTCACAGAGTTACATCTTTCAATTCAAGAAGCCTTTCGCTAAGGCTGTTCTTGTGGAATTGGCAAAAGGATATTTGGAAGCCCATAGAGGGCTATGGTGAAAAAGGAAATATCTTCCGTTCAAAACTGGAAAGAAGCTTTCTGAGAAACTGCTCTGTGTTCTGTTAATTCATCTCACAGAGTTACATCTTTCCCTTCTAGAAGCCTTTCGCTAAGGCTATTCTTGTGGAATTGGCAAGGGGATATTTGGAAGAACATAGAGGGCTATGGAGAAAAAGGAAATATCTTCCGTTCAAAACTGGAAAGAAGCTTTCTGAGAAACTGCTCTGTGTTCTGTTAATTCATCTCACAGAGTTACATCTTTCCCTTCTAGAAGCCTTTCGCTAAGGCTGTTCTTGTGGAATTGGCAAAGAGATATTTGGAAGACCATAGAGGGCTATGGTGAAAAAGGAAATATCTTCCGTTCAAAACTGGAAAGAAGCTTTCTGAGAAACTGCTCTGTGTTCTGTTAATTCATCTCACAGAGTTACAACTTTCAATTCAAGAAGCCTTTCGCTAAGGCTGTTCTTGTGGAATTGGCAAAGGGATATTTGGAAGCCCATAGAGGGCTATGGTGAAAAAGGAAATATCTTCCGTTCAAAACTGGAAAGAAGCTTTCTGAGAAACTGCTCTGTGTTCTGTTAATACATCTCACAGAGTTACATCTTTCCCTTCAAGAAGCCTTTCGCTAAGGCTGTTCTTGTGGAATTGGCAAAGGGATATTTGGAAGCCCATAGAGGGCTATGGTGAAAAAGGAAATATCTTCCGTTTAAAACTGGAAAGAAGCTTTCTGAGAAACTGCTCTGTGTTCTGTTAATTCATATCACAGAGTTACATCTTTCCCTTCTAGAAGCCTTTCGCTAAGGCTGTTCTTGTGGAATTGGCAAAGGGATATTTGGAAGCCCATAGAGCGCTATGGTGAAAAAGGAAATATCTTCCGTTCAAAACTGGAAAGAAGCTTTCTGAGAAACTGCTCTGTGTTCTGTTAATTCATCTCACAGAGTTACATCTTTCCCTTCAAGAAGCCTTTCGCTAAGGCTGTTCTTGTGGAATTGGCAAAGGGATATTTGGAAGCCCATAGAGGGCTATGGTGAAAAAGGAAATATCTTCCGTTCAAAACGGGAAAGAAGCTTTCTGAGAAACTGCTTAGTGTTCTGTTAATTCATCTCACAGAGTTACATCTTTCCCTTCAAGAAGCCTTTCGCTAAGGCTGTCGTTGTGGAATAGGCAAACGGATATTTGGAAGCCCATAGAGGGCTATGGTGGAAAAGGAAATATCTTCCGTTCAAAACTGGAAAGAAGCTTTCTGAGAAACTGCTCTGTGTTCTGTTAATTCATCTCACAGAGTTACATCTTTCCCTTCAAGAAGCCTTTCGCTAAGGCTGTTCTTGTGGAATTTACAAAGGGATATTTGGAACCCCATAGAGGGCTATGGTGAAAAAGGAAATATCTTCCGTTCAAAACTGGAAGGAAGGTTTCTGAGAAACTGCTCTGTATTCTGTTAATTCATCTCACAGAGTTACATCTTTCAATTCAAGAAGCCTTTCGCTAAGGCTGTTCTTGTGGAATTGGCAAAGGGATATTTGGAAGCCCATAGAGGGCTATGGTGAAAAAGGAAATATCTTCCGTTCAAAACTGGAAAGAAGCTTTCTGAGAAACTGCTCTGTGTTCTGTTAATTCATCTCACAGAGTTACATCTTTCCCTTCTAGAAGCCTTTCGCTAAGGCTATTCTTGTGGAATTGGCAAGGGGATATTTGGAAGCCCATAGAGGGCTATGGTGAAAAAGGAAATATCTTCCGTTCAAAACTGGAAAGAAGCTTTCTGAGAAACTTCTCTGTGTTCTGTTAATTCATCTCACAGAGTTACATCTTTCCCTTCTAGAAGCCTTTCGCTAAGGCTGTTCTTGTGGAATTGGCAAAGAGATATTTGGAAGCCCATAGAGGGCTATGGTGAAAAAGGAAATATCTTCCGTTCAAAACTGGAAAGAAGCTTTCTGAGAAACTGCTCTGTGTTCTGTTAATTCATCTCACAGAGTTACATCTTTCAATTCAAGAAGCCTTTCGCTAAGGCTGTTCTTGTGGAATTGGCAAAGGGATATTTGGCAGCCCATAGAGGGCTATGGTGAAAAAGGAAATATCTTCCGTTCAAAACTGGAAAGAAGCTTTCTGAGAAACTGCTCTGTGTTCTGTTAATACATCTCACAGAGTTACATCTTTCCCTTCAAGAAGCCTTTCGCTAAGGCTGTTCTTGTGGAATTGGCAAAGGGATATTTGGAAGCCCATAGAGGGCTATGGTGAAAAAGTAAATATCTTCCGTTTAAAACTGGAAAGAAGCTTTCTGAGAAACTGCTCTGTGTTCTGTTAATTCATATCACAGAGTTACATCTTTCCCTTCTAGAAGCCTTTCGCTAAGGCTGTTCTTGTGGAATTGGCAAAGGGATATTTGGAAGCCCATAGAGCGCTATGGTGAAAAAGGAAATATCTTCCGTTCAAAACTGGAAAGAAGCTTTCTGAGAAACTGCTCTGTGTTCTGTTAATTCATCTCACAGAGTTACATCTTTCCCTTCAAGAAGCCTTTCGCTAAGGCTGTTCTTGTGGAATTGGCAAAGGGATATTTGGAAGCCCATAGAGGGCTATGGTGAAAAAGGAAATATCTTCCGTTCAAAACGGGAAAGAAGCTTTCTGAGAAACTGCTTAGTGTTCTGTTAATTCATCTCACAGAGTTACATCTTTCCCTTCAAGAAGCCTTTCGCTAAGGCTGTCGTTGTGGAATAGGCAAACGGATATTTGGAAGCCCATAGAGGGCTATGGTGGAAAAGGAAATATCTTCCGTTCAAAACTGGAAAGAAGCTTTCTGAGAAACTGCTCTATGTTCTGTTAATTCATCTCACAGAGTTACATCTTTCCCTTCAAGAAGCCTTTCGCTAAGGCTGTTCTTGTGGAATTGGCAAAGGGATATTTGGAAGCCCATAGAGGGCTATGGTGAAAAAGGAAATATCTTCCGTTCAAAACTGGAAAGAAGCTTTCTGAGAAACTGCTTTGTGTTCTGTTAACTCATCTCACAGAGTTACATCTTTCCCTTCAAGAAGCCTTTCGCTAAGGCTGTTCTTGTGGAATTGGCAAAGAGATATTTGGAAGCCGTTAGAGGGCTATGGTGAAAAAGGAAATATCTTCCGTTAAAAACTGGAAAGAAGCTTTCTGAGAAACTGCTCTGTGTTCTCTTAACTCATCTCACAGAGTTACATCTTTCCCCTCAAGAAGCCTTTCGTTAAGGATGTTCTTGTGGAATTGGCAAAGGGATATTTGGAAGCCCAAAGAAGGCTATGGTGAAAAAGGAAATATCTTCCGTTGAAAACTGGAAAGAAGCTTTCTGAGAAACTGCTCTGTGTTCTGTTAATTCATCTCACAGAGTTACATCTTTCCCTTCAAGAAGCCTTTCGCTAAGGCTGTTCTTGTGGAATTGGCAAAGGGATATTTGGAAGCCCAAAGAAGGCTATGGTGAAAAAGGAAATATTTTCCGTTCAAAACTGGAAAGAAGCTTTCTGAGAAACTGCTCTGTGTTCTGGTAATTCATCTCACAGAGTTACATGTTTCCCTTCAAGAAGCCTTTTGCTAAGGCTGTTCTTGTGGAATTGACAAAGGGATATTTGGAAGCCCATAGAGGGCTATGGTGAAAAAGGAAATATCTGCCGTTCAAAACTGGAAAGAAGCTTTCTGAGAAACTGCTTTGTGTTCTCTTAATTCATCTCACAGAGTTACATCTTTCCCTTCAAGAAGCCTTTCGCTAAGGCTGTCGTTGTGGAATTGGCAAACGGATATTTGGAAGCCCATAGTGGGCTATGGTGGAAAAGGAAATATCTTCCGTTCAAAACTGGAAAGAAGCTTTCTGAGAAACTGCTCTGTGTTCTGTTAATTCATCTCACAGTGTTACATCTTTCACTTCAAGAAGCCTTTGGCTAAGGCTGTTCTTGTGGAATTGGCAAAGTGATATTTGGAAGCCCATAGAGGGCTATGGTGAAAAAGGAAATATCTTCCGTTCAAAACTGGAAAGAAGCTTTCTGAGAAACTGCTCTGTGTTCTGTTAATTCAGCTCACAGAGTTACATCTTTCCCTTCAAGAAGCCTTTCGCTAAGGCTGTTCTTGTGGAATTGGCAAAGGGATATTTGGAAGCCCATAGAGGGCTATGGTGAAAAAGGAAATATCTTCCGTTCAAAACTGGAAAGAAGCTTTCTGAGAAACTGCTCTGTGTTCTGTTAATTCATCTCACAGAGTTACATCTTTCAATTTAAGAAGCCTTTCGCTAAGGCTGTTCTTGTGGAATTGGCAAAGGGATATTTGGAAGCCCATAGAGGGCTATGGTGAAAAAGGAAATATCTTCCGTTCAAAACTGGAAAGAAGCTTTCTGAGAAACTGCTCTGTGTTCTGTTAATTCATTTCACAGAGTTACATCTTTCCCTTCAAGAAGCCTTTCGCTAAGGCTGTTCTTGTGGAATTGGCAAAGGGATATTTGGAAGCACATAGAGGGCTATGGTGAAAAAGGGAATATCTTCCGTTCAAAACTGGAAAGAAGCTTTCTGAGAAACTGCTCTGTGTTCTGTTAATTCATCTCACAGAGTTACATCTTTCCCTTCAAGAAGCCTTTCGCTAAGGCTGTTCTGGTGGAATTGGCAAAGGGATATTTGGAAGCCCTTAGAAGGCTAAGGTGAAAAAGAAAATACCTTCCGTTCAAAACTGGAAACAAGCTTTCTGAGAAACTGCTTTGTGTTCTGTTAATTCATCTCACAGAGTTACATCTTGCCCTTCAAGAAGCCTTTCGCTAAGGCTGTTCTTGTGGAATTGGCAAAGAGATATTTAGAAGCCCTTAGAGGGCTATGGTGAAAAAGGAAATATCTTCCGTTCAAAACTGGAAAGAAGCTTTCTGAGAAACTGCTCTGTGTTCTGTTAATTCTTCTCACAGAGTTACATCTTTCCCTTCGAGAATCCTTTCGCTAAGGCTGTTCTTGAGGAATTGGCAAAGGGATATTTGGAAGCCCATAGACGGCTACGGTGATAAAGGAAATATCTTCCGTTCAAAACTGGAAAGAAGCTTTCTGAGAAACTGCTGTGTGTTCTGTTAACTCATCTCACAGAGTTACATCCTTCCTTTCAAGAAGCCTTTCGCTAAGACTGTTGTTGTGGAATTGGCAAAGAGATATTTGGAAGCCCATAGAGGGCTACGGTGAAAAAGGAAATATCTTCCGTTCAAAACCGGAAAGAAGCTTTCTGAGAAACTGCTCTGTGTTCTGTTAATTCATCTCACAGAGTTACATCTTTCCCTTCAGGAAGCCTTTCGCTAAGGCTGTTCTTGTGGAATTGGCAAAGGGATATTTGGAAGCATATAGAGGGCTATGGTGAAAAAGGATATATCTTCCGTTCAAAACTGGAAAGAAGCTTTCTGAGAAACTGCTCTGTGTTCTGTTAATTCATTTCACAGAGTTACATCTTTCCCTTCTAGAAGCCTTTCGCTAAGGCTGTTCTTGTGTAATTGGCAAAGGGATATTTGGAAGCCCATAGAGGGCTATGGTGAAAAAGGAAATATCTTCCGTTCAAAACTGGAAAGAAGCTTTCTGAGAAACTGCTCTGTGTTCTGTTAATTCATCTCATAGAGTTACATCTTCCCCTTCAAGAAGCCTTTCGCTAAGGCTGTTCTTGTGGAATTGGCAAAGGGATATTTGGAAGCCCATAGAGGGCTATGGTGAAAAAGGAAATATCTTCCGTTCAAATCTGGAAAGAAGCTTTCTGAGAAACTGCTCTGTGTTCTGTTAATTCATCTCACAGAGTTACATCTTTCCCTTCAAGAAGCCTTTCGCTAAGGCTGTTCTTGTGGAATTGGCAAAGGGATATTTGGAAGCCCATAGAGGGCTATGGTGAAAAAGGAAATATCTTCCGTTCAAAACTGGAAAGAAGCTTTCTGAGAAACTGCTGTGTGTTCTGTTAACTCATCTCACAGAGTTACATCCTTCCTTTCAAGAAGCCATTCGCTAAGACTGTTCTTGTGGAATAGGCAAAGAGATATTTGGAAGCCCATAGAGGGCTATGGTGAAAAAGGAAATATCTTCCGTTCAAAACTGGAAAGAAGCTTTCTGAGAAACTGCTCTGTGTTCTGTTAACTCATCTCACAGAGTTACATCTTTCCCTTCAGGAAGCCTTTCGCTAAGGCTGTTCTTGTGGAATTGGCAAAGGGATATCTGGAAGCATATAGAGGGCTATGGTGAAAAAGGAAATATCTTCCGTTCAAAACTGGAAAGAAGCTTTCTGAGAAACTGCTCTGTGTTCTGTTAATTCATTTCACAGAGTTACATCTTTCCCTTCAAGAAGCCTTTCGCTAAGGCTGTTCTTGTGGAATTGGCAAAGGGATATTTGGAAGCCCATAGAGGGCTATGGTGAAAAAGGAAATATCTTCCATTCAAAACTGGAAAGAAGCTTTCTGAGAAACTGCTCTGTGTTCTGTTAATTCATCTCATAGAGTTACATCTTTCCCTACAAGAAGCCTTTCGCTAAGGCTGTTCTTGTGGAATTGGCAAAGGGATATTTGGAAGCCCATAGAGGGCTATGGTGAAAAAGGAAATATCTTCCGTTCAAAACTGGAAAGAAGCTTTCTGAGAAACTGCTTTGTGTTCTGTTAATTCATCTCACAGAGTTACATCTTTTCCTTCAAGAAGCCTTTCGCTAAGGCTGTTCTTGTGGAATTGGCAAAGAGATATTTGGAAGCCCATAGAGGGCTATGGTGAAAAAGGAAATATCTTCCGTTCAAAACTGGAAAGAAGCTTTCTGAGAAACTGCTCTGTGTTCTGTTAATTCATCTCACAGAGTTACATCTTTCAATTCAAGAAGCCTTTCGCTAAGGCTGTTCTTGTGGAATTGGCAAAGGGATATTTGGAAGCCCATAGAGGGCTATGGTGAAAAAGGAAATATCTTCCGTTCAAAACTGGAAAGAAGCTTTCTGAGAAACTGCTCTGTGTTCTGTTAATTCATCTAACAGAGTTACATCTTTCCCTTCAAGAAGCCTTTCGCTAAGGCTGTTCTTGTGGAATTGGCAAAGGGATATTTGGAAGCCCATAGAGGGCTATGGTGAAAAAGGAAATATCTTCCGTTCAAAACTGGAAAGGAGCTTTCTGAGAAACTGCTCTGTGTTCTGTTAATTCATCTCACAGAGTTACATCTTTCCCTTCAAGAAGCCTTTCGCTAAGGCTGTTCTTGTGGAATTGACAAAGGGATATTTGGAACCCCATAGAGGGCTATGGTGAAAAAGGAAATATCTTCCGTTCAAAACTGGAAGGAAGGTTTCTGAGAAACTGCTCTGTATTCTGTTAATTCATCTCACAGAGTTACATCTTTCAATTCAAGAAGCCTTTCGCTAAGGCTGTTCTTGTGGAATTGGCAAAGGGATATTTGGAAGCCCATAGAGGGCTATGGTGAAAAAGGAAATATCTTCCGTTCAAAACTGGAAAGAAGCTTTCTGAGAAACTGCTCTGTGTTCTGTTAATTCATCTCACAGAGTTACATCTTTCCCTTCTAGAAGCCTTTCGCTAAGGCTATTCTTGTGGAATTGGCAAGGGGATATTTGGAAGCCCATAGAGGGCTATGGTGAAAAAGGAAATATCTTCCGTTCAAAACTGGAAAGAAGCTTTCTGAGAAACTGCTCTGTGTTCTGTTAATTCATATCACAGAGTTACATCTTTCCCTTCTAGAAGCCTTTCGCTAAGGCTGTTCTTGTGGAATTGGCAAAGAGATATTTGGAAGCCCATAGAGGGCTATGGTGAAAAAGGAAATATCTTCCGTTCAAAACTGGAAAGAAGCTTTCTGAGAAACTGCTCTGTGTTCTGTTAATTCTTCTCACAGACTTACATCTTTCAATTCAAGAAGCCTTTCGCTAAGGCTGTTCTTGTGGAATTGGCAAAGGGATATTTGGAAGCCCATAGAGGGCTGTGGTGAAAAAGGAAATATCTTCCGTTCAAAACTGGAAAGAAGCTTTCTGAGAAACTGCTCTGTGTTCTGTTAATACATCTCACAGAGTTACATCTTTCCCTTCAAGAAGCCTTTCGCTAAGGCTGTTCTTGTGGAATTGGCAAAGGGATATTTGGAAGCCCATAGAGGGCTATGGTGAAAAAGGAAATATCTTCCGTTTAAAACTGGAAAGAAGCTTTCTGAGAAACTGCTCTGTGTTCTGTTAATTCATATCACAGAGTTACATCTTTTCCTTCTAGAAGCCTTTCGCTAAGGCTGTTCTTGTGGAATTGGCAAAGGGATATTTGGAAGCCCATAGAGGGCTATGGTGAAAAAGGAAATATCTTCCGTTCAAAACTGGAAAGAAGCTTTCTGAGAAACTGCTCTGTGTTCTGTTAATTCATCTCACAGAGTTACATCTTTCCCTTCAAGAAGCCTTTCGCTACGGCTGTTCTTGTGGAATTTCAAAGGGATATTTGGAAGCCCATAGAGGGCTATCGTGAAAAAGGAAATATCTTCCGTTCAAAACTGGAAAGAAGCTTTCTGAGAAACTGCTCTGTGTTCTGTTAACTCATCTCACAGAGTTACATCTTTCCCTTCAGGAAGCCTTTCGCTAAGGTTGTTCTTGTGGAATTGGCAAAGGGATATTTGGAAGCCCATAGAGGGCTATGGTGAAAAAGGAAATATCTTCCGTTCAAAACGGGAAAGAAGCTTTCTGAGAAACTGCTTGGTGTTCTGTTAATTCATCTCACAGAGTTACATCTTTCCCTTCAAGAAGCCTTTCGCTAAGGCTGTCGTTGTGGAATAGGCAAACGGATATTTGGAAGCCCATAGAGGGCTATGGTGGAAAAGGAAATATCTTCCGTTCAAAACTGGAAAGAAGCTTTCTGAGAAACTGCTCTATGTTCTGTTAATTCATCTCACAGAGTTACATCTTTCCCTTCAAGAAGCCTTTCGCTAAGGCTGTTCTTGTGGAATTGGCAAAGGGATATTTGGAAGCCCATAGAGGGCTATGGTGAAAAAGGAAATATCTTCCGTTCAAAACTGGAAAGAAGCTTTCTGAGAAACTGCTCTGTGTTCTGTTAATTCATCTCATAGAGTTACATCTTTCCCTACAAGAAGCCTTTCGCTAAGGCTGTTCTTGTGGAATTGGCAAAGGGATATTTCGAAGCCCATAGAGGGCTATGGTGAAAAAGGAAATATCTTCCGTTCAAAACTGGAAAGAAGCTTTCTGAGAAACTGCTTTGTGTTCTGTTAATTCATCTCACAGAGTTACATCTTTTCCTTCAAGAAGCCTTTCGCTAAGGCTGTTCTTGTGGAATTGGCAAAGAGATATTTGGAAGCCCATAGAGGGCTATGGTGAAAAAGGAAATATCTTCCGTTCAAAACTGGAAAGAAGCTTTCTGAGAAACTGCTCTGTGTTCTGTTAATTCATCTCACAGAGTTACATCTTTCAATTCAAGAAGCCTTTCGCTAAGGCTGTTCTTGTGGAATTGACAAAGGGATATTTGGAAGCCCATAGAGGGCTATGGTGAAAAAGGAAATATCTTCCGTTCAAAACTGGAAAGAAGCTTTCTGAGAAACTGCTCTGTGTTCTGTTAATTCATCTAACAGAGTTACATCTTTCCCTTCAAGAAGCCTTTCGCTAAGGCTGTTCTTGTGGAATTGGCAAAGGGATATTTGGAAGCCCATAGAGGGCTATGGTGAAAAAGGAAATATCTTCCGTTCAAAACTGGAAAGGAGCTTTCTGAGAAACTGCTCTGTGTTCTGTTAATTCATGTCACAGAGTTACATCTTTCCCTTCAAGAAGCCTTTCGCTAAGGCTGTTCTTGTGGAATTGACAAAGGGATATTTGGAACCCCATAGAGGGCTATGGTGAAAAAGGAAATATCTTCCGTTCAAAACTGGAAGGAAGGTTTCTGAGAAACTGCTCTGTATTCTGTTAATTCATCTCACAGAGTTACATCTTTCAATTCAAGAAGCCTTTCGCTAAGGCTGTTCTTGTGGAATTGGCAAAGGGATATTTGGAAGCCCATAGAGGGCTATGGTGAAAAAGGAAATATCTTCCGTTCAAAACTGGAAAGAAGCTTTCTGAGAAACTGCTCTGTGTTCTGTTAATTCATCTCACAGAGTTACATCTTTCCCTTCTAGAAGCCTTTCGCTAAGGCTATTCTTGTGGAATTGGCAAGGGGATATTTGGAAGCCCATAGAGGGCTATGGTGAAAAAGGAAATATCTTCCGTTCAAAACTGGAAAGAAGCTTTCTGAGAAACTGCTCTGTGTTCTGTTAATTCATATCACAGAGTTACATCTTTCCCTTCTAGAAGCCTTTCGCTAAGGCTGTTCTTGTGGAATTGGCAAAGAGATATTTGGAAGCCCATAGAGGGCTATGGTGAAAAAGGAAATATCTTCCGTTCAAAACTGGAAAGAAGCTTTCTGAGAAACTGCTCTGTGTTCTGTTAATTCTTCTCACAGACTTACATCTTTCAATTCAAGAAGCCTTTCGCTAAGGCTGTTCTTGTGGAATTGGCAAAGGGATATTTGGAAGCCCATAGAGGGCTGTGGTGAAAAAGGAAATATCTTCCGTTCAAAACTGGAAAGAAGCTTTCTGAGAAACTGCTCTGTGTTCTGTTAATACATCTCACAGAGTTACATCTTTCCCTTCAAGAAGCCTTTCGCTAAGGCTGTTCTTGTGGAATTGGCAAAGGGATATTTGGAAGCCCATAGAGGGCTATGGTGAAAAAGGAAATATCTTCCGTTTAAAACTGGAAAGAAGCTTTCTGAGAAACTGCTCTGTGTTCTGTTAATTCATATCACAGAGTTACATCTTTCCCTTCTAGAAGCCTTTCGCTAAGGCTGTTCTTGTGGAATTGGCAAAGGGATATTTGGAAGCCCATAGAGGGCTATGGTGAAAAAGGAAATATCTTCCGTTCAAAACTGGAAAGAAGCTTTCTGAGAAACTACTCTGTGTTCTGTTAATTCATCTCACAGAGTTACATCTTTCCCTTCAAGAAGCCTTTCGCTACGGCTGTTCTTGTGGAATTTCAAAGGGATATTTGGAAGCCCATAGAGGGCTATGGTGAAAAAGGAAATATCTTCCGTTCAAAACTGGAAAGAAGCTTTCTGAGAAACTGCTCTGTGTTCTGTTAACTCATCTCACAGAGTTACATCTTTCCCTTCAGGAAGCCTTTCGCTAAGTTTGTTCTTGTGGAATTGGCAAAGGGATATTTGGAAGCCCATAGAGGGCTATGGTGAAAAAGGAAATATCTTCCGTTCAAAACGGGAAAGAAGCTTTCTGAGAAACTGCTTGGTGTTCTGTTAATTCATCTCACAGAGTTACATCTTTCCCTTCAAGAAGCCTTTCGCTAAGGCTGTCGTTGTGGAATAGGCAAACGGATATTTGGAAGCCCATAGAGGGCTATGGTGGAAAAGGAAATATCTTCCGTTCAAAACTGGAAAGAAGCTTTCTGAGAAACTGCTCTATGTTCTGTTAATTCATCTCACAGAGTTACATCTTTCCCTTCAAGAAGCCTTTCGCTAAGGCTGTTCTTGTGGAATTGGCAAAGGGATATTTGGAAGCCCATAGAGGGCTATGGTGAAAAAGGAAATATCTTCCGTTCAAAACTGGAAAGAAGCTTTCTGAGAAACTGCTTTGTGTTCTGTTAACTCATCTCACAGAGTTACATCTTTCCCTTCAAGAAGCCTTTCGCTAAGGCTGTTCTTGTGGAATTGGCAAAGAGATATTTGGAAGCCGTTAGAGGGCTATGGTGAAAAAGGAAATATCTTCCGTTCAAAACTGGAAAGAAGCTTTCTGAGAAACTGCTGTGTGTTCTCTTAACTCATCTCACAGAGTTACATCTTTCCCCTCAAGAAGCCTTTCGTTAAGGATGTTCTTGTGGAATTGGCAAAGGGATATTTGGAAGCCCAAAGAAGGCTATGGTGAAAAAGGAAATATCTTCCGTTGAAAACTGGAAAGAAGCTTTCTGAGAAACTGCTCTGTGTTCTGTTAATTCATCTCACAGAGTTACATCTTTCCCTTCAAGAAGCCTTTCGCTAAGGCTGTTCTTGTGGAATTGGCAAAGGGATATTTGGAAGCCCAAAGAAGGCTATGGTGAAAAAGGAAATATCTTCCGTTCAAAACTGGAAAGAAGCTTTCTGAGAAACTGCTCTGTGTTCTGGTAATTCATCTCACAGAGTTACATCTTTCCCTTCAAGAAGCCTTTCGCTAAGGCTGTTCTTGTGGAATTGGCAAAGGGATATTTGGAAGCCCATAGAGGGCTATGGTGAAAAAGGAAATATCTTCCGTTCAAAACTGGAAAGAAGCTTTCTGAGAAACTGCTTTGTGTTCTCTTAATTCATCTCACAGAGTTACATCTTTCCCTTCAAGAAGCCTTTCGCTAAGGCTGTCGTTGTGGAATTGGCAAACGGATATTTGGAAGCCCATAGTGGGCTATGGTGGAAAAGGAAATATCTTCCGTTCAAAACTGGAAAGAAGCTTTCTGAGAAACTGCTCTGTGTTCTGTTAATTCATCTCACAGTGTTACATCTTTCACTTCAAGAAGCCTTTGGCTAAGGCTGTTCTTGTGGAATTGGCAAAGTGATATTTGGAAGCCCATAGAGGGCTATGGTGAAAAAGGAAATATCTTCCGTTCAAAACTGGAAAGAAGCTTTCTGAGAAACTGCTCTGTGTTCTGTTAATTCAGCTCACAGAGTTACATCTTTCCCTTCAAGAAGCCTTTCGCTAAGGCTGTTCTTGTGGAATTGGCAAAGGGATATTTGGAAGCCCATAGAGGGCTATGGTGAAAAAGGAAATATCTTCCGTTCAAAACTGGAAAGAAGCTTTCTGAGAAACTGCTCTGTGTTCTGTTAATTCATCTCACAGAGTTACATCTTTCAATTTAAGAAGCCTTTCGCTAAGGCTGTTCTTGTGGAATTGGCAAAGGGATATTTGGAAGCCCATAGAGGGCTATGGTGAAAAAGGAAATATCTTCCGTTCAAAACTGGAAAGAAGCTTTCTGAGAAACTGCTCTGTGTTCTGTTAATTCATTTCACAGAGTTACATCTTTCCCTTCAAGAAGCCTTTCGCTAAGGCTGTTCTTGTGGAATTGGCAAAGGGATATTTGGAAGCCCATAGAGGGCTATGGTGAAAAAGGGAATATCTTCCGTTCAAAACTGGAAAGAAGCTTTCTGAGAAACTGCTCTGTGTTCTGTTAATTCATCTCACAGAGTTACATCTTTCCCTTCAAGAAGCCTTTCGCTAAGGCTGTTCTGGTGGAATTGGCAAAGGGATATTTGGAAGCCCTTAGAAGGCTAAGGTGAAAAAAAAATACCTTCCGTTCAAAACTGGAAACAAGCTTTCTGAGAAACTGCTTTGTGTTCTGTTAATTCATCTCACAGAGTTACATCTTGCCCTTCAAGAAGCCTTTCGCTAAGGCTGTTCTTGTGGAATTGGCAAAGAGATATTTAGAAGCCCTTAGAGGGCTATGGTGAAAAAGGAAATATCTTCCCTTCAAAACTGGAAAGAAGCTTTCTGAGAAACTGCTCTGTGTTCTGTTAATTCATCTCACAGAGTTACATCTTTCCCTTCGAGAATCCTTTCGCTAAGGCTGTTCTTGAGGAATTGGCAAAGGGATATTTGGAAGCCCATAGACGGCTATGGTGATAAAGGAAATATCTTCCGTTCAAAACTGGAAAGAAGCTTTCTGAGAAACTGCTGTGTGTTCTGTTAACTCATCTCACAGAGTTACATCCTTCCTTTCAAGAAGCCTTTCGCTAAGACTGTTGTTGTGGAATTGGCAAAGAGATATTTGGAAGCCCATAGAGGGCTATGGTGAAAAAGGAAATATCTTCCGTTCAAAACCGGAAAGAAGCTTTCTGAGAAACTGCTCTGTGTTCTGTTAATTCATCTCACAGAGTTACATCTTTCCCTTCAGGAAGCCTTTCGCTAAGGCTGTTCTTGTGGAATTGGCAAAGGGATATGTGGAAGCATATAGAGGGCTATGGTGAAAAAGGATATATCTTCCGTTCAAAACTGGAAAGAAGCTTTCTGAGAAACTGCTCTGTGTTCTGTTAATTCATTTCTCAGAGTTACATCTTTCCCTTCTAGAAGCCTTTCGCTAAGGCTGTTCTTGTGTAATTGGCAAAGGGATATTTGGAAGCCCATAGAGGGCTATGGTGAAAAAGGAAATATCTTCCGTTCAAAACTGGAAAGAAGCTTTCTGAGAAACTGCTCTGTGTTCTGTTAATTCATCTCATAGAGTTACATCTTCCCCTTCAAGAAGCCTTTCGCTAAGGCTGTTCTTGTGGAATTGGCAAAGGGATATTTGGAAGCCCATAGAGGGCTATGGTGAAAAAGGAAATATCTTCCTTTCAAAACTGGAAAGAAGCTTTCTGAGAAACTGCTCTGTGTTCTGTTAATTCATCTCACAGAGTTACATCTTTCCCTTCAAGAAGCCTTTCGCTAAGGCTGTTCTTGTGGAATTGGCAAAGGGATATTTGGAAGCCCATAGAGGGCTATGGTGAAAAAGGAAATATCTTCCGTTCAAAACTGGAAAGAAGCTTTCTGAGAAACTGCTGTGTGTTCTGTTAACTCATCTCACAGAGTTACATCCTTCCTTTCAAGAAGCCTTTCGCTAAGACTGTTCTTGTGGAATAGGCAAAGAGATATTTGGAAGCCCATAGAGGGCTATGGTGAAAAAGGAAATATCTTCCGTTCAAAACTGGAAAGAAGCTTTCTGAGAAACTGCTCTGTGTTCTGTTAACTCATCTCACAGAGTTACATCTTTCCCTTCAGGAAGCCTTTCGCTAAGGCTGTTCTTGTGGAATTGGCAAAGGGATATCTGGAAGCATATAGAGGGCTATGGTGAAAAAGGAAATATCTTCCGTTCAAAACTGGAAAGAAGCTTTCTGAGAAACTGCTCTGTGTTCTGTTAATTCATTTCACAGAGTTACATCTTTCCCTTCTAGAAGCCTTTCGCTAAGGCTGTTCTTGTGGAATTGGCAAAGGGATATTTGGAAGCCCATAGAGGGCTATGGTGAAAAAGGAAATATCTTCCGTTCAAAACTGGAAAGAAGCTTTCTGAGAAACTGCTCTGTGTTCTGTTAATTCATCTCATAGAGTTACATCTTTCCCTACAAGAAGCCTTTCGCTAAGGCTGTTCTTGTGGAATTGGCAAAGGGATATTAGGAAGCCCGTAGAGGGCTATGGTGAAAAAGGAAATATCTTCCGTTCAAAACTGGAAAGAAGCTTTCTGAGAAACTGCTCTGTGTTCTGTTAATTCATCTCACAGAGTTACATCTTTCCCTTCAAGAAGCCTTTCGCTAAGGCTGTTCTTGTGGAATTGGCAAAGAGATATTTGGAAGCCCATAGAGGGCTATGGTGAAAAAGGAAATATCTTCCGTTCAAAACTGGAAAGAAGCTTTCTGAGAAACTGCTCTGTGTTCTGTTAATTCATCTCACAGAGTTACATCTTTCTCTTCAAGAAGCCTTTCGCTAAGGCTGTTCTTGTGGAATTGGCAAAGGGATATTTGGAAGCCCATAGAGGGCTATGGTGAAAAAGGAAATATCTTCCGTTCAAAACTGGAAAGAAGCTTTCTGAGAAACTGCTTTGTGTTCTGTTAATTCATCTCACAGAGTTACATCTTTTCCTACAAGAAGCCTTTCGCTAAGGCTGTTCTTGTGGAATTGGCAAAGAGATATTTGGAAGCCCATAGAGGGCTATGGTGAAAAAGGAAATATCTTCCGTTCAAAACTGGAAAGAAGCTTTCTGAGAAACTGCTCTGTGTTCTGTTAATTCATCTCACAGAGTTACATCTTTCAATTCAAGAAGCCTTTCGCTAAGGCTGTTCTTGTGGAATTGGCAAAGGGATATTTGGAAGCCCATAGAGGGCTATGGTGAAAAAGGAAATATCTTTCGTTCAAAACTGGAAAGAAGCTTTCTGAGAAACTGCTCTGTGTTCTGTTAATTCATCTAACAGTGTTACATCTTTCCCTTCAAGAAGCCTTTCGCTAAGGCTGTTCTTGTGGAATTGGCAAAGGGATATTTGGAAGCCCATAGAGGGCTATGGTGAAAAAGGAAATATCTTCCGTTCAAAACTGGAAAGGAGCTTTCTGAGAAACTGCTCTGTGTTCTCTTAATTCATCTCACAGAGTTACATCTTTCCCTTCAAGAAGCCTTTCGCTAAGGCTGTTCTTGTGGAATTGACAAAGGGATATTTGGAACCCCATAGAGGGCTATGGTGAAAAAGGAAATATCTTCCGTTCAAAACTGGAAGGAAGGTTTCTGAGAAACTGCTCTGTATTCTGTTAATTCATCTCACAGAGTTACATCTTTCATTTCAAGAAGCCTTTCGCTAAGGCTGTTCTTGTGGAATTGGCAAAGGGATATTTGGAAGCCCATAGAGGGCTATGGTGAAAAAGGAAATATCTTCCGTTCAAAACTGGAAAGAAGCTTTCTGAGAAACTGCTCTGTGTTCTGTTAATTCATCTCACAGAGTTACATCTTTCCCTTCTAGAAGCCTTTCGCTAAGGCTATTCTTGTGGAATTGGCAAGGGGATATTTGGAAGCCCATAGAGGGCTATGGTGAAAAAGGAAATATCTTCCGTTCAAAACTGGAAAGAAGCTTTCTGAGAAACTGCTCTGTGTTCTGTTAATTCTTCTCACAGAGTTACATCTTTCAATTCAAGAAGCCTTTCGCTAAGGCTGTTCTTGTGGAATTGGCAAAGGGATATTTGGAAGCCCATAGAGGGCTATGGTGAAAAAGGAAATATCTTCCGTTCAAAACTGGAAAGAAGCTTTCTGAGAAACTGCTCTGTGTTCTGTTAATTCATCTCACAGAGTTACATCTTTCCCTTCAAGAAGCCTTTCGCTAAGGCTGTTCTTGTGGAATTGGCAAAGGGATATTTGGAAGCCCATAGAGGGCTATGGTGAAAAAGGAAATATCTTCCGTTTAAAACTGGAAAGAAGCTTTCTGAGAAACTGCTCTGTGTTCTGTTAATTCATATCACAGAGTTACATCTTTCCCTTCTAGAAGCCTTTCGCTAAGGCTGTTCTTGTGGAATTGGCAAAGGGATATTGGGAAGCCCATAGAGGGCTATGGTGAAAAAGGAAATATCTTCCGTTCAAAACTGGAAAGAAGCTTTCTGAGAAACTGCTCTGTGTTCTGTTAATTCATCTCACAGAGTTACATCTTTCCCTTCAAGAAGCCTTTCGCTACGGCTGTTCTTGTGGAATTTCAAAGGGATATTTGGAAGCCCATAGAGGGCTATGGTGAAAAAGGAAATATCTTCCGTTCAAAACTGGAAAGAAGCTTTCTGAGAAACTGCTCTGTGTTCTGTTAACTCATCTCACAGAGTTACATCTTTCCCTTCATGAAGCCTTTCGCTAAGGTTGTTCTTGTGGAATTGGCAAAGGGATATTTGGAAGCCCTTAGAAGGCTATGGTTAAAAAGGAAATATCTTCCGTTCAAAACTGGAAAGAAGCTTTCTGAGAAACTGCTCTGTGTTCTGTTAATTCATCTCACAGAGTTACATCTTTCTCTTCAAGAAGCCTTTCGCTAAGGCTGTTCTTGTGGAATTGGCAAAGGGATATTGGGAAGCCCATAGAGGGCTATGGTGAAAAAGGAAATATCTTCCGTTCAAAACTGGAAAGAAGCTTTCTGAGAAACTGCTCTGTGTTCTGTTAATTCATCTCACAGAGTTACATCTTTCCCTTCAAGAAGCCTTTCGCTACGGCTGTTCTTGTGGAATTTCAAAGGGATATTTGGAAGCCCATAGAGGGCTATGGTGAAAAAGGAAATATCTTCCGTTCAAAACTGGAAAGAAGCTTTCTGAGAAACTGCTCTGTGTTCTGTTAATTCATCTCACAGAGTTACATCTTTCCCTTCAAGAAGCCTTTCGCTAAGGCTGTTCTTGTGGAATTGGCAAAGAGATATTTGGAAGCCCATAGAGGGCTATGGTGAAAAAGGAAATATCTTCCGTTCAAAACTGGAAAGAAGCTTTCTGAGAAACTGCTCTGTGTTCTGTTAATTCATCTCACAGAGTTACATCTTTCTCTTCAAGAAGCCTTTCGCTAAGGCTGTTCTTGTGGAATTGGCAAAGGGATATTTGGAAGCCCATAGAGGGCTATGGTGAAAAAGGAAATATCTTCCGTTCAAAACTGGAAAGATGCTTTCTGAGAAACTGCTTTGTGTTCTGTTAATTCATCTCACAGAGTTACATCTTTCCCTTCAAGAAGCCTTTCGCTAAGGCTGTTCTTGTGGAATTGGCAAAGAGATATTTGGAAGCCCATAGAGGGCTATGGTGAAAAAGGAAATATCTTCCGTTCAAAACTGGAAAGAAGCTTTCTGAGAAACTGCTCTGTGTTCTGTTAATTCATCTCACAGAGTTACATCTTTCAATTCAAGAAGCCTTTCGCTAAGGCTGTTCTTGTGGAATTGGCAAAGGGATATTTGGAAGCCCATAGAGGGGTATGGTGAAAAAGGAAATATCTTCCGTTCAAAACTGGAAAGAAGCTTTCTGAGAAACTGCTCTGTGTTCTGTGAATTCATATCACAGAGTTACATCTTTCCCTTCAAGAAGCCTTTCGCTAAGGCTGTTCTTGTGGAATTGGCAATGGGATATTTGGAAGCCCATAGAGGGCTATGGTGAAAAAGGAAATATCTTCCGTTCAAAACTGGAAAGAAGCTTTCTGAGAAACTGCTATGTGTTCTGTTAATTCATCTCACAGAGATACATCTTTCCCTTCAAGAAGCCTTTCGCTAAGGCTGTTCTTGTGGAATTGACAAAGGGATATTTGGAAACCCATAGAGGGCTATGGTGAAAAAGGAAATATCTTCCGTTCAAAACTGGAAGGAAGGTTTCTGAGAAACTGCTCTGTGTTCTGTTAATTCATCTCACAGAGTTACATCTTTCAATTCAAGAAGCCTTTCGCTAAGGCTGTTCTTGTGGAATTGGCAAAGGGATATTTGGAAGCCCATAGAGGGCTATGGTGAAAAAGGAAATATCTTCCGTTCAAAACTGGAAAGAAGCTTTCTGAGAAACTGCTCTGTGTTCTGTTAATTCATCTCACAGAGTTACATCTTTCCCTTCTAGAAGCCTTTCGCTAAGGCTATTCTTGTGTAATTGGCAAGGGGATATTTGGAAGCCCATAGAGGGCTATGGTGAAAAATTAAATATCTTCCGTTCAAAACTGGAAAGAAGCTTTCTGAGAAACTGCTCTGTGTTCTGTTAATTCATATCACAGAGTTACATCTTTCCCTTCTAGAAGCCTTTCGCTAAGGCTGTTCTTGTGGAATTGGCAAAGAGATATTTGGAAGCCCATAGAGGGCTATGGTGAAAAAGGAAATATCTTCCGTTCAAAACTGGAAAGAAGCTTTCTGAGAAACTGCTCTGTGTTCTGTTAATTAATCTCACAGAGTTACATCTTTCAATTCAAGAAGCCTTTCGCTAAGGCTGTTCTTGTGGAACTGACAAAGGGATATTTGGAACCCCATAGAGGGCTATGGTGAAAAAGGAAATATCTTCCGTTCAAAACTGAAAGGAAGGTTTCTGAGAAACTGCTCTGTGTTCTGTTAATTCATTTCACAGAGTTACATCTTTCAATTCAAGAAGCCTTTCGCTAAGGCTGTTCTTGTTGAATTGGCAAAGGGATATTTGGAAGCCCATAGAGGGCTATGGTGAAAAAGGAAATATCTTCCGTTCAAAACTGGAAAGAAGCTTTCTG